>NC_046658.1:175084272-175178055 GCF_010883055.1 Belonocnema kinseyi | reverse complement strand
CTGAGGTCGGATTCGGATTCAGCGCAGCAAAAACCTTCGGGTATACTAGGTCTGGTCTCTGGTTCCGGACCTTTGTCAAATTTTGTCGGCCTGTGTTATTTTGATCATTAATTCCGAACACACTTTTTACAGAGTACCAATAATAATTCTACAAAAAGAACATTAAATTATCAACATTGACATATGTAAATATTGTAAACTGTGAAAATAGTAAATTTAAATTGAATTTTCTTTTTATTTACATTTAAAATATATGTCTTTTTAAATCTAGAAAATAATTTACTTTCTTTCGTTATTAGGCATTGATAAAAATTAATTATGTTAACAAAATATTTAGTAGCACAAAACGTTCCATATTGTAAAGAATAGTATTTATAAAATAAATAAATATTAATAAAGTTGCAGCATAAAAAAGTGTATTTATAAACAATACATTATTGAAAATTCATATTGAAATATTGATATATTATATTGAATATTATATTGATTGAATATAATATTATATAATATTAATATAATATTATATTTTATTGATTGAATATTCGTATTGATATATTATATTGAAAAAATGTTACTAATAATTTTCGTTTTAAAAAAGAGATTAATTCCATATTTTACACGTTACCTCTCGTTTAAATTAATTTTTTGTATAGTGCAAGGCCTATTTATTAATTATTTTCAAAGTTAAAAAAAATTTTGCGAACTTTAAAAACAGTTGTAGGCAATTTCACTTTTTTAATTGAATTCAGCAATTTCTTATTTATAGTAGAGATATTTTACTGTTCAAATATTAACTGTTATACTGGTAATATTTATCTTTTTGTTTAGAACTTCATTTTTCTACTGAAAATTTAACTACTCGAATTTAGGAAGAAAAGTAATCTTTCTATGTTAAAAATTGACCTTTTTGAAAAATTTGTATTTTAGGTTTATGAAATTTATCCTTTCTAATAGAAACTGCAACTTTTTGGGGCAAAAATTTAGCTACTTGGTTGAAAATTATTCTGTTTTTTATGCATTTAACTATTTTGTTGCAAGTGGAACGCTGGTCGTGGGGGCTAAAGCGTAGGCTTTGGACCCACTCCTTCGGTTTGCGGGTTCGATTCCCGCCTCGCACTCTGGAAGAGTCTCGGTGGCCCATGCGGTGAACACTAGCCTAGCAAGGGAAGTTGTTCATCTCCGGAGAGTCGTGAAACCGGTACCTCTAGAGAAAAAGGTTTTCTCTAAGTACTTAAGGCTTTTGCTCTTGGTGGTTCGGAACCCACCTTAAAATGTAGGTCCCCTTTCCACCACCAAGTAAGTGTGTGGAGGGTGTGCAAAGGAATAGAGAAGGTGTAAGAAAAATGTAAACCCTTAGGGGACACATTAGAAGCTTCCACTGCTATTTTGTTGCAAATTAAATTGCTTTAGTTGAATTCAACTATATTTTATTTAAGCATTAATTTTTTTAGATTAAATATCAACTATTATATTTTTCTATAAGAATTCATGTGTTTTGTTGAAACTTAGTTTTTTCAACTGAAAATTTAACTATTCAATTGTAGGTAAAAATGTAACTTCCTGAGTTGAAAATTTAACTAGTTCTTTGAAAATTTATTTTTTTAATTTAAAAATGTACCTCTTTTGGTAGAAATTACTTCTTTTTTCGTTAAAAAAAGTTTATTTAGTTAAAAATTATTCTGCTTAAGTTAAGAATTTAACTTATTTTGTTGAAAATTGAACATTTTGCTTATAGTCAACAAAGTTTTAAGTTAAATATTTTGTAGTTGAAATATCAACTAATACATTTTTCTTTGAAAATTCTTCTTTTTGGTTGAAACTTAACTTTTCACAGACAAGTTAATTCTTTCTTAAATCAATATTTTTTCATGAAAAATTGAATTATTTAGTTAAAATTGATTTTTCTTGATTAAGGCTAAAAATTTTAGTTGTTCCATTTCGGGTAAAAAAATTATCTTTCTTGGTTGAAAATTTAACTTTTTTTTTTTAAATATATGTTTTTGCCTTGAAAATTATTTTCTTCTGTTAAAAACTGCATCTTTTTGGTAAAAATTCATTCTGTTTTGGTTTAGGATTGAATTTATCTGTTGGTATTTGAACTTGGTAGAATTTTTAGATCATAATTGAAATATTTCTTAGAAAATTGAAGTATTTTGTTAGAAATTCTTCTTTTTTGGTACAAATTCAAACCTCTGGGTTAACGTAAATCAATAACTTTTTGTGGTAAGAATTAAAATTATTTAGCTAAAATGATTTTTTTGTTTGTTTAAGAATTCACCGATTTTCTTTAAAATTGAATTTTTCAGTTCAACTAAACTATTTTTGATTCAAGACTAACATTTCTTTTTAGTTTGAATACGAATTACATCATTTTTCATTGTGAATTTATCTTTCTTGTTTAAGCTTTTAATTACTTGGTTGAAAATTTAACTTTGATTGAATATAGCAAATTTTTTAAAATTATAATGTTTTTCAGTTGAATTATCAAATTTTCCGTTTTTAAATGAAAATTTATTGTTTTCGTTAAAACTTGATTTTTTTATTGAAAATTGAACAATTTCTTTCTCAGTAGAAAATGCATCTTTTTTAAATCTAAATTCAATCACTTGGTGGAAAAAGTATGTGTTTTGCTAGGAATTCTTCTCGTTTGGTGAAATATTAATCTGATACCAGATTTTAAAACTCTCACAAATAGCTACCTGGAAATTTCCCAAATAAAACTTCCTTTTCTCTAAAATGAAGAAACTCGCAAATATCATACATTCAGAAAACGATTTTGCTTAATAAACAAAGTTTTTGTTAAATCATCTATATAATATGGTTTTTATGGTCAAAATAACATTTGGTAGACCCATCTACATTTTTTGGTTGTTCTAACCAAATCTTTGGAAGATAGAGTATTTGGTTGGTTAAGGCGCTTGAGCTCGAGATCGAGCTCATTGTATAGCGGGGCGATGTGATGCTTAACCGGAGGCTAATCTATTAGGGGGCCGTAGTGCGTTTAAATTAAATTACTGTGTAGATATCTCAGCACCTATTAGACTAAAAAATGTCTAAAAAAAATGCAAATTTACTTTCAAGACACGTACTCTAAACTAAAACTAAGGAAATTTTCCGAACGAAATAAAACTTTTGTTTGCAACCAGAATTTTTAAACGGCCTTTTTGGACAACTAACTAAGTAGATTTTAAGATGTTATAAATTCCAGAAAACTCCTAATACTTAAAATTTAAAGACAATCTATCGTTGCAGAATTTTTCGTAAGACCTGAGTGCTTATTTAATTTGCAATTAGTATCTGGCGCATGTTTCATATTTAATTGACAAGTGGAGTCCAACGGAGTTTCGAGCTCGAGCTCTAGCACCTTACAACAGGAAGGGTCAGCTGAGTCGCCAGGTATTATACCGTACCCTGACACACTTGTCAGCCGATTTCACAAAAAAAAAAATCTTAGTTTAATTAGATATTTTGTTCGAATTATAAAAATTTGATTAAAACAAATTTTATATCCAAGAAAATAGTTATTTTGTTTTAAGATTTTTTTTAGTGCGAAACTAATTAACAGTTCGCAAAAGGTATGATACCTTCCCGGAATGTTTCCTGGAACTAATTGAAATTTTATTTCTCAATCAAGATCATATTCAGCGAACCGTATTTAATAACTACCAGGATAAGACGAATCGCGGCATCGATAGCAACTGTGATTTTAAGAAGTAGAATGATAACACGTAATAATAGCTAAAGGAAGGAAAGGGGTCTGACTATAGTGGTAAAGTTTGATATCGACGAAAATTAATAATCATTTTCAGTTTCAAAGTGTAAAGTAATTATCTCCATCAGAGAAGAGCCAAAAGAGAGAGAGAGAGAGAGTCTCAATAATAATTCTGAACTTTCGTGGAGGAGCGAGGGCAAAGGTGACCAGACGATTTTACCACGATAACCGCTCTAATTCCGACTTTCGAGAGCCACAAGATGGCAGGCAGACACTAGAGGTCTTTATAAAGAGCATAGAATTATAAATAGAGGAATAGAGGAGAAGCAGAGAAGAATAGAGGAGGAACCACCTCGACCTTTTCCCTGGCTTCCCATTATAGCGGCGACCTGTAAATTGGAGTCGCTTTGCGCTGAATCCCGGCTGAGCAATTGAGCTTTACAAGGTGTTTAACCCCACAGAATTGTCTTTACCATTCCTTAGTCACAAGTTCCCAGAATAAGAAGGATGGCTTACCTGAAAAAGAACCAAAAAAAATTCGCACTACCTGATAAGAAGAAATTCTGTACCTGTAGAGTCAATAACTAGTGCTCCGTATCTGACTGGTTATACAAATAATTTTAAAAAATTAAGAAAAAGAATTTTGAACGTCTTCCGCTCATACTTACCCCTCTCCTCACTTTCCCCTACATTTCTCCTCACTTTCACTTGTTCCGCTTCCCTCAATTCCCCTACTTACCCCCGCTCATTTCCTTCATAAACTTCCTCCGCAAACATGATTTCCCCTTATTTTCACTACTGCCCGCCCCTTATTTTTCATTACTTACTTTCCTTAATTTACTTTAACTTTTTTTTTATTTATTAGAATAATTTCTGATAATTTCTGCGTTTAACTGTTTAAACATAGAACAAGTAGAAAAGTTCATTTGGTTAAACTCTTCATTGTTTTCAACCCATTTATTTAATTAACCCAACTTCATGCTATATAATAATTAATTAATAATAATTTAATAAATAATTTAAATTCCTGACGATAAACCTCTTGCATCTCACCCCTACCCTGGCCCCTTTAGTCACAAGAAAAGACAGAAAAATGGAAATTAAATAAATAAATTGTTTTAAATATAGTTATTATAGGTAATGTATGAAAATTTAAACACTTTAAACTTCTAGAATTTCTAGTAAAAATATTGATTTTTTGACAAAATAGGCAAACATTTAAACGAATAGTGAAATTTTCAAGTAAAAGAACAAATTTTCCACAAAGCAGATTAAATTTCTATGTATTTGAGCAAATTTGAAACGAAATGGGCGAATTTTCATCTACAAAAAATTAGTTTTAAACCACAAAACGACAAGTTAAATTTTCATTCGAAAACAAAAATAATTTTGAACCAAGAAGCAAAAAAAAATAATAATAATTAGGAAAAGAAAAAATTTGCAACAAAATAGTAAAATCCAAAATTGTTTAACCGAGATGTTCAAGCTTCGCCAACAAAAAAAGATAAAGTTTCAACAAAAAATGCAAAAGTTGATGTTTCACGCACAAAAATAACATATTTAAAAAAACATTTAGATTTATTACCAACAGAGCTCAATTATCATCAGATATTATGAACCTACAACTAAATGGATTAATTTTCTACGAAAATTTTTTAATTTCACAACATACATGAATTTTTAGCTAAAAATTATTAGTTTTCAAAAAAATTCTACAATTTAAATTTCTAGTTGGAAAAATTAACTTTCAATTAAAATAAGAACAAACTTTAAACCAAATAGTAAACTTCTCAACCCTGATTAACCAGATAGTTGAATCTTCAACCAAAAAAGATAAATTTTCAACGATCAATTAAAAAGTTTATGTTTCAAATAGAATGCACTGCATTTTCAAGCAAATAGTTCAAATGTATCGCCAGAGGAGATTAATTTTTACCTAAAATTATAAACTTACAAAAAAATTTATTTTTACAAAAAAAAATTATTTGGAATTTTTAACTAAAAAATAAAAAATTTTAAACAAAACTTAAATAGTTCAATTTTCCGCTAAAAAGATGATTTTTCAACTCAAATGTTGAAACGTCAACCAAAAACTTAATTTTTAATTAAGTAGTTTAAAACTTTAACAAGCAGTTGAATTTCCGACCGAAAATAAAATGTCAACAAAATAACGAAATTCAAAACTAAAACCTACTTCTTTTCATCAAACACCTGCGTTTATAACCAAAAAAAGAAAAGAAATTTTGAAGAAATTAATTAAACTTTTGACTAAATTAAATGTGTAATTAAAAGAGATCAATTTTCAACTAAAATTAAGAAACTTGAACCAATAAAAATAATTTTTGACAAAAGCTTAACCAAACAGTAAAATTTTCTAAAAAAATATATATATATTTTTCACAAAAAAATGGAATATTTACATTTTCAACGATAAAGTTTCATTTTCACAAAAAAGAAAGCGCTTTTAATCCAGTATTTTAAATTTGAAGAAAATAGATGAATTTTGAACTAAATTTTTTAATCTTGAACCAAGAAAATTTCATGTTGAACAAAATTGTTAAAAATTCAAACCAGTACTTGAATTTTTAACTCAAAATCAGAAATTTTGAACGAAAAAGGAAATAGTTAAATTCTCAGCCAAAATATATCGATTTTAAAACCAAAATAATGTATCTTTAACTAAAAAAATTAATCTCGACAAAGTTTATCAACTCAATTTAATTTTCAACTAGAAAAGATAAATTTTCAACCCAGAAAAAAGAATTTTTTAACGAAATAGCTTGATTAAAAACAAAATTGACGAATTTTTAAATAAAATGACCAAAGTAATTTGAAATGAAACCAATCACTTAAATTTTTAACTAAAAATTATCGATTTCCTAATTAAATTAGTGTAAAAATATTTTCAGTTAAAATGTTTTTTTTTTAAGAAAAGAATATTCAACAAAATAGTTCAATTTTCAATCACTGGGATCAATTTTTTCCAAAAACGTAAATTTTAAAAGATTTGTTTAAAAATATACTAATTTTTAACGCTTTAGTTAAATTTATAGCTAAAAGCTATCAGTTTCCTGCTCAAAAAAGGAGATTTTATAACAATAGTAAATTATCAACAAAAAAAGATCAATTTTCAACAACTTTAAGGCAAATAGTTACATTTTCAATAAAAGAATGTAACTGTTTAATAAAAAATGGAATTGCTATATTTTCAAACAACAAGGTTAATTTTTAACCAGACAAAATTTTTAACACAATATTTACATTTTCAACAAAAGAAATAAATTTTCAGATAGGAATATTCAATCTCCCACCAGAAAATTTTTATTTTGAACAAAGTAGTTAAATATTGAACCCAGAAAGAAAAATTTCGAAAGACAAATAGAATAGTTATATTTTGAAGAACAAAAAATCAATTAAAAAAAATCATGAGTCTTCAACAGAAAAAATTAATCTCTAACAAAGTAGTTCAATTTTAAACTAACCAGTTCAAGTTTCAACTAAAAAGTATAAATTTTAAACACTAAATGGAATGGTTACAATTTTAACTAAAAAAAATTAATTTTAAATAAAAAAAAAAGAATTTTTAACACAATAGTTAAATTTTAGACAAAAGTGATACATTTTCAACAAACGAGATGAATTTTTAACCAAAATTATGAATCTTTAACCGAAAAATTTATTTTATACGAATTCAATGGTTGATATTTCTACAACAGCAAATTATTGATTTTTCTGCCAAACACTTGAATTTCCAATCAGTATTTAAGTTATTCAAAAAGATGAATTTTCAACAGAAGGGTTGATTTTTCAATCAAGAAAAGTGTTTTAGTAAATAAAGAAAATACGGCAAACAAATTGTTGAGTTGTCAACAAGAGTCCTCTTGATTATTTTTGTTTGCAAATTTTAATTTCCGCTAAACGAAGGCTAACACCACCTTAAAGTTTTATAAATTATGATTTTTTTTAATCTAATGATTTAACATCAAAATTCTTCCTGAAAAATACTAATTTCCAATAACCATCATTAACATAAAACGTATTTAATATTTCCAATAAATGCTTATCAAAGAGGTACAATGTTTGTCAATTTACATAAGATTTTCTTTGGTTTTATTAATTTTTTTATTTATCAAATTTCCAATCGGTACAAAATAACTTCAAATAATGCAAAGCCAATCAGATTTTAAACACCAATGATTTCAAGATCTTCAAAATATCGTTGCACCACTTTTTAGATAGGACCTCAGATAGGACCTTAATGTTTTAAAAATCATTAGAAATCCCTTGCAATTACTACAATCCTTTACAAACTTTAGGTTAATGCTTTTCCGCTACAAAACAAAGATTAATGACAAAAATAAAAACAATTCAAGAAAATTCAGAACAAGGTGCAGACCTGAATTGAATAATGGTTAACTCATAGGTCAAGTCATAAAAAGAAAAATTAATAAAGTGATGTATTTACTTTAAATAGTGACGGTAGTGACTTTATCTTAAAAAGGTAAGTAAAAAATTATTCGAAAGAAAAGTGACAAAAAAGTGCTCCACACTTTTTTGATTCCTTGACTTTTGCAATTTCTTTTTGTAAATCCGTGTCCTTTCCTGGACTTATTCCTAACAAACAAAATTTTCTCACTTTTCCCTGATTTCCAAGTTTCCCCTGATTTGCCCTCAGCCTTATTTTTTTCCAAAAATCAAATCCAACACAATTAAGAAACCCGTACATTAAAATTCTGATTATAAACATTAATTTCCCCTAAATCTTGACAGTCATGAATGAGAGCAACTTTCTTGATAGTCGTGCTGATGGATTCAAGCGTTTGTGGGACAGTTGAACAAATTACTAACTAATTTAGCATTTGTACTCGGAGAAGTTAGAGGTTCGCTGCCTTGAGATGAAAATTGACAAGGGGTAAATGGTACTCAACACGAACTTGGTCAATCGATCAATCAGTTAATTAGTACATCAATCAATCAGCTCCAGTTACCCTCTTCTACTATCCGAGCGAGGGTTTGATGGGCACAAATAGCTCAGGATCGTCTCCAAACATAGGGAACAAATTCATTTTCGAAGAATCATCGGAAACTCAAATAATTATCTGTCAATTGTTTCTTTCGGTAGAGATTTGGACGACTTTGTGAAGTATTAATCTTACCAGGAGTGGGAATGTAGTTGGTTAAGCTCAGAGGTCTCCAGGGGGTAGTAACATGCATAATGTTGTTACAATATTAATCGAGATATTCCATCACGAGGAAGCAGTCCCGGGTGGTTTTCAATTTAATTTTACGCGTTGCTCGTAAATTAAATATCCATATGATATTCTAGTTTATATTTCTATGGTGTGCCGAACTTTGGGAAAGTTTGGAATATTAAATCGAGACATCAAATGTTGGGTAGCCCAAAGTAAAAAGTCTTCAGTAGAAAATAACTTCTTTTTTTATGTGTACAAAATTGACGTTTTTTAAACAAATATCTGTTATAAGAGCATAAATAATTAATAATAATTAAAAAATACATACTCCTAGGACGCGCGACTGTTGGTTCTCGCGCTTTGCGCTCGGTCTTTCCATTTACCCCACATTTGTGCGCAAGGCTTTTAAAATTAAAGGTCGAAGCATCGACAACTGTCAATTGGTGATTGTGAATGCTCTTTTGTTAAAGCCCCTTCGGCTTTAAGCAAAATATTCTCATCACGTACTTCATGCATCGCACTTGATTTTGTCGAAAATGCGAACTTTTCTACATTGTGTTTAACTCTATTGCATCAAATGTATATTATATTTAGTTCTGTACCTCAGTATGAGGCTATTTACTCAAATATTGCAGAATAAAGTACAAATCTCCCTTTAAATGATTTAATGATTTATATTATTACTATTCATAATATGCATTAGCACTGGAACAAATTTATTTTTGTTGCCTTATCTTTATCAATTAAAAAATGCGCATTCTATTAAAATAAAAATTATTATTGATCATTTTACTGCGAATTGTGTCGTTTTCCCATAAATTTCATCTGTTTATATTCAATGCAGAAGTAATTTAGACGAAAATGTTGTTAAATAAAATTTTATTGTATCTTCTGTCCTTTTTCCAAAAAGTTAATTTTTTACTTTTATTATATTATTATAATCAGAGTATATAACAACCTTACAGATATTTTTTGGTTAAACTAATTTTGTGCTTTCATTCTATTCGTCTCTTTTCTTGTTTTTTCAGAAATTTATTTCAAAAATTTTAATCTCATGTTTTACGATTGAAAAAAAAATCTACTGGTCCTATTTAAAAATGATCAATAACGAGTCTATAGATCTTTTTGGGCTGACAAACTTCAGTCTATTAATTTTAATTTGTACCTTGTGTCGTTTTTCGAAAATTGAATTTTTTATTTTGAATGTCATTTTTAACGAATGCAAAAAAATCTCCGTGCCCTATTAAAAATTATTCATGACAAATTTTAATGAGCATTTGCTATTTTTCGGAAGAACAACTTTTGTCTATTTATATTTGTTATAACTCGTGTGGTTTGTCAAAAGCTTAAATTTTTTTATTTTTAATGTTTCTAAGTTTTCATGATAATTTTGTCGGGCTTTTAAAAATCAACGCTCTTCTTCTCTTAAATTTTTTTCATATCATGCGTTGTTTGGCTAAAAATGTTCATTTTGTTTTGGTTTTTAGATTTTGAAAATTCTATGACACTAATCATTTTCTTTTTATAGAAAAAGGCATAAGGATAAATTATTTGAGTTCCCCAGTGTTATGAATAGGCGTACATTGAAAGAAAACCTAATTTTGAATGTTATTTTTCACGATTAAAGCAAAAACATTAGAAATATTATCAAAATATTTCAGAGTTTTTTGATTAGTGAAGCATTTTTCTATTCTGCGATCATTTCTAAAATATAAATTAACAGCAAACTTTTTAAACGCATTTTTTAAATCTTTCTGATAAAAATTGTACATCCCGTGCCGTGGCCCCGATCGGGGCCAGATCAGTCCAGATCTGGTTCCGATCAGAAATCCTGGTCGGGGCCAGATCGCGGGTGAAACACACGCCCAGATCGGGGCCAGGTCGGAACACCCGTTCGGTGCCCCATCGGTGCCCGATCGGTACACGATCAGTCTCAATGTAATTCATTCCTTAATTTCACGAATGAAGATTTAATATAAGTAAAATCGATACTATCGAATGGTCCTCTCCTTTCGAAGGCCACCTTAATATTTTGAATTTCCAATTAAGTTATTTTAATTTAAAATGAAAGTACGACATGCACGAAAAGAAGAGGTTTCAGACTACAAAATTTAATTACACTTTTGAGAAACGTAAGATTATTGTAGATGATATCAGTTTCGAGGAAAATGTTAATTTTTAATGATAAAAAAGGATGAGAACCAGAAATATTTTAATTAACAATTTTAATTTCTTGAAAAAAATTTTGTCTATAAAACTTCTTAACAAATTAGAAAAGCTTTTTTCGCAAAATATTCCTTACAACTTGACATTTTCGAATGCTTACAAAGAAAATCAGCGGGAAATAACCTATGATTTACGATTTATTAACATTTTACTGCAAAGAAGTTCAATTTTCTGTCAATGCATTACTTTTTGAGAAATTTGAAAAGGTGGTTGTGGATAATATTTTTACCAAAAAATTGAGCTATCATTTTTTCTATCGTTTTATTTTTTCAAGTCTGTTAAAAAGCAATAAAGACCAAACAACTTTCAAACAAAAAAGAAAAGTTTTGAATGAAACATTTCTGGTTATTTTAAATATTATTTACGGAATATGCATTTAATTAATTTTTATTGTTAATTATTAATTTTGACCTAATGGACATTTTTATTAGTTGAAATCTCATTGTTTATAATAAAAAAGAAAAATAACTCTGTTTAGCATTTTAAACTGCGCGCGAAACCAATTAGATGCCGAATGCGACGCATGCGCAGTTGAGTAACTAGCTCTTGCCGGAATCCCTACATAATTGGCATTTTGCATTTTGATTGTACTACTTGATTGTGAAATTCATGTTATGAAAATTTGTCCTTAATGTATGTCTGTAATGAATTTATTATTAATACAGAATCAAAGTTTCAATTACAGAATCGATTGTATCACATATTTTATTCTCATAATCTAAAAACATTACAATTTTATGCATACTGCAATCCATTTCTTGTCAATAGATTTGATAATTCTAACTCTACATTAAATCGAAAAACCTTGAGTTCTTCAATAATAATTGAAAACAAAAAAACTTGATAAATTTGATCATATAATAATATTTGACTCATCTAATGATAAATATACTAATTTTACCTGAAACAATTTAATTCATTATTAACGTATTTGAGGTGGCTGGTGTTTGGTGACTCCGAACACGTGGCTTACTCGCATTATGCGTTTTTAATCATTATTAGAATATTATAAACAAGTAGTATGTATACAAATTTCACTGCACTATCAGAAAACATCAAGCAGCACTAGTTCTGCGAGTGCATAGCGATGGCGTTTCAGTAGGAAATCGGTCCCAGGTATGGGCCACAGAGTTCTACCGATCAGAGCCAGATCGGGAAATCCAATCGGGGCCAGATCGGTAATAAGTTTGAAATTGGGCGATTTCTGCACGGGATATGACAATAAAACCCGTGAATCAGTTTGCCTATAATTTTTAAGCTGTTTGTTCGGTTTTTTATTTTTATTTGAGCTATTATAAATTTAATGTACTCTTTCTTAAATGAGACTTTTAATAAATGGTACTGGATAATTATATTGTTGCAAAGTAATTTTTAACTGATCTAAGTTTTCTTTTCTAAAATTAATTTCACCTAATTTAATACATTTATCAATTAAGCATATAAAAAGCACATATACAAAATTGTACAAAACTACAATGATGAATTATTTAATAGAAAAAATGCTTTTCAACAAAATAGTTTCAATTGTAACCAAGTATCTATTTAAAGATCTTTATTTTAGTGTGTCTTAGAAAAACTCAATATTTTTTCTCGTAGAAGCACGTTCTAAACTGTTTCTTTTTAGTAACAAAAAAATGCGTATTTTTATTTTAATTTTAAAATAACTTTAAACCGTGTCCCTGGGACCTTGAACTGTCACAAAATTATTAAAATTATTAAAATTATTAATTAATGCTAGTTTTTATGAATATAATAATTTTTCTCGTAAAAAAGCTGCACCCAATTGGACCGAAAATACTTTTATCATTTCTTTACCACATTTTTGATCGAATTGGTTCAATTTTTTTTGAAGCGTACGGTACTATCAGTTCTATAACCTGTTAAACAATTATTCTACTCATGAAAATTTTAATTAATTAATCGTTCTAATCATTCTCGGAGTATTTACGACCCCAGGATCACGAATTAATTTGTTTAAAGAAAAGAAAAATATGTACTAAATTATTTCGGTCTAATGTCGAGCTAAAAAAAGTCAACTATCCAAAAAACGGCTGCACCTATGATGTGTTTTTCTGCAGTTTTCCTCTCCCCTGGCCAATTTATAGTGCATTCATTTCGTTTGACGCTATAATAATAATTTTTTTTTTTACCAAATTAATCAATTTTCGGGGATGCGTCATAAAACCAAAGACATTGAGTCTCTTTAGACACACTACTCCATATCCCATTGAACTTGCATAATCTAAAATTGGTCTGGCATCCATTTTACCAGTTTGTTTTCCATTTTACCTGAATAGTTACCAACAATAAAACACAATTTTACCCTCGATCCTGAGGTACTTTCGCAATAAAAGCTAATTACATCAAGAGTCACCAGAGCAGCACCAGTAACTTAGATTTACACCAATTTAACTTTAAGTTCTGGTAAATAACGTTGGCTTTGTAGATCGTAGTTCTGGGTGTGCGTACCCCGTATTTTTAAATTACCTTGTAAAATAGTGGGATAAGGTGTTAGCTTCTGTGCAGGGTGTTCTGAATTCGTTTTTTCTTTGTTCCCACTGAACGTAAGCTATCGTGGCATTTACGATCCTCCGAGTTTAGGGATTCCACTAACAGCTTACCTAAATTGATTATATCATACTAAACTTCACTTCCTTTTCTTTAATTCAAATTATTTCCTTAATCATTTTTAACAATTTCGTCCCTTTAAAATAATTACTTCATTTAACAGCTTTTAACTTGAAGAAAATTTTTCATTGTAAGAAAAAACCATTTCTAGAAGTAAGGAAATTTTTTTTTTAATTAAAAGAAATTTATTTGAGACAAAGAAAATTTTCTTTCAGTGAAAGCCAATTATTAATTTTTTTTCGATTCAAAGAAACTCTCTTAGAATTGAAGATTTTTTTCTGAGTGCAGCTATTGTTTTTTTGTTGAAGATTTGTCTTTTTGGTTTGAAAATTCATCTCTTTTGGTAGAAAATCAAGCTTTTTTGTTGAAAATTCAACTATTTCCGAAAGTTCAATATATTTTGACTTGAAATCTTAGAAATATGTTTCCTCAATCAGTTTGGTTGAAAATAATTATTTCCCCTGTGTTTGTGAAGAATCATCCTATTGCTTTCATATAAAGAGAGGTACGTAATGACCTTAATTTTAAAATCTACTTTTTTGAAATATTTCGATATAATTTGATCTCAGGTATAAATTCGCGTAATTCAAGGAATTCACGGAATTTACAGAAGTCATGGAAATGACGAAATTCAAGGAATTAACGAAAATCACGATTCATGAAATTGAAGAAATTTGCGAAATTTACGGAATTCATGAATATCAAGGAATTCACGAAATTCATGAAATTCAGGGAATTGAAGAAATTCACGGAATATATGGAATTCATGGAATTTACGAAATTGATGGAACTCATAGTATCAAGGATTTCTGAGAAATCACGGATATCACTGGATTTGCGGATTTCACGGAATTTGTCGATTTTACGAAATCCATGAAATTAAGAAAATCCAAGGAATTCGCGGGATTCAGGGAATTCATGTATTTCACGTAACTTATTAAATTCGCGAAATTCACTGAATTTACGTAGTTCACTGAAATCACGGAACTTGATGGATTTTCGGAATTCATGGAATTCATCGAATAGATTGAAGTCATGAAATTCACGGAATTCATGGAATTCAAGCTGATTCACGCAATTCAAAGAATTCACTTAATTTACGGACATCATGGAATTCAAAGAATTCAAGGTATTCGCGAATGCAAAGAAGTCACGAACTGCAAAAAATTCAAGAAATTCGCAAAATTCATTCCTTTAACTGCCATTTTGAATACCTTCAATTTCGTGAGTTCAGTGAATTCCACGAATTCCTTAAACTTCATGAATTCTTTGAATTTCATGAATTGCTTGAATTTCAAAACTTCCTTAAATTTATGAAATTCAAGGAATTCAAGAAATTAATGAAATCCAAAGAATTTACGAAAATCACGAAATTCGCGGAATTCATGAAATTAAAGGAATTCGCGAAATGCATGACATCCATGAATATCACGGAATTCAAGGAATTCCAGAAATTCATCGAATTAATCGAATTCCTTGAATTGAAGTGACTCACGAAATTTTGGGAATTCACGAAATTTATGGAATTCAAAGAATTCACTGACATCACGAAATTCACGGAATTTAATGAAATCACGGAACTCATGACATTCACAGAATTCAAGAAAATGAAGAAATTCATGAATTCATTGAATTTGATAAATGCATTCAATTCGATGAATTCCATGAATTCCTGAAATTATTTAAATTCCATAAATTCTATGGATTCCATAAATTCCTGGAATTTTATGAATTCTTTGAATCTTGTGAATTCCCTGTATTTTGCGCACATCGTGAATTCCTTGAATTACGTGAATTCCATAAATTCCGCTAATTGCATGAAATCCATGAATTCTGGGCGTTGCATGAATTCCATCAATTCCTTGAATTCCGTGAGTTATGTGAATTCTACGAATTCCTTACATTCCATTAATTCTAAGAAATGATTTACATTTTTTCTTAATTTTTCGCTTCAACAGATGTCGAGGCATCCAGCCGCAATTATTATACAGAAGAGTTCCTGGCTACTGGGTTTGTATTACAAAATTCGAATACATGTGAGGTACCATACCCATGCCAGCATTAGGAAAATATAACATTATATATTGTAGCCTTACCTTACGTTTCAGAAATAAACTTGAAGGGTCCGCAGTCTAAACCTGTTAACTGACACTTTTTTCGTAATTTATTTTTTTTTGTATTTTCTGGAACATTTTTTATGTGCAGCTACTGCCACTCAAGCGAAACGTCAAAATTCCTTTCAGTTTTTTTATGGATTCTCGAACATCGCGTTTTGGCATCTAGAGTATAGGTCCGCGATCTAAACTTTTTAACTGCTTTTGGCGCCTAATGGGAAATCCGTGCTTTTTCTCACATCAGCTCAGTTCACTCGTAACATAGGCCAGTGAGACACATGTCAGTGTGTGTGTGTGCGTTGAAAGGTTTTTGTGGCTACTGTCACGTCATTTTCGATGTTTTCGTCTACAGATCGCTGTGAAGATGAAGGTGAGCGACGTCTCCTATTTACTAACACTCAGCAAAATTTTTCACGCACATATATATATATTAGGCTTGCGATTCCAAACATTTTGACGTATGAACCTTGTTTATAGCTTAAAAGGCAACGCAGAAACATGTGAGTCCGCAAAAAAATAGAAAACCAGAGGTAAAACACTGTAGATAACAGGTTTAGACCGCAGCGCCGGTCCCCTTTTAGATGACATATGAATAGCTTTCAATTTTCATATAACGCTCAATTCTGATTCGAATGTTATAAAACTAACGTGTATTATTTTTCTGTAGTAAACGAACAAAAAACAAAAAAATTAAAACGATTTTCCTTTGCCGTGTAAATTTCCGCAATTTCGGTTAACAGGTTTAGTCCGCGGCCCGTCACTTCCAGTACATGTGTTGGAAGTTCCCCACTTAAATTTTCAACAGAGTATAATTTCATTAGTAATAAGAATCCTTGTCATTCCAAATAGATTTAGTTTAACCATAGCAACATGTTAGTCTTGAAAAAAAAAAATTAATGTAGAATTCTTAGTGAGTGCATCCATAATATTTCGAAGCACTATTTTTCCTGTTTTGAAAGCATCTTGTGCTCTGAAGACTCTATTTGTGTACCGCTACTGAAATTTAAATTTATACAGCAGATTTCAAGCAATGTTTTCTCAAATCCACAAATATTTCAAAATAAGCTGTCGCAAAATTGCTTCTTGTTATATTTCTAATAGAGATATTTTCCCCAGAAGTAATTTAAAATGCACTTTCCTGAAAACAGAGCTCTTAGTTCGAACGACGTAGCAGTTTGTAAACTGCAAGGGTAGTAGGTTTTAGACCAAGCCCCTATATCTCAGTGATAAACTTGAGGCGTTTGTTGCCAAGCAGGGCCATATGCACTTTCTTGTACCCAAGCCGTTCCTTGAAAGCAAAAGAATTTGCGTGCCCGAGTGGAGATCCAGTACCAGTACTGGTACCATTTCTATTCATCTCGAAAAATAAAGGCGGTCCCGATCGCAAGTTCCGATAGCCATGAATATTTTATCCCCATAATGTCCTGTCTCTTGTCCTCTTCCTCTTCCTCTACATTTCTCACACTCCTTATCCCCCCTATCGTATTTACGAGGGTATATCATGGAAAGAAGATCATAGATTCCCATTTCTGTACAGACGAGAACTACCGCGATATTTAAGAAAGCAGGATCTACAAAACAGACCAAACCAAGATAATCTATGCAAACTGTTCAAATCATTATTCATGTAGACATCTATTTCAGTGACTTTTCAAAATTTGTATTGATTATTCTGGGATAATTAAAATAAGTTCTTCATATTTCTGAATTAAAAAATAAATAAATTCCTAATTTATCACAAAAATTGCAGGGCTGATCAGAAATGTGTACCAAAAACAAGCAACAAGGACGGATGTGCAGGTTCTGCTTTCTTGCGAACACTGAGCTTCGGAAAACAGCCGCGGTGTTCATAAGAAAGCAGGATCTACAAAAAAATGTTAATAGTTTTTAAAAATTATAATAATATAATTGTTAACTATAACCTGAAGCTAGCCGAAACTTTCTACTGCTTCCTTATCAAATATCAAGTCCCCTGAGATCCGGTTGATGTTCGGAAAAAAAGCAGGATCTGAAAATGCAGATTCTGTTTTTTGAAGAAATACGATTCACTAGAATTGCAGATCCACCTTGTATATAATAACATTATTGAGAAATTATATTTAATTAAGGTGAATGTCCCAATTTGGGTGAATGTAAGAATTAGCTTGTCGTATTTTGCTTGAAAAATATTTTAAATCTTATGAATCGATGAAAGTTCCCAATACCGCAAAGTATAAATATTTTTCGTCAATACTTTGTCTGCGTATCGATATAAACAAACAATTTTTAGTAAATAATAAAGAATATTTCATGCTGTACCAATGAACCTATTTAGGCGAATGAATTTTTCCTCTGATCCAGTTTCGGCGAATCAAATGTCCCAATTTGGGCGAGTGACGCCATGTTACATTTACCACAGTGGCGGGCTATCAGCACTGATAAGAACTGACACCTAATTTTTATCATTAGGAATCTGAAAATTTTAACGTCAAAAGAAAAAAAAAGAATATTTTTATCGTTTGAATTTTTTAATTAGCTCTCTCATTGTTGTTTTAATCGTTTCCCCCATATTTTAGTCAATTATTTAATACAAATTCAAACACAAAAAAAAACAGGCGTCATAACAGGAAAAAGCTTTCAGAATTGAAATAGTGTGCTGGATATCTTTAAAAAACGCCTAATTTTATGTAACCGTGTTGTTTGTAAACACTCGAACAAATTCCTCTAACCGTTTTATTCTGTCCGTATTAAGGCGGAAGGAAATATCCGAATTATCCATTAGCTTTCTGTTATATTGAATAACACATTCGAAAATCTTATAATAAATATTTACATTTCAATCAAACATTCGCGCTACAAAAATTTTGGAGCACTGTTGACATGAAAAACTGCGCAGCCTGTCAACTCCCGAACTAACAAGCCTAGAGTAATGCTATGCACGAACGGCATCAGATGGCGAAACGCTATTTACTAAATTTTAGAAAACGATTTCCATGAAGGTATGCTTTTTTTTCACGGTTTCAGTGATATCAAAACTTATTTTGGATTTTCTGTACATCTTGCTCTCTTAAATATCACGAAAGTGAAGAAGTGATTCGTGTTTTAACGATTAAATCTTAAGCATGTGATTTATTAAATTTATTAATTTAACCTGTAGAAAAATCTAATGGCAAGTTATCAGTTAACCCCAATTTTATTTCTCTCAACATTTGTTTTCCCCAAAAATTCGAACATAAAAGTATTAGTTCATAAGTTGGAGGTCCGCGCAGTATAAAGTCAGGAAACTAGGTTATGATGAAAATAAATAAATAACTATCCAAATAACGTCATCGGAAATATGTTTTTTGAAATGAATAATCTCAAATATTAATAAAATTGTAAACTCCTAAATGTTTTAGTTCCTAAAGTATTTTTGTCTCGATTGAAATATCCTTTACAAATCAATCTAGACAAATAACGTTCAGATTATGTTAGGGAAATCTGGCAGAAACATTAGCTTTTTTCGAAGGTTGGGTCCTCCCAAAAACCTAACAGTTTCAACAGTTTTATGATATGTTAACAATTTATCGTCGAACATGAATATTTCATAACAGAATTACTTCGGTCTTAAATGAAACTTACAAATTTGAAACAATTTTAGCGTAACTTAGGGAAATCTCGCCAGAATTATAGACATTTTTTAAAAGGAACAGTTAAGTATTAAAGAAAACTTAAAATTTCGGACATTTTAGGTTATGTCAGGAAATTCAAGCCGCATTGAGTTATTTCTAAAAAGATTATTTCCTAAACAGTTAGATCTTTTAGGAAACTTTAAAATTCCTGTAACTAACAGAAATAGTTAATTATTTATGAAATTTGTCAATTAAAAAAAAAATTTAAGGTTATGTTATGTTATGGAATTGCTGCTAGAATTGGATATTTTCCATCAGAACACGTTTTAGTTCTTTTTTCAAAACATAAAAGTCAGTTTTAGGTTATAATAATGATGTATCGTCGGAATGAAATATTTTACAGCAGAAAAAGTATACTCTTTTCAAAAACTTAGAAATTTGGACAATTTTAGGTAAAGAATAAACTGAAGTTAGTGTGGAAACGGCCTTATTTAAGAAAAGGCCCGGCTCAGGATGCCTGATTAATAAATTTATCTGACGGCCCTGATCAAGTCCGCTTACAGCCCAAATAGCCTCCCCTAATTATTAAGTAAGGCAGTCTGAACTATACTGTACTTCGAGTAAATGACGGCCCTGATAGTATACGGATAAAAGCGCCTCTGTTGAAGGTCAGGCGTACTGAAAAAGATCCCAAGCTAAAGCACCGCACGAGCATTAAATTTAATATTTTGCACAAAAAATGGATCGTGGAAAAAGAATAAAAAAAGATCTGAATAGAGTTCGATCGAAAAAACGACCAGTTTTTTAGTTTTAAACAAACATTTTAAAACCTTTAATTATTATAAAAATGTCAAATGTAACATTTTTGAAAATTGCAAGAAGAAAACTTATTATTATAATATTATCGAAGATTTATCATCGTTTCCAGTAATTTTACTTGTAATTTTATGAATAGTTCAGAAAATATTAATATACCTAATAATAATGTGAATAATTATTTTCTGCAATTATTTTTCTAAATACAAATTTAAGTTTGCGCGGCATCGCGTGTTGCGCCATCTGTCGCCTCGTTAGTATTCGCACGCATTTCGAAAGGTCTTTTGTTTTCTTGCCGGTGAATCTGTAAACGTCGACAGTGTCGCCACGTGCACATATATATAGCATATATTTTACATTTTGCATTAATTAATCTTTGTTGGATACAATAGATTTCTATAAAACTACCTCTTTTGTGGTAGCTTCTCGAATGCTTGATTTTTAGGTGAGGTTAAATATTTGTTATGATATTTATCTTCTTTTTTAATAATGTTTCTGTATAATTGAGTCTTTTCTATGAATAATGATTTTATTTATTTTTTATAAGTACCAGCAACCCAACGGAAAAAAGGAAAAGGAAAAGGGCCTGCCTATTTCAAAACAAATATATTTAATTATTTAATTTTCAATTAAATTTTTATTAGCTTTTCCTACTGAAGCCCAAAATTTATTACGTTCTAATTAAAAAATAATAATTTAAAGCCTGATAGGATTTCCGTATCCGGGCCTTAAATAAAATCAGGCAACCTCATCAGGACCTGGTAGTGTCCTGATTTATATTTCTACACGGGAAACTGAAATTGTTCAAACTGTTAAGTTTTGGGAATGACATAACGATTTCTGATTAAAAATATCCAAGTTTGGCCAAGATTCCATAAGATAACCTCACATTGTTGTAATTTATAAATTTTCTAACAAACTTAACTGTCTGTAGAAAAATATCCAATTATGGCGAGAATTTTCTACCATAACCTTAAATTAAAGGAATTTTTAAGTTTCCCAGAGGATCAGTTTCTGTTGAGAAATAGCTAATTCCGGCTTAAATTTTCTTACATAACCTTGTATTTTGCGAGTTTGTAAATTTCCTTTAGTGCCCAACTGCTTCTCTTGTAAAATATACAATTCCATTGACAATTCCCTAACATAACTGAACTTGCGTAACCTAAAGTTATTTGTCAAGATCTATTTGAAGAGATATCCCAGTGGGCACAAAGTTTGGCGAGGTCTTTACGACATCGCTACGACATCTTTACGACATATTTACAACATCCTCTCTCCATGTTGTTTCGGTGTCTTTGCGATATCGTAAAGACATCGTCAAATCATACGACTTATTTACGATATCGTGAAGACACCTTAACGACATGGACATAGCATGTCGTAAAGTTGTCGTAAAGATGTCGCCAAATTTTGTGCCCACTAGGATATTCAACTTTCCTGACTTCATACTACGCGGACTTCAAATTCATAAACTCATACTTCTATGTTTGAATTTTTGGAGAAAATAAATTTTGGAAAAAATGAAACTAGGATTAACTGAGGCCTCACCAATTGAATCAGTCAAACATTTCATCATTTTTAACTTCTTTTTATTTTTATTTGAACGAACTTCACAAAGTTTAGTTTTTGAGCTAAATATTCAAAACAGAAAACCTAATTTGGAACCAACCAAAAAATTCTTTTAAAAATAAAAAATAAAGAGTTTTTCATTTGAATGGAAATAAATAATTAAAGTTAATGAGGGTATCGTATTAAATTTAATGTCAAACGCTCTGAACTCATAAAAATTTCTAGTAAAAAACGTCGCACTTTAACAAAGAAGATGAATTTTTAAACGAACAGATTTATTTTCTATAAAAAAACATAAATTTGTCAATAAAACGCATGTATTTTCAACTAAAAAGTTTACACATTTTCAACCCGACCCCAAATAGGTAATTTTTTAGTTTAACAAATTAATTTTCAACCACAAAAAAATACTTTTTAACAAAATAGTGAAATCTCCAACTGTAACCGATAAATTTTAATAAAAAGGATGCATTTTTAACTAAACAAGATGAAATTATAACCCAAAGAGATACATTTTCAACAAAATAGTTTATTTTAAAATAAACTATTTCGTTGAAAATGTATCTCAATGTAAAACAATGTGTAAAACAATGTAATAGTTAATGCTTAGAGAAAGGAATTATTAACAAAATAGTTAAATTCCCAACCAAAAATATCAATTTACAACTAAATTAATGAATCTTTAAGCAAAAAAATGACTTTCTCATAAAGTAGTTCAACTTTAAACCAAGGTAATGAATTTTCTTATAAAAGAAAGAGCTACATTTTCAACTAAAATAATGATTTTTCAATAACAAAAGAATAATATTTAACAAAGTTGTTTAATTTTATACCTAGTTGTTGAGTTTTCACCTAAAAAAAATATGAATTTCTAACAAAAGAGATATTTTTTGAATAAAATGATGAATCTTTTTTAAAAACGGACTAATTAAATTGTTAACCAGAGAAATTAATTTACAGAAAAAAATGTAAAAGCTGAAATTTGGAAAAAAAGAAGTGCAATTTGAAATAAAAAACAGTTAAATTGAATCATAACCGACGAATTTTCAACCAAATTATTAAATCCTTAACTGAAAACTATTCATTTTCAAGAAGACAGTTCGATTTTTAACAAAAAAAGATGACGATTCTACTAAAAAAGTTCAATTTTCAACGAAGAAAGATTTTTTGCTCAAGAAGAAAAAGAATTTTTAATTAAAATGTTTTGATTCTTTTTAAAGCATTTCAATTTTCAACAAATAGTTAGATTTTGTACCAAAATTTGTGAATTTTTTTTGAAATAATTAAATATGCAATCAAATAGTTCAATAGTTAACAAAAAATACAATTTTTACACAAAAAGATAAATTTTTAACAAAAGAAGTGAATTTTCTATTAACAAAGACAAATCTCTAACAAAAGTGAAAAGTTAAATTATCTGTCAAAAATATTTATTTAAAAAGAAAAGAAGAATTTTTTTACACAATAGTTAAATTCTTATCCAAGCTCAATTTTGAACAACAGCATTAATTTTAAAGATAGCAATTTAAACTTAAGCCAACTAGTTTAATTTTGAAGTAAAAGAAGATATTGTTTAAAAAAGTTTGAATAGTTGCATTTCGAACTCAAAAGATTAATTTTCAATACAAAAAAATAGAACTTTTGACACAATAGTTAAATTTCCTACAAAAGAGATATTGGCGATTATTTTTTATCAGTGCTCTTTTATTGCGATTTGATAATAATAAAAATATAAAAGGCGAATGAAATAAAAAAGAGAAGGAAGGGGATTTGATTTGTTGCCTCTTCATTTTTCTTTCCTCTTCTTTATTTTTTGCCCAAAGCAAAGATTTTTTTCAATTTTTTCTTGATGAAATTTTTTACCTTTTTTGAAATTACACTAGGAATATTTCATGTTGGTTACCCAAATTTTGTCGTTGGATTCTTGGTTCTATTTTTAGGACTTCTACACATTAACTTGATTATTGGACATTAAATAGGACTTTAAATTTGATTTTTATCTAATTAAAATTTCTTTAATTTAAAAAAAGACTCATTTCAATAAAAATGGAATAGTTAAATATTTATCTAAAATAATTTATTTCAAAAGAAAAATGTAATGGCTGATATTTCCACAAATCAATAAAAAAATACGAATTTTAAACCAAGAAAGATTTTTTTATCAAGAAGAAAACAAAGCTTCAAGCACATTGTGAAATTTGCTATAAAGCAGCTGAACTTTGTAACAAAATATGTGAATTTCTTATGCAAATAAGACGAATTTTAAACAAAAATTTAAACAAAAAGGAATTAACTTTATAAAAAATATTTTGATTTTCTTGTTAGGTTCTATTAATTCAGTTCAAATTTAAATGGAAAACCAACGTAAAGCGAAAAGGAGAGAAAATACTGAAAGCATGCAGTAAATAAATAAAATGTTTCATAATTCATTTTTTACAGCAATTTTTAATTTCTGACAAAATACTTTTATTGTTAGCTGTTTAAAGCGATGATATAGATTGTTTAACTAAAAATTGATAAGATATTTATTTTTGAAAATCCATTAAAAAACACAAATCATTTTGAATCCCACAAATATAATTTGACTAAAATTTAGAGTTTTTTAAAATCTCCGGATATGCTTATAGAAATCTGTAAAATCTCATGAAGTTTGTATAAAATCTGTCGAAATCGCATGAAATAAATAAAAATTATCAGAAATTTGAATTAAATGTATTCATTAAAGCAATTAAAGTTCTCTGAAAAAGACCATTTAAATCTCTCTAAATCTTTGAAATCGTTTAATTTTGAGAAATTTTTTGTAATAACCTAAAATCCCTTAAAATCGCTAGAAAATTCTTAGAATTCAATTTAATTTATTTTCCCAAGTTCCCTAGATATAGATTAAAATCTTGAAAAATCATAAAAATTCTTTAAAAGCCCTTAAAATTGTTTAAATCTCTTGAAATACATTCGAATTCCTTAAAATCCCCGGAAATGTTCAGAAATCTTGAAAGTCCTCTAAGCTACCTTGAATTGTTTCAAAATTGAAAGTTTCTTTTATATTCTAAACTTTACTAGAAAGACCTTGAAAGCTCTAGAAATCCTACAAAATTCTTCGAAATCTCTTGAAATCTTTAAAACTCTTGAAATCCTCTGAAAGTCCTTAAAACATCCTGACATGTTTGAACATTTTTGAAATGTCCTGAAATATCGTGTGCTATAATTTGACATTTAGTCCTAGATTTTCTAAGTTTTTAATTGAAAATCACATAAAAATTTAAACCGATTTGAGAAGTTATGTACCCCTATTCTTATTCACTTCCATTACTTAGCCATTGCCGAAGGCAGTCGTTTTTGGAAGAGAAATGTAGCTCTGGTAACAGGTGGAATCTGAAATGCGAAAGCATTATGTAAATTTTATATTGGTTTTTTTTACCTTTATAAAACTGAAAGAAATTGTATGGAGAATCTTATAATATAGAAATAGAAATTTAAAAAATTTTAATTAAATTTAAATCAAATTTAAAATCCTATGAAAAGTTCAATAATCAAAATAGTGTGCAGAATTCCTAAAAATAAAACCAAGAATCCATGAACCGAACTTCGACAACCACCATAAAAAGTTTCTATTGTAATTTAAAAAAAGATCCTGTTTAAAAAAATATTCTAAAAAGAAAAAAAATGTTAGACACTTCTTTTTTAGCAACTGTTTTTTTAAAGAGAATCTTTTTGCAAATTACAACAGGAATATTTTATAGTGGTAGTCCAAATTTAGGCGTTGGATTCTTGGTTTTATTTTCAGGAATTCTAGAAATTAATATAGAGATAATTCTTCACAAATAATTGAGCAAGATCAAAATTAATTTATTTGAAAGTTTAATTTAATTGTGCAAATAATAAATTATCAAATTAATCCTACCGCAGAAAAAAATAAAGAAGAGGCTATAAATAAGCATGGAAGATTGAGAGGAGAATTTCTCGATTGAAATGTGGCCGAAATAGCGTGTAAACAAACTGACAAGCGACAAATCGCTTCGGTAGGAATGCGAAAGGATTGTCGCTTATTACGATAAATCTTGACTATACATTTTTTTTCACCCTAGGGTGCTAAAAACTGATCCTAATTTTTCAAATTTTTTAATTAGAATCTTTTAAGAATTCCGATCAAATCGGGAATTCAGATCTTCACAAATATTTTCTATTTACTGACGATCCATTAGTTGAACCGGTGCCAAATATTCGGATGTGAAACTCATTTCATGCTTTCGTGTTTTGATCTTACAGATGACTAAATAAATAATCTCTAGTTAGTAAATTGGAGTTTCTTTAAATAATTTTTAAATTGATATTGTAGGAATTCTTGTTTCAAAGTGAGTCAATTTGTCTTCAAATAAGTATTTTTAGAAAAAGAAATTGATGCTGTTTGTCTAAAAGGAATCCAAAGTAGTTTTTTGTAAAAATAAAACTAAAGACACATAAAGGCCCCTCTTGTTAAAATATGCCCTCTTATTAAATCTACAACAACAAATATATTAATAATCTCTGTATAATTTTAAAATTGAGTAAAAAATATTCTAATTGTCAAAAAAGGATAAAAGTATTTTTTTAAATGTTTGTTGATATTAGAACTTGAAATAAGAGTGACAAATTTTAATAACTTAAGAAGTTTAAAAATCACTTTTATGCATTATTAAACTTTTGGTTCGAAATTTATCTGTTTAGTGAAAAGATCTACTATTTGGATCAAAATTTAATTATTTTGTTTAAAATGCAACCAGTTCATTAAAAAGTCATATTTTTTAGTCATAAATTTAACTATTTGTTTTAATTCCAATTTCTTGTAAAAAATTCATTTTTTGCTGTTTTTTATTTGGTTTAAAATTTATTTATGTAATTTTTAGGCTGAAAAGTTATATTTTGGCTGGAGTTATGAACACTTTTCTTAAAAATTGATTCTTTTGTTTAATGTTGATCATTTTTGTTCAAAATTCATCTCTTTAGTAGAAAATTTACCAACTCAATCGAAAACTTGTTATTTTCTTAGATAAACATAATCTTATTAACTAAAAATGTAAGTATTAAATTTTTTGTTGAAAATTGATATTTTTAATTAAAAATTAACAGTTTATATTTGAAAATTTAACTATTTGGCAAAATAGATGAATCTTCTACCCAAAAGTTTATTTTACTTACAAAACGTGTAGTGAAGTTTTTACAAAAAAGTTAATTTTCAATAATAATTGAATTTTAAACTAAGTAGTTTAACTTTTTACCAAATGCTTGAATTTTCTATAAAACAGTTCTTTTCCCGATGATATCGATTTTCAACAAACAAAAATTAATTTACTACCAAATAGTGGAATTTTTAATTTAAATGATAAGTTTTCAACCAAAAGCATGTTTAGTAGTTAAGGTTTAAATAATTATGATAATTTTCAATTATAGTTGAATTTTGGCTAAAAAAAAATTAATTTACGAGCAAGCAGTTACATTTTAAACTGAAATGATGATTTTTCAACAAAGAAAAAATTAGTTTCGTAGAAAGCATTTAATCTTTAGATCAAGCATTTTATTTTCCAAAAAAAAAGTTCTTAATAAAACATGTAATAATTAATATTTTAGCCACAAAAGAGTTTAAATACATAGAAATCGAAAACATTCAAATTCAACAAAGAAATACTCATTTTTAAATAAAAAGATTATTGTTATACCAAAAAAGAAGATTTTTTAACTGCGAAAGATAAATTTTCAATTTAAAATATAAGTTTACAACCTAAACGAAACAGATAAATTATTTTTAAATAAGAAGATTATTTTCATAAAAAAAAAGAACTTAAAGAAAAATAGTTAGAATGTCAACCAAAGAGATGAATTTTCAACTAAAATGATGAATATTTAAAAAAAGGAATTGGTAACAAAAAAGTTTAAAATTCAAGCCAAATATTAACATTTTTTTAACCAAAAAGACTAATTTTTATCACAAAATAAGAATTATTAACAAAATACGTGACTATATAACTAAGCGCATTAACTTTAAACCCAAAATTATGAATTTTCAACTAAATAGCTGAACTTTTAACTGAGAAAAATAAATTTTCAACTTAAAATATAAATTTACAACCAAAAAAAGAGCACTCACACTTTAAAATAAGAAAATCAATCAAGAAAATATCAAGAAAATATTCGATTTTACAACCAAGTACAGTGAAACCCTTAAATAGCCCCCCCCCCCCTTCTATAACACTTCCGAGAATTGTCGCTGATAGGTGTAACAGGAGGTGCGCGGGGTCTGCGGTTGTCACTCCGGCGAGCACTCAGGCGTGAACAAACAAAAGCGGAGCGGTCTATAATGAGTTAGTTCCCACCGACCGTCAGCCCCCAAATCGGCCCTATAGAAGAGTTTCACTGTACTTGAATATTCAACCAAAAAGTTTACTTTTCAACCAAATAGATGAATTTTTAACTAGAAAAGTACAATTTTTTAATAAAAAAATTATTTTCAAACGAAACATAATACTTAATGTTTTAGCCAATTAAAGGTTTTAATTTTAACTAAAAATAGATCATTTCAACCAAAAAGACGAATTTCTAACGAAGAAGATTAATTTTCTCCTGAAAAAGAGTAATTAAAAAGAAAATAAATCAAGTTTTAACCATAATAGCTTAATTTTCAATTAAAAATATTAAATTTCAAACTAAAATGGAACATTACGTTTATAAATAAGAAAATTTATTCTTAACTATAAAAAAACGAACTTTCAGCAAAATAGTTAAATTAGCAACCAAAGAGTTAAATTTTGAACTCAAATAAGATGCAACAAAATCTTTGAATTTTCCACACAAAAATTAATTATCAACGAAATTCATAACCTTACAAAGCAGTTACATGATTTCAAAATAAAAAAGATGAATTTTCAAACAAATACTTGAATTTGTAACTAAAAAAACGTAAAAATTCAACAAAAACTGGAATAATAAAATGTAATGAATATTGATTAAAATAATTGTATTTTTAATTGCGTACCTATAGTATAATTAAAGACTTTTCAACAACAACAAAAACATAACTTTAAACGAATAATAGTTGAATTGTCGGATATGGAGTTCTATTGATTTAATTTACATCTAAGCGTATTATTATTCATTATTATTCATCGTTAGATTGACGTTTATATAACATTATTCCATTTTGCAAATAATATTTTTTGTTATAAAAATAATTGCTTTGGTTAAAAATGCAACTGTTTGGTTAAATTTAATGAGGTTTAGTTAATTCAAGTATTCTAAATCAAGATTTTAATAGGTTTATTTTACACAAATGACTTTAAAAAAAGAGAAACAGTGTGTGATTGTGGGGGCACACGGCAGAAGTGAGACTTCGATGGATGAACATTAAAATTTTCCGTGGGCAATCATTATGAGTTATGAGGAGATCGCAGAGTGCAGAGAGAAAGAGAGAGAGAGGTGAGAGAGCACGTAAATGCTTTTCTCCTCGTGGCAAAAGTGGGGATATAAAATATAAGCCCTTAGATCTATTGCGAATCACTGCACAGGGGGAGACGCAAATAGAGAAAGAAGACTTTGGAAGCGTAGATTGGCAGTAGTGGGGATATCGAAAAGGAATCTGTCTTTTCAGAAAAGAATTATAACATTAAACAAATTTTTACAAAACAACAGGAATTAAATTTGTGGGGATTAACATAATTATTAAAGTTTTAAACTATACGAGATTGTACTCTAAAGTACTGGCTATACTAGGTTATATTAGTGCCAGGTTTAATGCAAGACTTCAAGGAGGGATGCTTCTCACAGTTCTCGAGATTGTTTCTCATTACGCCAAAGGCAACATCTTGTTGGACTGCTAAATTTAACGAACTTTAAATTTGTCTTCAATTTGATTACAATTATTCAATTTGAAAATTTAAATAATTAATTATAAAAATATATTTTCGGCTTATGCAACAGTCATAAATTCCCGAAGTAATAAATTTCTAAACAAATAAGTTGGCATCACAGATCAAGCGAATTAATTTCTGAAATTTTCAACACTCTGTCCCGTATGTTTTGTGCAAAATTTGAATAATTTTTCGAAAATTCAAGAATTTTTTTTAAACAATCAACCTTTTTGGTCGAGGATTCGTCTTTTTGGATTTAAAATTCTACGATTCGATTGATATTTTCCCTTTTTTTAAGAAATATATACTGCTTTTTTGATTTAACTAATTTTTGTGTGAAAAATGTATAGTTCCGGCTCAAAAATTTAACTATTTGGTCAAAACTTAAACCATATTGTTAAAAATTAATATTACAGTTAAAGATTCATTACTTCAGTTAAAAATACTTTTTTTTTTGTTCTAATTAATTTTTTGAACTCAAAATATATGTTTGATTTTTAGTTGAAAATTCAACTATTTTTCTAAAAATTGATGTATTTTGTTAAAAATTAATTTTTGTTGTCGTTGAATTCAACTGTTTTTTGTTTAAAATAAAAATATTATTTGGTTGAATCCTCCTATATTACATTTTCCGTCGGAAATTTATCCTTTCAGATGGTTTAAAACTCAACTTTTTTGTAGAAAATTTATATTTTTGGCACGAAAACTTAACTATTTGGTCAAAAGTTGAACTACTCAGTTAAAAAATAATTTCGATAGTTGGAAATTTAGTTTTTAATCTAAAAATCTAGCTTCTATTTATGTTTAAAAATTCATATTTTTTCGATTTAAATTCTACTATTTTCTTTTTCCTGTTACAGAATTTACCAGAAATTTTTTAATTTTTTTACTGTTTTCTGATGAAAAAATTTTTTTTTATTGAAAATGAACTTTTGGGGTGAAAATTTATATTTTTGGATTCAAAGTTCAACTTTTTTCTAAAAAATTTAAATACTCGGCGCAAAAATTCAACTATTTGATTAAAATTTGAAATAATTGGTTACAAATTAATTATTCTGGTTAAAGCCTTATCACTTCAGTTAAAAATTTTTTTTTTTGAAAATTGAACAATATTTTTGGAAAGTTATCCTTTATAGTTGAGAAATCGTCTTTTTTGCTTGAACATTCACCAATTTGAATTGCAATTTTGCTTCTTTCCTGCCTGAAATTTTTTTTCTTAATATTTAAAATTCCATTGTCCGACTAACAAATTATTATGTTTCGTTTAAAAATTAACTTTTTTGTTAAATTATTCACATTTTTTTGTGGAATGAACTAAAAAACCAAGGTCATTGGATCAGAATCCCATTAATAGATCATTTTGTAACCCAATAACATAATAGTTTCTTTGGTTATTTACCCAAAAAAATATATACATTATTGAAAAATGGTCAAGTTGTGATTTTTTAAATAAATATTGATTAAATAATGAACATGTTTTCCTACATATAAAAATGTCACCAGAAGGAATAAGTTACAAGAAATGGCTTGTTAAGCCCCCCCCCCCCCAAATGATTATAATTGAAAAATGGTAAAACTGTACACTTTTTAATATAGATATTGTTTAAATAATCAACTGTTCTTACTAATTGTACAAATATGGTTCAAATAAGCCATTTTTGAGATATTTCCGGTTTATTCCACGAAAAAATAAGACTGTTCAAGCAATTGGACTAAAATGTACTTTTTTTAAATTATTTAAATAATTAACTGTTTTTATCCATTAGCAAAGTATCACAGCACATAGTAATTAGTAATATATTTTTAGCTGCTTTCGCTAAGAAAATTAAGCCTATTCTTGGAAAAATATTGAAAATGTGAATTTTTCATAAGCTTTGTTTAAATAATTGTCAAATTTTTAAGACATAATTTAGGCGAAAAAATTTTTTAAATAAAATTTTATTGTTTATTAACTTCTTTGAATTTTCTAAAGAGTTAATTTCTTTATTTTTCATGTATTCTTATAATAAAATTTGATAAAGTTTGTTGGTCTTCTTTGATCAGTTAAAAAATAATTTTTTTTTAAATTATTTTTTATTTTTAATGTTATTTTTTATGATAAAAAAAACTTTGGGTTTCATCCAAAAAATATCAAAAACAAATTTGTAGATATTTTTTTGGTATAAAACATATCTTAATTAGTTTTTTTTTTCGTACGTTGCATCTTTTTCTAGAAATTTAATTTCAGAAATTGTTCATTTTTAATGTTACTTCTTATGATTAAAACAAAACCTACAAATTATTTTTTAAAAAAAGATGAGGAACAAATTTTTAAGCTCTTTTCTAGGTCAACAACTTTTATCTAAAATTTTGTTTCGTAGCTTGTGTCGTATGTCCAATTTAAAAAAATTTTTTTTCACGAATGAAATGAAGACTACGCGTCCAATCGAAAAGCAATTCATAACAAATTTTGTAGATTTCTTTTAAGTGCACAATTCTTATTAATGCATCTTCTGTCGTACTTTTGTTCATATCGTGCGTTATTTTTCTTCAAATTCTAAGTTTATAATTTAATTTTTAAATTTGTAAATGCTATAAGTCTGGTAATTTGTTTTCTATCCATAATAAAATAGGGATAAGTTTTTGTATTTTTTAGTCTTACAAAGTGTCCTAAAAATAATTTTAAATCTTAAAAAAGTGTCTCAAAAATTTTGAAAATGCTTCCACTTTTTCAAGTTTTATTAAAAAACCAATCAAATGAATATACATGAATATATAATGAATATATAAATATTCTGAGCAAACTTATACTGTCTGTTTGGTTTGTTTGAAGCAAGCGTCATTTCCAGTATTTGCAGTGAAAAATAATAAGCTTTCGTGTACATAAATATGTACAGAAAGCTGCTCACTCTGAAATATTTTACCCTTTAAGCTCGAACGAATCTACTTGACCAGGAAACATCAAAAACGTTTTTTTTTCTATCTGATGAACGAGTTAGATTTGAAAGTTTTGCTTCATTTATGTAGTGTTCGTTAATTAAAACCGATTTCGGGTACAGTAGATAAAAGGAAAGTTCTCTCAAGTGCTGAAATAACATTTTCAGAGCGTATAGAACGACCTAATTTACTTGAGGAACAATGAGATGGTCAATTGAAGGAGAGTAAAATCAATTCTTATTCATGAATGAGATAAATGAAGTTTGATGTTATATTTATTTTTCATCAATATTTATTCATTAATGATCAAATAATTTTTTATAGTCCGGGAAAACCTTACATGGTGAGAGAATTTCCGATACACTAAAATTGAAGTTAATTTTATTATTTTCTTAATATTTTTTTTTCGAAAGTTATTCTTTTTGTATACAAATTTTAATTATTTGATAGAGGTTGAATATTTTTTTAACACAGAGCATAACTCTTTGGGTAAAAATAATCTGTTTTAGTTGACGATTTAACGGTTCTTTTTTATTCAACTCTTTTTGAATTAAAATAAACATCTTTTTTGCTGCAAATGTCAAATATTACATTATCCGTTCAGAATTTAGCTTTTTAGTTTATGATTGATCATGTTAGTTGAAAGCATTTTTTTCAAAATTTAACAATTTTGTTGAAAAATATTTTTTTTTCGGTAGAAAATAATTTTTTTGTTAGTGAATTAATTTTTTTTTTGGTGGTGAATTAATTTTCTTTTTCTAAAATAATATATATTTTTAAATCTCTAAGAATTTTATTTTTGGTTATAAAATGTTCTTGAGTCAATAATTTTTGTAATTTCTTGGAAATTCATTTTTTTGCTGACTTCGACTGTTTGTGGATTAAAATTACAACCGTTTTTTTTAAATATTAAATATTAAATTTTTCATTGAGAATGCGTCCTTTTTCTTCATGATTCATCATTTTAGTTAAAAACATTTCTTTGTCAAAAATTTAACTAATACTGTAAAAATAATTTTTTTCTACAAAATTAATTTTATTAAGTGAAAATGTAGCTAATGTCTGTTTGATTGAAAACTTATTCTCTTTAGTTAGCAATTCCTTTATTTTTCTGAAAATAATTATTTTTTCCTAGAAAATTAATCTTGTTGACAGAAGCTTGACCTTTTTGGTTTAAAATCACAATTGTTTTGTTGGTTCAACTGTTTTTGGATTAAAACTATTATTTTTTTCGTGTATAAATTATCAGTTTTGTTGAAAAACGTTTCTTTGTTTGTTTGAACATTTATCTTTTTCAGTTGAAAATTCTATTTGGCTGAAGATCATTTTTTTTGGTAGAAAATGAATCTTGTTGGTTGTAGCTTCATCTTATTAGTTAAAAATCAGACATATTTAGTCAAAATTAATCTCATTTTATTTTATTTTACTTTTTAATTAACTATTAGATTTTTTAAATTTCATCTATTTTGGTCAAAATCTAACAATGTTGTGAATTCTTCTTTTCAGTTTCGAATTAATTTTTTTGATGGTAAATTAATTTTTTTTGGAAAATTACTTTTTTATGAACAATTAATTCTCTTCTAGAAAATTAATTATTTTAACTGTAAATTTAGCTATATTATCTTTGGTTAAAAATTGATTTCATTTAAAAAATTATTCTATTTTGTTCAAAATATTTCTATTTTATTGAAAATTAACCTTGTTTGGTTGAATAATAATCTACTTGGTTGAAACCTTATCTTCTTAATTAGAAATTTAAAAAATATTTTAAAATTTAAATATTGTTTGAAAAATCATGTATTTTTATAGAAATTATTCTCCATTCGTAACAAAATTAATCTTCTTGGGTTACAATTTCTCTTTATGTACAAAATTGATTTCTTTGATCAAATTTTTTTTTTTCATTTATTAAAAATTAGTTTTCATTCTGAAAATTTAACTATCCTGTTTAATGTCAATAATGTATCGGTTTCATGTCAAAATTAAACTCTTTTTTAAATATATTTTTAACAACAAAATTAATAATTCTATTTTTGGTTATAAATTTAACTTTTTTGAAGTAAATTGATGTATTTTCTCCAAAATTCGTCATTTTGGGATGAGAATTCGTCTATTTTGGAATAAGTTGCAGAATTAATTTTCTAGAAGCTTTTATAGTTAAAAATCTCTTTTTTAATGTTTGTTGAAAATTCATGTCTTTGGGTTCAATTCGACTGTTTTTGTATTAAAATCAAAATCTTTTTTGTTTGAAATATCAATTATTACATTTTTTGTTGAGAACTCATATTTTTTGTTGATGTTTTAACATTGGAGTTAAATAACCTGTTTGTTTATTAATTATTAATTAATTATTATTTTCGACAAATTTAAATATTTTTAAGTACTAATTTGTTTATTAGGAATATTTGTAAATGTTCAAACAAATTTAAATTCACTAAACAATTTTAATTTGTTTAAACATGTAGGAGTATTCTTAAAAATCAAAGTAGAACAAAAAATATAGATTTTTCGAAAAATAGCAAAATCGAAATACGGTACCAAAAAAATTCTTTAAACAATTTGAATTTATTAAAAAATCCACAAGTATTTGTAATAAACAAATTAGTACTTAAAAATATTAATTTGGTAAAAAATTTAGCGAGAGAAATTTTTTATCCTGATTTTTATAAGGCAACATATCTACTTGAACAAATGCGTATTATTTAAATAATTGTACAATTATTCAAACAAATTATTTTATTGTTATCATTCATTAAATAACTCAGAAAGTCTAGAAAATACGTTCGTTTCCGGAGTTAAATAAAAAAAAATATATTTCAACAAAATTGTTTAAACAATTGAAAATTACTTAAAAATGACTGGGAATTTTTAAATTACCGATTAATGATTTTTTTTTAACTTTTAAAAAGCATCAATAAACAGCAATATTACGCACAATTAAAATTTGTCACTTATAGGATTTTCTTTGGAGACCGATAAGAGTGGCTTAAAATAATTTAACCCAAAATTTATTATTAATTCTCATTCTCTGACGAATACCAAAAAGTATACTCAAATACTGAATTATTTGCAACCTATTATTGCGTTTATATATTAGATTTACAAAAAGCTGACTTTTTTCTATGTTAAGTCAATGCGAAACTTAATAGTTTTTGCGCCACCCGTAAACATTAACCGATTTTGCTTCAATTTTCAAATTTTTTTTGTTTGAATTTCAAACAAAACTGGGTGGTGAGAGCGCATAAATTGGAAGCAAAAACTCGGCCAAGCTAAATAAGAACCACCCTAGTATGAACTCATCAGAAAATACAATAAAAAATTCAATTAGAGTCCATATTAAGAATTACATATTAGTAGTTAATTTTTAAAACTCATAATTGTAATAAAATAAAAATACTTACATTTAACAATTATAAGTTTTAAAAAATCGACTACTATAGAACTTTCAAGATTGACAACTAAATGTATGATTCATACTATAAATTTTACATTTTTATACATTTTTAAATTCATTTATAATATGGACTTTGAATTAAATCTTTAATTATAATTTAATTTTGGCTGTCTCTGTAATAAAGGTTCCTTAATAATATATATTGGTCATTTTATTTGGTCTAAATTACCTCTTTATTTTTTATTTTCACACAGTAGAACCTCGCTTATCCGAGTCCTCTTTATCCGAGTTCGCGATTATCCGAGGTTGAAACAAAAGCAGTTGACCCGTCTTATCCGAGCTATAGCGCAAGAGTAGTCCGTATTATCCGAGCCTTATGCATTATTCATACTTTCTACGTTAAAAACTGTATGGATCGCTCTTGAATAAAAATACATCTTTGCATATACAATGTAAACCATTGATAAGATTTTTTAAATATGTAATTCTAAAAATTAAATATTTATTCAAATATACTTTCAGCTAATTATACTAAAACTTTCTTTTTATTAAAAATCCCTTTTTATCAATATAACGTACAGCCCACAAATATTGACAGATTTAAACGAAAAAAATATCGAAAAAAAAGCAGATAAGATTTCTAAGAGAGTTGTTAAGCCTGATTTTTGAATTAGGTTCTAACTTTTTTTATAAATAAACAAATATGACGAAAATTTAACATTTTTGTATTTGACGTGCCCGGTGCTCGCCAATAACAGAAAATGGAAGAATCAGCTAATTTGCATATAGTTAGTTACATTAGTTAAGGATGTTCCAATATTATACAATAAAAAAAATGTTGTGAACAAATTATTTGTTGAAAACACGTTTTCTACGATTTTCCATTATTATACGCTTATTCAAGTTATATTGCAACAAATTTGAATGGCAACAATATTATATTTTGAAAATTTTCTCTTGAGATTATAATTGTTTATATTATAAGCAAATTTAATTAATAAATGCAGTAATTAGGCATTTTTCGACAGAAATCTTCGTTTTTTTCCATGTCAATTTTTTTCAATTAGGAACTTTATAATAATTTTAGCAAAATTCATAATTTTTTAATTAATCTTAGGACTTTTTAAACAAATTCATTATTCGGGCATTTATCGGCAGAAAGATTCATTTTTTTTCTATGCCAACTTTTATAATTAGGAACTTCATAACTTCAAAAAAATTAATAATTTTTTGATCACTTTTACGATTTTTTAAACAAATGCATTATTGGGGTATCTGTAATTATTTCCATGGAAGCTCGTTGTTTCTGATAAGGACTGTTTTATATATATATAAAAAGACTGATATAAAAAAAAAGAATTTTTCTGTTCACAGGTGCCCGAATAATGCATTTGTTTGTTAAATTTGTTTAAAGAAATCACAAAATTTATCTGCTTATTATAAATGTTGCTGAGATTGTCATAAAGTTCCCAGCTTAAAAGACTGGCATTGAAAACCCCGAATTTTTCTGCTGAAAAATGCCCGAATAATGCATTTGTTTATTGAACTTGTTTGAAAAAATCATAAGATTAACCAAAAAATTATAAGTTTTTCTAAAATTATCATAAAGTTCCTAATAAAAATAATTGACATCAAAACAAATAAAATTTTCTTTCGAGAAAAGGATTGCCAAAATTTTTCGACTTTTCTCATACAATAAAAAATAAATGAGATAAAAAATGTTAAACCTGGGTACCAGACAAAATATTTTTAAACAACATTTTCTTTGTCAGGGCTTTTAATGGTTTTTTTACTACTATAATTCAGTTGAAAATCTATATTTTTAAATAAAAAATATAACTGTTTGGAAGAAAACTAATCTTTTTCACTTAAAAATTTAACAGTTTGGTTAATTTTTTTTTTATTTTTTGACTGAGAAATGTTTTTTGATTGACGTTTGAACTATTTTCTTGAAAATTCGTTTTCGTGGTTCGGAAACTTATCTTTTTAATTATAAATTTCATCTTTCTTGAGAAAAAATGCGACTGCAGTTGAAAATTAATCTGTTTTAGATTGAGGCTTAAGCAACTTGATTGAAAATTGGTTTTTTTTTTTGTTTAAAAATTAATTCTTCTGCTTTCAATATGTAATTTTAGTCTTTTCTCCTTGAAATATCAACAAATTCTTGAATTAAAAAAAAGAGACTAATTTTCTACCAAAAAAGATTAATTCCTATAAAAAAATACAATGGTTGATATTTCACACAAAAAATGTTTTAATTATAAATTAAGCATGACATGAATTTTTAACCAAATAAGATTTTTTGTTGAAAAGGAAAAATATTTCAACAAAATGTTTGAATTTTCTACCATAATAATATAATTTTCAACAAAACAGTTGCATTTTTCTCTAAAAAAATGTAATTTATAATTAAAATGATAAATTTTTGAACAAAAAAGACGAATTTTGAACAAAATAGTTGAAATATTAATCAAAACCGAATTCTCAGTCAATAAAATTTTAAGCCAAAAAATAATTTCAATTGTTTAAATACTTTTTTTTTAATTTATGTATTAACTTGAATTGAGATGAATTCTATTTCAAAATTTACTACCAAACAGTTTAATTCGCAATTAAATCGAGAATATTAAATTTTAATGCATACTTACTAGTTTTATCAAAAAATTTAATTTATTAGTTATTATTAAATTACTTACCTAAGCAGTTGGCAAAATTTGGGGTTAGAATTAGAGGTTTCAATAAACAACTTTAAACAACTCTTTTTTAGAATAAATAATAAAACTGTAATCACAATCCCTTTTTGCTTTTTCATGTATCCTGTAATAAATTATAAGTAAATTGTGCCATTTTATTTTGATAAACTCCATTGGATTTTCCTTGTCCCATGATTGGCTTCATGGTGTCCCACTTAAGGATGCGCCCGAAAATTCGTGTCCTACTAATAGTCGATCTGACTAGCTTGAAAAATATTAATTTATATTAATTAACTATAAAATTAATAATATATTTTTTGTTCAAATCGATCAAATAATGGCTTAGCCAATTACAATAACGGTTTTCGTATAAAAAATTTCAATTCCCCATCATAAAATTGTGTTTATGTGCGTTAGCTTTTTCTAACTGTCCCAGTGGTGGTCATTTCACCTTACTATATAAAAATCGAGTTCAAAAAGTTACTGTTTTATGGTTTAATTAGGGAAAGATTTCTAATAGAAATAATTTTAGGCTGAGGATTTTTATTATTCCAGACCACATTTTGTCTTTCAGAAATGAATACTTTTATGAGGGTTGGGAAAATTTTTATTGGGGTGAGGGCCTCGTTTCCTGTGACAGTGGGCGGGGAAGTAAGGAAGGCAAGGGAGTGTAGGCTTGTGGGCCGTAGGGTCCAGTGCCGGTCAGACCGAGTCGACAATTATAAGAAATAACGCCTATGTTTCTAGATTTTCATAATACTTTTTTCACATAAAATAGCTTTCTTTGTTTGGAAAAATAGTTCTATGATACTATTCTGGTTTTAAAATACGTGGCAGAAGAGTAATTCTGAAAACATTCTGGTATTTCTGTAAACATTCTAAATCTGTGACGTGGCACAGTGGGGCCAAATGAGGTGTCTGTGGACAAATTAACTTTTAGCACAAACTATTTAACCGATTATGAATTTTTTTAAATTAAATTTTATGACATTTGTAAAAAAGTTCTCGAGGTTTGTTTTTAAAACAGTTGTTTTTATTATATTTAACAATGACAATTCATTTTTTTTAAATTACGAAGATGCCATTTTGTAGAAATTTATCAATTTTATGCGAAAGTACACAAAATTAGTGGGGACATTTGTGTTCAATGATACCTAGCAGTATCTGATATTTAAAAAATGGTTTACAATTGTTGCAAACAAATTAATTAACAAAAGTTACATTTTTAGTCAAAATGATATAGAAATACTTCAGATGTGAGTTTTCAAGTGAAAATCTGAAGAAAAAATTATTTCGATACGATATACAAAAAATAGAGACCATTTTTTAATTATTTAAACAAATGCGTAAATTCGTCATTTTCGAATAGATTTGTTTCATTTTTTCTAAAGAAAGGGCAATCAGTATCTTGCTTATAACTTGTTTGTGCGATTATTTAATTTCAGGCAATTAGTGTTATTTGTTCAAACAAAATTAATTAACAAATGCATAATACTGTCCTTTTTTAGTAACAGAATTTCGTTTTTTAAAAATGAATTTCAGATGTGTAAAAGTATCCCTTGGTATGTTACTTGGTTATAAAAAAATAATTAATAATTGTTTAAACAAATGAAATAAACAAGTTGATTGTTTTGCCATTTTTCAAGAAATGGATTTCGTTTTTTCAGAAAAATAAATGACTAATATCTTGTGATATTTTACTGTTTGGCAACAATTCATAACTTTTAAACAAATTTAATAAACAAATAACTCTGAGACCGTTTTTTAATGGAAGCACCATATTGTTTTTTTGTGGAATCGACTACTATTTTTAAGCAAGGTCTCTTTGTTATAATACTGCATTATCCGGGAGAACACGTTTTTTATTTTTACAATTATTTTTAAAAATAAGTCAAAATTATGAACAATGTTTGAAAAAACCTTGCTTAAAAATAGTAGTCGATTTTTTTATAAAAAAATATGGTGTTTCCATTTAAAAACGGCCTCGGAGTAATTTGTTTAAAAATTATGAATTACTGTCTAAGAGCAAAACAACACAGTGAAGGCCCCTTGGCTATACACATTTAATTGATTGTGTTAAAAAAACTAAATTTCTCTACTACAATATGGCCAAATTTTTCATTTGTTTATAAAATTTTTAACCACAATGACTAATTCTTCAGTATTTATAAAAAAATAACCATAGAAAACTACTATCAAAACATTAGAAATTTATTTATCAGAAAAAAGGAAACCCATTTATTAAAAAATAGCAAAACAATTAAGTTTTTTATTTAATTTGTTTGAGATAATAGAAGTTATTTTTTTATAACCAAGTATCATATCAAGAGGTATTTTTAACAAATCTGAAGTTCATTAAGAAAAAATACGAATTTCTTGTACTAAGAAATGACAATAATATGCATTTGTTAATTAATTTTGTTTAAACAAATAACAATTATTGTCTGACATCAAAGAATAGCACAAGAAAGCTATGAGCAAGATATTTATTGTCCTTTCTGTTAACTGTATGAAACAAATCCATATGAAAATGACGAATTCATACATTTGTTTATAAAAATTTGTTAAAATAATTAACAAATGGTTTTTTTATAATTCCTATAAAAATTCTATGTTTTTCAGATTTTCACTTAAAAACACACATCAGAAGTAGCTATATATCATTTTTACTCAAAATCTAACTTTTGTTAATTAAATTCTTTACAAGAATTGTAAACAATTTTTTTAATATTTGATACTGCTAGACATCATTCAAAAAAATTTCCCCACTAATTCTGTGTACTTTCGCATAAATTTGATAAATTTCCACAAATGGCATTTTTGTAATTTTTTAAAACGAATTTTTCTTGTTAAATACAAAAATTAAACAACTTTTTTTTTAAATATGCCTCAACAACTTTATAAGAAATTCAATAAGCTTTAATTTTAAAAAAATTTTGAAATCGGGCGAAAAATTTGGGCTAAAAGTTAATTTGTCCTCGGACACCTCATTTGGAGTCACTGTGCAGTGGGGGAAAAAAAAAACATTTGTGGACAAATTGATTTTCAGAAGACAATTATTATCTAATTTCAACTTTTTTTTTAAATGAAAGTTAATGAAATTTCGCTTCCAACTCTCATGGTTGATTTTGCGTTTATTTATTTTTTCATATAATAACACAAATAAAAAATAAAATTGTTGACTTTTAAAGTACATCGGCTTTAATCAAATGCTTTGATTCAATAAAAAATGCCTAGAAAACTGAAAGCAACTATCAAAAAAGAGGTCCAACAGCAATGGATATTTAAAAAAATTTATTGAATGTTATAAACAAATAAGTGAATGACAATGGTTTCGTGAGGATTGGTGGCAATTTGTTACTTGATTCGCACTAAATTTGAACAATTCATGAACAAAAAGAGTTTTTTAGTTGAATTTATAAAAGTTGATAAATAATTGGTTACTTTAAAATCAATTTTCATTAACAAATATCCATTTTAGGTATTTTTGATGGAACAAATAAAGTTTTTTCTATGCAATCGATCACATATTACTTCGAAATAAAATAAAACCTAAGTATCATATTTGGTCATTAAATAAAAGTTAATAATTCATTAAGCAATCTTAATTAACAAATTTACTATTTTGCTATTTTTGGAGATACACACTGGATTTTTTGGATGCAATTAACTGTCAATGACTCACTTCTATATTTTAAAAAACATTTTGACGGCAAACAATTTATTATTGTGAAAAACAATTGTTTAAACAAATTATCATTCATACCTGTGAAATACTTGTAAAAACATATATATCGTGTATGGCTACGTTAATTAAATTATTATTAAAAATAAAAATAGTGGATCGCTATTCAACTATTAAAAAAAGTAAAAAAATGTGTTGTTAACGTAATATTAACATCATCTAAAAATAAAAAATTAATTAGTCCCGAAGTATTGTGATACTAAATCTTTTTCTACTAAAGCCCTGAACAATTTCGATTACTACAAGTAAATATAGTCGTTTAGAAATTAAGAATTTTTAAATTGTCAATCATACTTTTCAAAATTTAACCATTTTAATTTTAATTGCAAAATTTAAAGTACTTATATTACTCTCAGTAAATTTAAATAGTTTTTAAATAGACTATTTAAAATTTTTTAATTATATCCTTTGAAATTAAACAATATTAATTATAATCGCTAAAATTAAACTTATGACAGAAAAAAATTGAGCATTTACCATCATAAATATGGATTCTAAAAATGAAACCATTAAAAATTAAAGAAACTACAATTAAATTGTTCAATCGAAATTTTTTTCTTTTTTAACTGAGTTTGAAGTGTGTATCTTTTTAGAAAAAATTTTAAACAGAAAAACTTCAGTATTTAAATTTACGCTGAAGGCAATTAATTAAAAATTGTTTAATTAAAAGTCCTTTAAACTGGAAATTGTGTAACTATATCAAGTCTTTCATTTTGAAACTCTGCGATTTCGAAGAATTAAAAATACATAAAATTTCGTGCGTTTAAAATTGAAACCAAACTTTTTACAATGTTGAAAACTAAAATTATTAAATTTGAAACGGACTAAAAAAATGGTTAGATCTCGAAAAGTATAATTGATAATTCAAAAATGGTAAATTTCTAAAAGATCAAATTTACTTAAAGTAATAGATATTTTTAAATTGAGTTATGGGTAATTTATCTTTAGTTGCCATAAATTACCTACAATATTACCATGAAATACCAGAAAATTTAATTAATTTCCGGAAATTTATAAAAAGGTTTCAAATTTAATTTGGGGGATTTTATGGCAATTTACTATATTCACCCTTAAAATTACTGTAAATAATGAAAATTTTCATACATTTCCGAAAATATATAGACACGTTTAAATTTAATTTTGGGCACTTTATGGTAAGTTAACAGAAATTACCTGTAATATTACCATAAATTACCAGAAAAATTCGGAAATTTATAAAAAGGTTAAAAATTGAATTTTGGGTAATACGTTTCAAATTACCATAAATGAAAGTTTCCATAAATTTCCGGAAATTTATAGACTTATGTAAATTAAATTTTGGGCAGTTTATGGTAAGTTACCATAAATTACCTGCAGTATTACCATAAATGACAAAAAAATTTCGAAATTTTATACATGTTTAAATTGAATTTGGGGCAGTTTATTGCCAATTAGCATAAATTACCTGTAATATTACGATAAATTATCAAAAAATTCCAAAAATTTATAAAAAGGTGTAAAATTTCATTTGGGGTAGTTTATGGTAATTTACCATATTTACCTGTAAAATTACCATAAATGTCCGGAAACTTATAGACATGTTTAAATCAAATTTTGGGCAGTGTATGGTAAGTTACCTTAATTACCTATAATATTACCACAAATAACCAAAAAATTTATAAAAACCGTTAAAATTAAATTTGAAATAATTTATGATAATTTACTATATTTACCTTTAAAATTACTATGAATCACAGAAATTTCCATCAATTACCAGAAATTTATACACATTTCCAAATTGAATTTTGAGAAATTTACTGTAATATACATTTTGTTATAAAAAATATCGCATCCGCCAAGAGGAAAAGAGACCTTTTCTCCAACTAGGTATGAAATATAATTTCTAATAATCGGGCGCATATTTTCTCAACTATTTCAAAAATTAAAAAAACTTATTTTTCGACTTCCTCTAGTTAACGGTGTTTTCTCAAATCACGACAGGCAGCCTTAGGACCGAATATGAGTTTACGAGAAACAGCAAATCAAAGTAAAAGGAAGATGAATAGATAAGAGGGCCCTCGCACTAACACAGTTGCGCGGTCCATGTCTGTGTGAAGGCTCGAGAAATATGAATCAGAACAGCTGACTGCGGTCGACTACGATTCGACATAAACGATAGCTACGAATAATAATCATATTATGTTTTTTTGCACGTTTTATTGTGACTCATAAAACAAAATAAAATAAAATCTGGAAAACCCTTGAAAAACTAGAATAATTTATAGGAAATTCAAGACAAACTGCAACACCATAACCTCACAGAAAATACGAAGGATAAAATTTACCTTTAGTCAGGTGTAAAAATTATCTGAGGAAAAAATTAACTTCAGAAGATAAATTTAGCCCAAATATCGGTTAAAGTTTATTTGGCTTTTTTAAAAAGCCGTGAAGTTTTCTGAATAAAACTGTATCCCTCTAAAAAAATTACCTGCAGAAAACTTTAACCATAGTTTTTTCTGTGCATGCTCATAAATAATAATTAATTAGAATTTAATTAAAAACCACAACGGTGGATAATAATTGAAAAGGGGGAGTTTCTCAGTGATTAAAATAAAACTGCAATAAAAAATGTATAATAAAATTTATTAGGGCTGATCTAATTATAGAGTGCAATCCTATAATCAATCTCAATTTCGACGGTGTCATATTACACACAAGCAATTAGCCATATCTCTAACAGAAGGTGAAAATAGATTTGCTTAATCCCTAAAGGGTTTGAAAAGGGAGAAGCCACATATAAATAGTACCATTGATCCTGAGTAAACGATCCCCCTATTTACTCGAGGTATACCACACTAGTTCCGAATGTCGAAGGGTCTTTCTAAACATGATGCTATCCTATTTTTAAACCCCTCATCATCTAATTGGTATCAAACGGTTCTTTCAAAATTCCCCCTTTTTCACTCAGGGAACTTCCGTTAATTATGTGAGAATGATTTTTCAAATTTTAGATCCCCTCCTTACCTATTGCAAGGATTCTTCAATTTTTATTAGCCCCCCCCCCCCCCTAACTGCCCACTCTAATTAAAAATTTTATATTTTGTACTACTTGTCAATTTCTGAAAAAACTTTGATGAATTGACTTGAATAAATCAACTATTTTGATTCGAAACAAATCTTTCTAAACTTTCAATAGATTTTCAAAGTATTTCAAAAAAATTACAAAATTTTTAATAAATTTGGATGGGATTTGATTTGAGATTGACATTGATTTAAGGGCATTCAGTATAATTTCAGATTGTATTTTAATTTTTTTCGAAAGATCTGCAAAGATTTGAAAAGACTTTAATAAAATTTAACAGATGTTATGATATTCAAAGGAATTTCGATTTCACAGAATTTAAAAGAACTTTACGAGATTTCAACCTATAAATACGGATTTTATAGGATTTTGGAACAATTCAGAAGATTTAACATAATTTCATAGGAATTTTTAATACTGTAAAAAGGCATTTTAAAACATTATGGTATTTCAAGAAATTCGGAAAGATCTCCACAAATCTTAAATATTTTAATGAATTTTAAATGGTTTTTGAAAATATAAAGGGATCTCATAGTATTTCGAAATATTTCACAATTTTTTAATGATTTTAACCTGTTATAACAGGATTTTTAAGATTTCAAGCGATTCCAAGGATTGCAGAAGATTTCACAGAATCTCAAAGAAATTTCAGAGATTGCCGCAGTTTTTAAAGGATTTGAAGGGAACTTTATGAAGAGAAATATTTTTAAAGGGATTTCAAGATATCATCTCCGAAATTAATATAATTTAAAGGCTTTCAAGAAATGTGCACATGATTTTACTTTTCAAGAAAATAGTTAAATTTTCAACCGAAAAGATCAATTTTCCAGCAAGAAGATTAATATTTCTCCAAATACACGAATTTTCCATAAAATACATATTTTTCCTCGAAATCTTTGAATTTCTAAGCCAAAAGGAACAATTGTGTAGAAAGTGTGTTATTTTTTACCAAGTAGTTAAATTTTAACTAAAAATATAAATTTTCAAGTAGAAAGTTAATTTTCAACCGAATAATTTGATTTTTTACTAAATTTTTGAATTCTTAACCAATTAAGACTAATTTGGAGATAAATCTTTGAAAAAAAAGTTAAGAACGGATTTCAACTTTCAACCAGGTAGCTAAATTTCTAAACAAAAAGTAGTGGATTTTTCTTTTTAGTTCTATTAATTTAGTTCGCATATAAGCGAAAAAAACTAAGCAAAGAGGAGAAACGGACTGTTTCATAAAAAAAAAAGAAAAGGGAATAATTCTCAAAAATGTATTTTTTTCAATGGGAAACTTCATGGTGTTTGCACCACCCCTAAATTCTAACCGATTTGGCTTAAATGTTGAGAATATTTTTTTGGGCATTTAAACAAAGGTTGGGATGAGTGTAAAGAAATTCGAAAAGTTAAAAATCAGAGCTACCCCATGGTTAACATTTCTGTATTTTTTTAGTGTGATAAGTGATTATTTAAAAAAACTATTAATACTTCCAATTTTCGAAAAAATATAATTTAAAAAAATTTAGAAGTCTTAATGAAAATAATACTTTGGTGCTTTTTATGTTTTAAGCTCTTTAATCAGTAAATAGCTGAATAATTTTGTTGACACGATTAAATTAATTTTTATAATTTAAATAACACAAATTGATCATTTCCTCGAAGCTGAAAACAACTATTCAAAAAAGGCTTTCAATAGTAATGTAAATGCTAAAAAAACTTCTTGAATTTGTTATAAACAAATAAGTGAATGAAAATACTTTCGTGAGTATTGGGGGCGATTCCTCACTTGATTCGGACTAAATTTGAATGGTTTATAAACAAAGTAAGTTTTTTAGTTAAACTAATAAAAGTCAATAAATAATTTCTTACTCTAGAAACAATTTTTATAAACAAATATCCATATCAGCTATTACTGATGAAATAAATAAAGTTTTTGCTATGAAATCAGTCATATGTTACTTGGAAATGAAACCTAAGTATCAAACTTGGTCAACGAATAAAAGTTAATAATTGTTTAAACTACCTTAATTAAAAAATGCACTATTTTGCTTTTTCTGCAGGTAAAATCTTGATTTTTTCGATGCAATTAACTGTCAATAACTAAGTTCTATTTTTTGAAAAACATTTTGATGACAGTAAACAATTTATTATTTTAAACAATCGTTTAAACAAATCTTGAACATTTTATGTATTTATAACAAATTATCGCTTTTTCACGAAATTAACAGCTAGTTGTTTAGCAATGATTTTTTGCTATGAATCGATAAAATTTGATAAAAGTTTAACCAAACTTAATTAACAAATGCAAAACTTGGTTATTTTCAGCATTTAAACTTGTCTTTTTTTGCGTAATCAACTGTTAATAATACATTTTTTTACTGTTTTGACACTTCGATAACGATCCACTATTTTTTTTATTTTTTATTAACAATGTAGGATACAAATGTTTCTCGGGTCAAGCATTTGTAAACTAATACTTTTGTTGTTGAAACTAAAAATTTTTTTTCAGCTTCATTTTATAATAATATCTCCAACTGTGAAATAATGGTTAAAATCTAATTTTATATACCGTGTATGGCTACGTTAATTAAACTGTAAATAAAAAGCAAAATAGTGGAACGTTATCGAACTATTAATAAAAGTTAAAAAATGTGTTATTAACAGTTGATTACACAAAAAAAAAACAAGATTCTCTGCTGAAAAATAGCCAAATAATGCATTTGTTAATTAAGTTTAATAAAAAAGTAATCAGATATTATTGATTGATAGCAAAAAATCATTGCTAAATAACTGGCTGTTAATTTCGTGAAAAATGCGGTATTTTATTTACAAATACAAAAAATGATGAAAATTTGTTTGAACAATTGTTGTTTACTTTCAAAAATTGTTTACTGAGATCAAAGTGTTCTTAAAAAATTAAAAGTTAGTTATTTACAGTAAATTGCATCGAAAATCCCAAGTTTGTAAATCCCAAAAATAGCCAAACAGTGCATTTGTTAATTAAGATAGTTTAAACATTCATTATATTATTTGGTTGCCAAACATTGCACTTAGATTTTATTTCTAAGGAATATTTGATCGATTGCATATAAAAAAACTTTATTTATTCATTTTTGTTATTAAATAAACCAAAAAATAAACAAAAATTTTAAAATCGGCCATGATATTTCGATGTGAAATCTTATTAGCTTTCATTAAAAAAAAGTTAAAATCGGATAATAATTGTCTTCTGAAAATCAATTTGACCTCGGGCGTTTTTTCGCCTAACTGTCCGACGCACAATGGGAGGAATTTTTTCGTTCACAAATTTCCAGAGCCTTCAAATTTGGTCCGATTTTGAATTTTTTTTACATTAAAGTTCATTAAATTACAAAGCACTTGAAGCTTCGAACTTTTGTCTTCTCTATTTATTAATAATTTTTCCTCTTAAAATAGGAAAAACTGAAATTTTGTACATAAAAATATTTTATACTACAATAAGCGATTATGAAAACTTTATGTTGTCTTAAACAAAAGTTTAGGGTCTCAGAGAATAAAAATCATTTGTTTAATATTACATTTATTTGTTTTAGGCAAATTTTATGAAGAAATTGACAAACAGTCTTATTATCGGAAATTTTTTGATGTTGCTCAAAGAGCTTTGTGTTAATTTAGGAACGACATTAAGTTACAAAACTAATTTAATAATTTTTTATAGTAAAATATTAAAATTTTATATTTTTCCAAATTATAATTTCCTTTAATCGCCAGACCCACTTCAGGTGTTCCTTAAAATAATAAATATTTAACAATATTTGATCAAATATAACAATTTAAAATTCTATAAACAAATTAGATATATTTGATTAAATATTATTAAATACTTATTATTTAAAGGAATAATTGAAGTCTTTCTGGCGGTTGAAGGAAATATAATGTGAAAAAATCTCGAATTTTAATTTTTTGCCACAAAAATTGTTTATAACAATGATTCTTATAAACTTATACATTAGTTTTGTAATTAAACATCATTCCTACATTAACATGAAGCAGTTTCAGCCAACAGAAATTGTTTACTGAAAATAAGACTATTTCTTAATTTGTCCATAAAATTTGTTTCTAACAAATAAATGGAATGATCAAAAAATTATTTGTATTCTATGAGTCCTTAAACGTTCATTTAAGATAACATAAACTCAACCTAATCAGTTATTAAAGCATAAAAAATTGTTATGTACAAAATTTCAGTTTACCCATGCTTTGAGTGAAAATATTATCAATCAATAAATAGAGGAGATAAAAGCTAAAAAGAAAATTCAAAATTGGATCAAAATTGAAGACTCGACATTTTATAACGAAAAAACTGCATTTTCTCTCACTGTGCGACGGTCAGAAAAAATTCAATTCCAAAAAACCGGTTAAAATTATCGTTTTTTTTTTGTCTGAATTTTAACATTCTTCATAAAAAATAAAGTTTTCTCATTTTCAATGACAAGCGATAATATTTTGATTCTTAAAATCGTAGAAAAACTATTTTTTTTAGATATCTGATTTTTGGCGCGACAACTACTATTTAAGAGAAAGACTGAAGACTTAAGATGATTCACAGGCAGGAAAAATGTGGAGCACCACTGTCGTGTGAATTACCGAATTGGACATAGTATGCGTATGGCTTATAACATATGCGTGGGGGCGTGTGCCGCTGGTCCGTTGTTGCGTGTGGAGTACGAGGGTCTCACGTGGGTTTATTGTTAGAGGGGCCGTGGTGTGGACGGGGACTTGAGGATTTTAGTTTGTCTTCTACGCTGCTCCCAGTACCACGTGTAGTCTTTCGGTTTCTGGATTCGGCAGAACTGATCTTCATCGAAGACATCAGTCCGTCTCGAAAATCCCGCGACGCTTCGAAATCTCGAAAAAGTATCGAAAAACGTGCGTCGCGAAACGACATTCCTCTTGGCTCGGGAAACCGAGGGAGATTGACAGTCCTCCTTTGGGAAGGATTTGTGGAGTCTGTGGAAAATTCTGTGGATTTTAGGTGAAAATCATCTTGTTATAACGCAAGAGGTGCAAGTCAGTTCTTCAAGTTTGATGTGAAGTGGTTGAAAAGTGCGGCAAATAGGATTTTATCTATAAACTTTAGGGCTGTGTGTAGTGTGGGATTTACTGATTTTCGGAAATGCTGAGAGGGTAATTGGATTTTTTATGTATTGATAATTAAGTAACAATTTATTAGAACCTTCCTTCTTTTTAATTAAAAGGACGTTCCGGTGAGATCGATTTTAACTGAAAGTTGTTTACAAATAGGATTTGGTTTTTAATTAGCCTGTGGCTGGTCCCGAAAAAATATTTGATTACTCATCCCCAAATTCCGGGACGTGACACTTGGTTTTAATTACACTTAGAAGGTAGAATGCCATGCGGGAACAAACCTAAATTGACAAAATTTTACAGAATTAACTAAAACTGCCCAGTGGGCACAAAATTTGGCGACGTCTTGACGACATCTTAACGACATCTTTACGACAACTTTACGACATCCTATGTCCATGTCGTTAAGTCGTCTTTATGATATCGTAAATATGTCGTATGATCTGACGCTGTCTTTACGATATCGCAAAGACACTGTAACGACATGGACATAGGATATCGTAAAGTTGTCGTGAAGATGTCGTAATGATGTCGTAAAGACTTCGCCAAATTTTGTGCCCACTGGGTGCCCTCAAAAGTTGATTTTTTAAATTTTTTTATGAAAATGTTCATTTGAAACAAATGGTTTTTTGAGAATTGAAAAAAAAATTCGGAGGATTCTACACGCGGCGATACATACTTTGTTATTAATAAAAATAATCTGCTAATTTTTAAGAATTTTGAGAAAATGAAAAAAGTTTTCATTATTATTTTAATCATGTTGGTCAATTTAGAAAAGTAATTTTTACTTTCTCGGAAGTTTTTTTTGTTTGTTTAAAATTAATTCCTTTAACTGAAAATTTGAATGTCCATCTTTAGCTGCAAATTGATCTTTTTTTATTCAGAATTTGGATGAAAATTGGTATTTTTGTTAAAAATCGATTTTTTGCAGAAAATTATCTTTTAATTGCAAATTTAGTTAAAAATTCAGCTTTTGTATTAAAAATAAAATTATTGGGTTTAAAGTTAAACTCTTGTGTTCGAAAATAATGTTTTTGGTTAAAGATTCACAATTTTGATTAAAAAATCAATTCTTTGGTTAAATTTGAGCCATTTGATTAAAAACTTGCTTTCTCTTTGGACCAGAAGGAATTTTTTGCCGAAAATTGAACTATTTTCTTGAATTTTTGTTTCATTTTTGGTTGCAAATTATTTTGGGTTTTAAACTTAAAATTTAAATATTATTCCAGTTGAATATTTCAGGATTCAAGATAAAAATTCATCTTGTTGGTTGAAAATTCATTTGTTTCTTTGAAAATTAATTCCTTGTGCTGAAAATGTTGATGTCCATCTTTGGCGTGAATTGATGTTTTCTGGTTCAAAATTTAAAATTTAGATGAAAATTAGTATCTTTTAATTAAGCATTGATATATTTTGTTGAAAATTCATATATTTTGTTAAAAATTGATTTTTTAGTAGGAAATGGTTTTTCTCATCGCAATCTTCTTGTTTAAAAAAATTTCTTTTTAAATCAAAAATTAAACGAATACAGTTAGATATTTACAATTTTAATTGAAAATCCAGCTTTCAGGTTAAAAATAAAATTATTTGGTTAAATTTTAAGCACTTTTTTAAATATTGTTTTTGGTCGAAGATTCATAATTTTAATCAAAAATTCATTTCTTTGGTTGAAATCTGAGCCAATTGTTTAAAAGCTTTTCTCTTTGTACGAGAAGGAATTTTTTGCCAAAAATTTAACTACTTTTTGGTTATTTGTATCTTTTTTGGTTGAAAATTATATTTGTTTTTAAACTCAAAGTTTAAATACTATGACAAAATATTTATTTCTACAATTTTTCGTGGAAAAATAATATTCTTTAGTTGAAAATTCATTTTTTTAGAAATTAATATACTTTGGAAAGTAATTGTTTTAACGAAAAATGTTAATATTCCAATTAAATATTTCATAGTTTTAGTTGAAAATTGTACTGTGTTGTTGAATAACAATTTTTTTAACATATAATTAAAATATTTAGGTTTCGATTGACAATTTATCTTTTACGTGAAAATTAATTTTTTGTTTTTGAAAATACAACTATTTTAGTTGATTACTAATCATTTTAGTTGCAATTTTCTTACATTTTAATAAAAACTTTTTACTTTGTTTAAGAGTCTATTTTTGTAAAGTTAATTGTTGAGGAAAGTAAATTTTTTTAACTAAAGATTTTACTTATTTTAATTGAATATCCCATAGTTATATTGAAAATTCTTCGGTTTGGGTGGAAATTAATTTTTTTAGCCTAAATTCAATTATTTAAGTTTGGATTGACAATTTATCTTTGATAAAAAAATTATTTTTTCTGTTGTTGAGAATTCAACTACTTCAGTTGCAGATTCATTGCTTTATTAAAAAAGCTCATTTTTTGGTATAAAATTATAATATTTCAGTTAAAGATTCATCATTTTAGTTTAAAATTCTTCCTTCTTGCTTAAAATTCAACTATCCCAGTTAAAAATGTACAATTTTATTTTAAAATTCATCACTTTTTTTCGAAGTGTAAGTATTTGTGGCAAAGTTCATTTTTTTGTGGAAAGTAATTTTTGTTACTAAACATTTAATTTATTTTATTTGAATATTCCAGTTATAATCGAAAAATTCTTCTGTTTAGTTGAAAAATAATTTTTTCAACTTAAAAATAATTATTTAAATTTTGATTGACAATTCGTCTTTTGTATCACAAATTAATTTGATGTTGTTGAAAATTAAACTAATTCAGTTGAAGATTCATTATTTAACTTTAACTTATTCCCGATGAAAATTCCATAAATGTAGTTGAAAGTTCTTCTGCTTGGTTAAGCATTAATTTCTTGAAATTAAAATTTAGATACTTAAGTTTTGATCGACAATTTATCTTTTTTATTAAAAATTAATTGTTTTTTGTTGGAAATTGAACTATTTTAGTCGAAGATTCATTGTTTTAATTAAAAACTAAAAATTTAACTTTTTTTCATTGACTACTCCAGTTATAATTGAAAAATTCTTTTCTTTGGTTGAACATTAATGTTTTAAACTTAAAATTTAATTATTTAAGTTTCGATTGACAATTTAACTTTGTTTAAAATTTAATTTTTTGTGCTGAAAATGCAACTACTGTAGTTGAAGATTCAATGCTTTAATCGAAAATTCATCTTTTTGGTTCACTTTGACTATCGCAGTTAAAGTTTGACAATGTTAGTCGAAAATGTATCACTTTGTTTCAAAGTGTAACTTTTTTTTTAACATAAGCTTCCTTTTGATAAAAGATAGTTTGTTTGTAAAAGTAATTTTTTAACTAAAAATATAACTTATTTGAATTAAATATTCTAGTTATGAATTAAAAATTGTCCTGCTTAATTATACATTAATTTTTTGAACCTAAAGCTTATTTATTTAAGTTTCGATTCAAAATTAATATTTTATCATGCAAATTAATTTGTTGCTGTTAAAAATTCAACTGCTATTTCAGTTAAAGATTAATTGTTTCAGTGGAAAACTAATTTTTTTTTTGTTTAAACATCTCATAGTTTTAGTTTAAAATTAAACTATTTCAGTCCTTTTTTTTTTAAATCCATTTTTTTTCTTCAAAATGAATTTTTTCAATTAAAAGTTTTACAATTCCACTTTTTTTTCGGAATTTATATTTTTTAGTGAAAATTTAAGTATTTGTATCAAAATTCATTTGTTTTACAATTTTTTGGTCTGTTGTGTTAAAGAATGTTTATAATAAACGACACAAATTCAAATAAATGTTTGCGTTTAGCGGCAGGTATGAAAATTTCAATTTCAGCTGACTGGGAAAATTTAAACCTTTTGCGGGAAAAATCGGGAAATGAGCGGAAAATTGAAATTTTCCGCCGAATCACTGTTGTATAAGATTTTCTGTAAAATCTATAACAAAATGTTGGAAAATGAATCGACCTGAAGTAGGGACAATTAGTGCGCGCACAATAATCTTGTTTAATAAAAACGGCATGAAAGAGCAATAAATAAAACAAAAACGTTTTTTTAGCTTTAGGTACAAATTAACAAGTTTTCAGTTTTCTTCGTTTTTTTAAAAATATTATCTTTCGAGAAAAAAAATGTTCTTACTTTTTCCCCCTACTTTATCACAGTTTTCCAACAAAAGAAAGTTGAAAAAAGTCCCGTTTAAATTGGAATCAATCGACTGTCAGATTCGCGTAAAGTGATACTGTGAAAATGTTTTGTTTTATTGGACGTAATGAAAAATTTGAAACTGACATTTAATAACCGTATCGACAGGATTTCGGAATTCCATCCCCCGGGGGTGCAGATTGCACGTATTCGATATCCATTTAAATTTTAAAGGCGAAGTTGTGAGATTGGTGTGCGCGAGCAGAGACTGGGTTAAAAAAAAGAGGTTTTCGAGGATCGCGAAGGAGTGGGTTGAAACACGAAAAACCAATTGCGCGAATACGCAAGAGGGTTTCAGCTGAGAGGCTTGGTGGAAAAAATGAGTACGGAGAATCAGCTTTGAAACGATCATCCTTTGAACTCATACATTCTCGCTATTGGTATGCGACCATATGCATTCGCCAGAAATGGGAACCCAAAAATAGTGTCAGGGTAAACTGAAATTAGCACCGCCGAATTACTTGACGATTCCCTCGGGAATTCTTTGATTGACAGATGCCGTTTTATGACATGTGTTTTTTTCTTTCTGTTTTTGAATTTTTAATCAAATGATTGAACATTAAAGAAAAAGTAATTGTCAACCAAGTAGTTGAACTTTCAACCAAAAGAGACGAAATTAAAAAAAAAAACTCAACAAACATTTATTTGTAACTAAATAGTCCTATTTTCAAACAAAAAAGAATATCTTTCAACGAAAAATTTAATAGTTGATATTTTAAGAAAGAAAATATTTCAGTTTTTAATTAAACGAGAAAATATCAAATTTCTACAGAAAGGAATGAATTGTCGAATCAAAAAGACGTATTCTCAAAAAACGAGTTCAATTTTCAACCAGTAATATAGATAGTGTTAAGTTGTTGATTTTTTTTATTTAAAGCGGAAAATTTTCGAAAAAAAACTTTAATTCTTAAGCAAAAAATGCAAATTTTCGCCGGAAAAGGCGAATTTTTTAGAAGACATTAGAATTTTCAAAAAGGAACTTTTTTGCGAAAGAAGAATTCTTATCGAAAAATGATTAACTTTCTATCGTAAAAACCAAATTTACAAATATAGCAATTGAATATTTTAAGAAAAATATGACTTTTTATAAAAAACTAAATTTTGAACCTGAAAAGGTGAATTTTCAAGATACAGTTGAACTCTAAAATATTTAATATATATTTATATAATATTTTATACTTTAAGCGAGCAAATATTTAAATTTTGCATTAAATATTTGCATGTTTGACTATAAAAATATTTTTAAAAAAATGTTTGAACAAAACAATTAACTTTTTAGCAAAACAGTTGAATGTACAAGAAATAGTTGAATTTTCAAAAAACTACTAAATAATTTTTTGACGAAACAGTTGCATTTAAAAACAAACAATTAAACTTTCAAGCAAAAAGATGAAATTTGAATGAATTTTGAATTTTAAAATATAAAAGAATTCACTTCAACCACAAATATTATTAATCAAAAGGTCAAATCTTAAAAGTCAAAAAGTAGAATTTTGAGAAGGCAAATTAATTTTTAAACAAGAACTTTTCTTCCAAAGAAGGTGGATTTTTTCATCGAAAAAGCATGACATTTTTATTGAAAAAGAGAAATTTTCGAACAAAGCAGTTGTATTTTCAAAGAAAAAGATGACTTTTTACGGCAAAAAGTTAAATTTTGAACTTAAAAAAATTAATTTTTAAACAAAGAAGAATGAAAGCTAAAAATATAATAGACGACACTTCAAACTAGAAATTTTTTAAATTTTAAATTAAAAATTGGCATTTTCCAGAAAAAAATCAAATTTCGACCGAATGAACAAATCTTTAAATAAAAAAGACAAATTTACCACAAAAAATTGAATTTTTTATCCGGAAAGATTTTTCATACTAGATAGTATTTTGAGTTATTGATTGTTTTAATTCAACAGTTGATATTATAGAAGATAGTAGCCATTTTAAACAGGAACTTTCCTGAAAAAAAATTAATTTCTAACGCAAAAACGATTAATTTTTTCTAAAAAACACGATTTTTCAACAAAGCACTTGGATTTTTGAAGGCAAATATGACTTTTTACCAAAATAGTTCGATTGTCGACCTGAAAAGAGAAATTTTCAATGAAATAGTTTAAATTGAAAAAAATGAGTTATCAACTAAATATTTTAATTCTCAAGCAAAGAAAACGAAATTTTAACAAAAAATATAATAATTAATACTTTAACTAAAAAAATATTTTAGTTTTAAATGGCGCTGTTGAATTTTTAACAGAAAAATAAATTAAAAATTCTACCGAAAAAGATGAATTTTCGAACCGAAAAGACAAATGTTGAATAAAAAAGTTGAATGTTCAACCAGGAAAGACATTTCAGTCAAGTGACTGTTGATTTTTTAATTTTTTTAAAACAAAAAATGGAAATTTTAAACAAAACACTTTCATTTTTAAGCCAAAAGAGGAATTGTCAAAGAAATAATTTTATGTTTCACTAAAACTGAATCATTTTTAAACCGAAGTGACAAAAAAATATTTTGGCGACAAAAAATAATTTGCTACCAAAAATAAACACGAATTTTCAACAAGATAGCGAAATTTTCTAGCAAAACAATACAATTTTTAACCCAAAATTTTGAATTTTCAGCTCAACAGTTCATTTTTGAAGAAAATCATAAATTTTTAACTCAGATTAATTTTTAACTTAGAAGACCAGGACTTCTGATCATTGCCATACACTTTTGTTACGTTTATGGACAGAAATTCGTCAGAAAAAATCGGAAATTATAAGAAGATTTTCAGAAACTAGCCACTAACACTTCTTTATGCACTAATAGGTCCCCAAGGGTACTATTTTTTAAAAGGTCATAAAAAGGCCCCTGATTACGAAAATCGTGGGTAGGTTTTCGAAATATTGGTAAATTTTTGTTTAAAAAATAAAACTTTTTTGCGTTTTGCTTTTTTTCGTACGAGAAACGCTTTGCAATGCACAGCGTTATATACTAATGATTTTTCAAAAAAATTGCCATGTTTGCACAGTGATACCTCAGAATCGATAATTCAGAAAAAATTAAAACTTGTACACTGTCTATCTCAAGGATAGATCTCTTAAAAGTAAAAAAGAAATCTTTCGAGCGAAAAAAAAACTTTTCTCCTTAAATTGTTGTTAAAAAGTTGTTATTTTTGAGAGGAAACGGCTTACCCAGCAAACAAGTGCTGTTACTGTTCCATATCAAAAAAGGAACTGTGTTCTATATCTATGTCGTAAAGTTGTCGTAACGATGTCGTAAATATGCCGTAACGATGTCGTAACGATGTCACAAAGACGTCGCTACATTTGGTGCGTACTGGGTTTATAATGCTCAGTGGGTACAAAATTTGGTGACGTCTTTACGACATCGTTACGACATCGTTACGACATCTTAACGTCAACTTTACGCTATCCTATGTTCATTTCGTTAATTTCATGTCTTTAAAATATTGTAAAAACGCCGTATGATCTGACGATGTGTTTACGATATCGTAAAGACACCGAAACGTCACTGACATAGGATGTCCTAAAGTTGTCGTAAAGATGTCATAACGATGTCGTAAAGACTTCGTTAAATTTGTTGCTTACTGGGTTCATAATACCCAGTGGGTGCAAAATTTGGCGACGTCTTGACGACATAGTTTCGACATATTTACGTCAACTTATTATATCCTATATCCATGTCGTTAATGTGTCTTTGCGATATCGTAAAAGTGTCGTATGCTTTGACGATGTCTTTACGATATCGTAAAGACACGGACAGAGGATATCTTAAAATGTCGTGACGATGTTGTAACGATGTCGTAACGATGTCGTAAAGACGTCGCCAAATTTTGTGCCCACTGGGTTCATCATACCGAATTATCCTGATTAGTCCGGATTGCCTCAAAGTCATAATTCCATGCTGAGCAAACGATATTTACCTCGGCTTGTTAAAAGCATAGTTTGGATAAAATGACCCCCCCCCCCTCATAAACCGGAAAGTCGCAAAGCACATCCAAGGCGTTTGAAACACCGTTGGTGACTTTCATTTGCTTTAAGATGCGCGTTTCAACAACGTTTAGCGCCGTATTTCAGATTCGCTCCGACGCTAATACTTTCTTAAGTATACCACTCCCTCCCTTTCATCTCCAGAAGCTTAATTAACTTCTGTAATTATGTACACGGTCCGAAGGAAAAGCTTTGAATTCGGCTTACTAGTGTCTTTGCGGCAGTTCAAAGTCTAATTAATTATAAAAAATAAACTAATGTAGTTTTTAAATACACGGTAAAATATTTCAGATTGCAAATTCCACTTTGTTGTTCTGAAAAAAGGCGGTCTTTTTTATCGGATGGAATTTAGAGGGGCTTTGAGTAGGTATTTTTGGGGTATTCTAAATTGGCCGCGAGGTAAAAATAGATGGGCGAAGTTTGTCAACGCACCTCGTTAGGCCTAAATTATGCAAATGTGTGCCAAATTACTTTCAGGTTGACTTCCGCTGATATTGTTGTTTATATCGTGAAAGTCACGATAAAGTTAATTTTATTTTAGGTTGTTAAATTTTTGCAATAAACGATTTTATGGAAAAGGGGGTAGCCTGACTCTGGTGATGTCACGGAATGGTATGGGCTCTAAATATTTTATTTTTTAATGCAAAATATGAGACATTTTTTGTTTTTTATTACCTATTATTTTCAGAAAATTTATTTTTTGATACTATTCAGTTTTTTTAAAAGACCACTTTTCCTTTACATTATTTAATTTTTTTGGATTCATTGTAATATAAGGGGTATATGCTGTGAGTTTCGTTTTAGCAAAACTCATCAAATTATATAGTAGTTAATATTAAAATCTAAATTAAAAAAAAATTTTTAAGAAGGATTTTTAGCAAAATATTTACTTAAATTATCAACCAAAGCAATGAAGTTTCAGCTAAAATGATTATCCATCCACAAAAAAAGAAAGAATTTTGAAAACAAGAGTTCAAAAATTAACCAGAGTGAAGTTTTTAATGAAAAAGTAGATTTTTACCAAGATTATATATTTTTAATAAAAAAGACGAATTATAAACAATGTATATGAATTTTCAAGTAAGTACTAAAAAACGTTACTCATTACTTAAAAAAGTACTAAAAAAAAACTAATAAAGGTCAGTTTTCATTCAAATATTAGAATTTTTAACTAAAAAAGATAAATTTTCACCGAAAATGGAAATAGTTGGGCTTTTAATTAAATAAATAATTCAATCCGAAAATTGTTACAAATTTTCAACAAATTAGTTAAATTCTGAATCATAAATATGAAGTTTTTACCAAAGAACAAATGATTTTTTAACATAATAGTTCAAATTCCAAACAAGTATTTGAATTTTTGTTAAAAAAAGATTACCTTTTAACAAAATTTTTACATTTTACACACAATAATTAAATTTTTAGTTGAATAGCAGATTTTTAACCAAACTGGATCAATTACAAACCAAAAATATAATGGTAGAATTTTTGACAAAATTAAAATTAACTTTTAATAAAGAATCGAAATTTTAATAAAGAAAAGGACTTCCTTTTTGGGTCCACAAAATGGAATTTTTTATTTTTCATTATTTTTTGTGCAATAAAAATTTAAATTTTCGATTTGTGAGGAAAATCCCAAAATTTGTTATGATAATCTCGCAGAGCTCTCAAAAAGAAATGTTTTTCTTCTCTTGACTTTTTTTTCATATCGCGCGTTTTTTGGCTTTAAATTTTGTATTTTCGGTTGATTTAAAAAATTTTGAAAACGCTATAACTCTGAGAATTTTCTTTTCATCGAAAAAAGTCATAAGGATAAATTGTTTTTTCTTTTGAACATTATGAATATTCGTACATAGAAATTTAAAATTCAGAAAAAAGTGATCTCAAAAATTTTCAAAATGCGCTCACTTTTTGAATTTTTATCAAAAATAGCTGGTTCACAAACTCGTTCTTTCTTCTAGGACCTAAAAAAAGTGTGCCAAAGATGGATTTAATTGGTTAATTTTTTCGAGATGTATCGTGTTTCCGGACGGACGGACAGATAGACAGACGCCATCGTGAAAACCTGATTTTCGGATTCAGGGGTCTCGAAACGTGGAGATCCGTTGAAAAAGTGTGATGTCAAATTTCCGACAATTTTAATACTTTCTTAATCATAAATGTTTAGAATGTAAAAAATATAAAATCCGCAGTTTCTTTAAACTTTTCAGTAGAAAAGCGTACTAAAAGGCTCATAAAATTAGGAATTTAGTGAGTTAACATTTAATGCCCTATTGTCAAATTTAATGCTCCGCAATTTTTCGAAAAAACCTGTGGTCATGCTAGCTTAACGTTAACCTAGCAGGAGCACACAGAGAAAAAAACGACTTAGGCATTATTTCTTTCCACAATAATTTGAGACTCATTTAGGGCTCTAGCAATATGATAATGAAAAATTTTAACAAATTGTTTAAATAATTTTTGTTTAAACAATTCTAGTAAAAGTGAATTCAACCAATTTCTTTTTCTACCCTGTGTCAAGGAACACTTAGGGCTCCATCAATGTGATATTTGGATTGAACACAAAATTGTTTAAACAAATTTACCAAATTTATAAAGGGTGATTTTTTGAACTTAAAACTTTAAAATATCTGGAAAAATAGACACTCTTGGAAAAAATGTTATGAATCAAAATTTTATCACACTGAGGAGTAAATACACTGATATTAAAATCGGTTCCCCCACACAGCCCCCTGTGGGTGGGGGTGGGGCAAGTTCGAAATCTTAAATGATATTTGAAAATTTTAAGTTAAAAAAATCGCCTTGTATATGGTGTTGTGCTACCTTAACGTTATAAAAAGTACGTGAAGAAAACCATAAAACTCATTGTTATTCCTCGCATAATTTCCAAATCCTTAAGGGCATGTGATACTTAGAGGTTCCCCGGCTTTTTTCCACGAAAATGAAAATGTTTAAAAACTGAATTCGGAGATGCTATAAAATATCATAGCGGACGTCCCCGGACTCTTTTTTGAGTGATACAATAACAAACAAATTTATTGTGCTAAATAAAAATTTTATTCATATGCATCATTTTGAGGTTACGTCGTTTTTCATCTCTGCCTTTGCGATAATCTGGAAATTATTTATGAAATAAACTTTTTAGATTGCCTGCAAACAAGGTTAGTTCCGGGAGATTAGTTTCTATGTTTATTCGCAAGTCCAAAGTTTTCGGCCAAAAATATTGTTGTAAGCAATATCAAAAAATTTTTGATAAAAAACACAAAAAAAGTGTGTGGGGACGTCCGTCAGCATGTTCGCTATCATTTCCCAGATTTTGAAAGCAAAATATTTCTTATCCTATGAAAAAAGCCGGGGGAATCTAAGACTAAAAAAATCGATACTATTTCCTAAGCGCTATGCAAATTAATCACATTTTGCTAAATTAAAACTTTTTTGAATTAACCCACAAAAAAGTGTGTGGCGACGTTCATTAGCATGCTCGCTATCATTTCCCAAATTTTTAAGACAAAATATTTATTATTCTAGAAATAAAGCCGGGGGAACCTGAAACTGGTAAAATCGACAATTTTCTAAGTATCACATCTCAGTCCGTGTGGACGTAGTGAGCACCAAAAAAAATGAAAATAATTTCACAAATTTATTTTTTACTCAGATAATTTTTTTGAAAATCATTACTTAAACTAAATATACAAACGCAAAATTTATTCATCGATAGATATGATTTGTTAAAATTTCCTTCTGTGTGTTACTAATTGCCACTCAAAGCCGAAATAGATTGTTTTTGTAATTTGCTTGAAAAATCATAAAGGTATTAGCACTGAGAAAATTTTCATCCCTTTGGATCGCGAACAAAGTTGATTCTCGAGTCTCAGTGTTCTCGTTTCACCTAACTCGTAATTACATCTCAAAGGCATGAAGCTGAGAGAACTGGAATCAATTTTTTAAAAGGTAGACCGAAGCCAGCGATGATGAAAACGGAGATGAGGAAGGGTGCAAATTATCCCTTGAAGGCATTACTAATTAATGCTCTCGTTGGACCTGCTGTATGTTGACACTTGGAGTGTCGCACTTCTGTATGTATAATAGAGAAAAAAAAAGTTTTGATGCATTCTTTCTCCTGTGTATGTTTATGATGATAACGAAAGTGGAGGTTGGAGGTGTATCCACTGGCCTCAAGGCTCACCACCTCTTCAATATGAAATCTCGGCAAGCTTGAAAGTATCAGAAACTCTGGTTGGAAATGCGGTCGAGATAAATTTTGCACCTTCAACTTTATAATGATCTAACAACTTCTATACCAACTAGAGCCAGTTTATGTATAAAGAGCCACTGATCTTCAAGAACAGCTTTTATTTACCAGGAGAAGAGCACACTTTTATTACAAAATTGGGTACTCTCAAAGGATATTATCCATTCCACTTTCATAATACTTAAGGAAAAGGGCCGTGCATAATTTATGTAAAACCTTTTTAATGGAGTGGGGGGGGGGGGGAGATCAACGATTTTGATATGCTTCAGTAAACTTTTTTAACTTTTCTATATTCATGATCGAAACAGTTATCTGAAAAAAATCGAAAAATTAGTATTTTTATGCCGCTGGAATCCTGATAAAGGATCACTGGATTATTGTGAAGAATTCCTGAAAAGAAAACCACGAATCTAACGACAAAATTGGGACAACCATCATAAAATATTCCTACTGCAATCTGAAAAAAAACTGTTTTCTCCTAAAATGGAAAAGAAAAAATCATCTTTCCTTCTGTACAAAAATAAAAAATTCCTTTCCTTCTCTTTTTTATTTCTTCTGTCTTTTCTTTTTCTTATCTTATCAAATCATGGCTGAATTGCTGTTCCTGCCCGTTTAAAATTTAATTTATTTTTTTATTTAATTTCTTTTTATTTCAATTTTTTGTATTGATAAGGGTGCTGTATGAGTTTCCAAACGATGTTGATAATTTTTTACAAATCTTTTTTATTGTGATTTTATAATGATGAGAGAAAAAAGACGAAAGAAATAAAAAAGAGAAGGAAGGGGATTTGGTTGGTTGTCTGCTCATTTTTCTTTTCTCTTTTTTGTTTATGTTCAGAAGGAAAGGGGATTTTTTTCTTCTCTTTTTTAGCAAAAAACAATTTTTTTTCGATTACAATAGGAACATTTAATGATGGTTGTCCAAATTTTGTCGCTAGATTCTTGGTCTTATTTTCAGAAATTCTTCACCCTAACTTGATTATTGAACGTTAAATAGGATTTCAAATTGGATTTTAATCTCATTTAAATTTCAACCGGATTATTAAAATAATTTTTCCAAAGTGTCAATAACGTGTTAAATAATTGTTTCTAAATTAAATTGAAGGCTCAAATCATGCACGGCGGAATGCGTCACAGAAAATTTCGAGAAAACGCCTTAACGGGTAGTTCTGAGCACTTTAAACAAAAATTAGGGTTTTCTCCGGAATCATCGAACCTCAAGAAAAAAGTAAGACTTTCAAAGTAGAAGCTTCTAAAATGATAGAAACCTAAATTTTTTCAAATTTAAAAAATAATGAAAAATGGTTAAAAATTGACGGGACAAACTTTTGTAAAATAAGAAAATGAATTCACCTTTATTTTCACGGTTCAAAATGAACAAATTTCAAAAGCCAATCTTTGAAATTGAAAAACTCATAAAAAAGTTAAAAATAAAAAGTTATTTAAAATGAGAATTTTAAAAAGAAAAAATGTATACTGCTGAAATTTGAAGCTTTAATTTGTGCGATTCAAATCGAACCATTTGACTTTCGAAAAGTGTAATTAAAACTTTTTAAATATTTAATTTATAACCGATTTAAATTTATTTATCAGTTATCTAAGTGGTTTCAATTTTGTGATTCTAATTGAATTGGTTGAATTTCGAAATGTATAATAGAAAATTTTTGAATTGTTAATTGATAAAAATTGTAAATTCATTAGTCTCATTTACAATAACTTTTGATTTAGAACCTTTATTTTAAAGAATTCAATTTTAAAGGTTTAAAATTGAAAAATGTTTCATTATGAACAGTGAAAATAATGTTCATTTTGTTTGATTTCGAAGAATTTGCAAAAAAAGCTTTTACGTTAAAACATTTTAATTTGTTTTATTAAAAAATAGATTTCCAGAATTCACGAAGCTTTTTTTTAAATATTTAATTTAGTTTTTAATTTCAAATTGTAAAATTGTTAATCGCTTCGAAATTAAATTTCGTAAAATTCAAAAGTTTTCACTATTGAATTATTAAATTTTGAATGCTTTTAATTAAAAATAATACTATTTTCACTCCTCCGAATTTTAAACGATCTGTTTATGAAAATTCAAATAGGAAAATATTCCATTTTTTAACGTTTTTAGATTATTCTTCTTTGACATTTTAATCTGAAATAATTTAATTTCGAGATTTTTGTATTCAAAATAAAAAATGTTAATTTCTGAATGCTTTGACTTATCAATGAGATAATCATAACTTTTTCAGTTTAAAAATTTGTTAAATGTTTTACTTATCTTTTCAGTTTCAGTCAATAATTTTGAGTTTGAAAAAATTGAGTATTTTATAATAAAAAACAAATATTTTTTTCATTTTTCGGCTCTACAAAAAAAAGTGTGCAATATTTTAGGGAACTTGTAGATTTAAGTAAATGAGGATTAAATATATACATATGTCTCGCTTCTTTAAAAAAAAATACTTTCTTCAACGCCGAATATCTCACAATCTATGAATTATAAAAAAAAAATTAAAAATAGAAAAAAAACTAAAAATATAAAAAAAAAATTTTTTCATCCGTAGCATAAGTATTTATGAAGAAAGAATAATGTTAAGTGGAAAATTGAACTCTTTCCGTAAAAAATTAATATTTTGTTTGAAATTTATACTTTGCTACTAATAAGTAAACTGAAATCTTTTTTAGGTGAAAATTATTTTTTTCCACAAATTGGTCTTCTTGATTTAAAAGTCCGTCTTTTTCAGTAGAAATATTTCAGCTTTTTCGGATAAAAATGCAACTGTTTAATTAAAAATTAAAAAATTTCGTTGAAAAGTCTTACTTTCTATTTAAAAATACTGTTGTTTTGTTGAAAATCTAACTATTTAGTAGAAAATTTACTTTTTGTTTGAAATTAATATTTTAGCGTTGAAAATAGAACTGAAATATTTCCTGGATGAAAATTAAACTAAACAAAAAATGGTAGTTTTTTTAAATTAAAAATTATCCCATCTCAGTACAAATTTCATCTTTCTTGGTTAAAAGTGCAACTATTTGGTAGATAATTTGACTATTTTGTTAAAAATTCATCCCTTTTGGATAAAAAAATTCGCTTTTTGAATTGATAATTCAATTTTTTCGTAGAAACTTATTTTTTGTTACAAAATTCATATTTTCATCTTAAAAAGTCACCTGGAATCTCTTTTGAGTTAAAATTGAACTGCGTTTTCGTATATTTTTTATATCAAAATTCATCTGTTTCAAAAAAAAATTTCTTGCTTAAAAATTTATTCTTGATCCTGAAAAGTCAACTAAAAGCCTTCTAAAAGAAAATTCCACTACTTTTTTTAAAATTTATCTTCTTGTTTGAAAAATTCATCTGTTTTAGCAGAAATTTCTTTTTTTAAATAAAACTTCCACTTTTTGTTCAAAAAATTATTTTCTTTTCTCGAGTATTGATGTATTATATTATATTATTTTTTAAAAAGAATTATCTTTTTTAGTAAAAAATACTTATAAAAAAATTATAATTTTCTTATTTTAAAGTTAATTTTTGTTGAGCAAAAATGCATTACTTTCGAGGAAGTTTCATTCAAGACAGTAATTGGAATAATTTTCAATTAATTTTTTAAATAAAAAGTAAGGAGTGTGAGAACATCTCTGAAAGTGGCAGGTGAGATTCTAAGTCAAAGAGGTAATTAAATACTCTAAGAGGACTAATTTTAGACGCGATATAATTAAATACCAGTTCAATTTTAATTTTAATTAACTCAGGTTTGCATTTTCGTTTTTGAATGTCTCCTTGAACGAATCTCTCCTTGAGTCTGCAAATATGTGCGCTTATGTAGTTTGTGTGTGAATATTACTTAAGTGTATTTAAACTGCAGACCTACATAGTAAAGACACTTTAATTAAATTGGTTTTAATTAGGGCTTTTCTAGTATTATTAGTATTAGTATTGGTTTTTGACTCTGGTATTAGTATTTGATTACTAAAATTCTAGTAGGTATTCATTTAGCAGAAAGATCCACTTGTTTTAAGTTTTTCCTTTTGAATTTTAAAGAATTTTTACATTAAAAATTCCAAATGATAACTTTTAATTAAAAAAATTTATTGCAAAAATTAAAAAATTTTAATTTTAAAATTATTCTTTAATACATGGAGAGAAATTTTAAGAGATTAATTCACAGAAGCGCATGATTTTAGAGCTACAATTTTTATCAGATTTAAAGTCTCGGACTCCGTGATCTAAAAGCATTGAAATCGAGACCTGAGAGCAAAGGGGCGTGGCCTAATACCTCAAACTCCGAGACCTACGCTTTAAAAGCAAGGATTCCGAGATCTTACTTTCGCTCTTAAGCGTAATAAACTCAAGGAGCAGTGCTGTGAATTAATTTCTTGGAATTTCTTTTCATGTAATAAAGGAAACAATATTATCTTCTCAACTTTTTTTACCAAATTTTTTGAAAATGACAAAAGGATTTAAATGAGGTTTTATGTATTTATCTAATTATAAAGATTAGGATTTTTGTGAACCATAAATTTAGTAAATCGACCTTTTAAAATAAGTAATTCTATTTGATGATAAAAATTATTTCTGGGTGTTTCTGAACGTTATTAATTAAAGATAATATTTTTATCATTCTTTAATATTATTAAATAATTATATTTTCAACATTTTGCTATTAGAATAAACCTTTAAACTTTTTTATATATTTAAATAAACAAAAAACAAATTTTGTAGAAAATATTAAATAACCTTTGTTTGCGAAATGAATAGCTTGGGAATAATGATAAAAAAAAATCAGCGGTACCGACAATTTTTAAATAAAATGTAGATTTTTTAAGATTTTGAAATAATATTTTAAAGCTTTTTATTGATTTTGAAGGTTTTAAGATAATGAAATATTTTCTTAAGATAATAGGGAAACAACATGTACATTTTTGAAGATTTGCTACCAAAAATTTGGGAGCTTTTTTAAGAATTGTGAAGTGTGTCAACAGAATAAATTGATTTTATTAAGATGTCTGGGAAAATTTTTAATTATTTTTAATTTTAAAACATTTAATTTTAAGAATAATTAAAAATATTTCAGAAAATTCCAAAATGTATCTAACATTTGAAAAAAATAGTCCCGAAGATTGAAAGGCAATATTTTTATTTTAAACAAATTTTCCATGATTGTAGGACAAATTTGAACCATTTTAAAAAATATTTAGAAGTTAAAAACAAATCTTTGATAATAAAATTTTCCAAGAAACTTGTAACAAAATGGAAATTTTTGTAGATATCGAAGTAAAATTTTGACGTTTTTCAGAGTTTTTGAAAGGTTTCAAGGTAGTACACAAATTTTCTTAAGATTTCTGGGAATATTAAAAGCCATTCTTATTTAAACAAATTGATTTTTTGAGAATATTTAAAAAGATTATACAACGTAACTATTTAGGAATATTTTGAATTTTGAGAGAGATTAGAAACATTTTTTTATTTTTTCATGTTTCCAAATGTTCATAAAATATTCTGACATTCTCTCCAAGCGTAGAAAAGTCTTAAATATTTTATAATAGTGCTAAATTTCTTCTACAATTCTTTTTAATCTTTTAAAATAAAAAAATTTCTTAGAAATCACCTTTCATTTTTTCGAGAAATCTACGAAAATTTGATATATATAACTTTAAAGCAAATAAAGGAAGGAAATTGAAAAATAAATAGACATTTAACATTTTATTGTGTTTTCAGAATTTTATTTTCCTTCAGATTATAATATGCCTAAACTTTTTTTTTCAATTCTGGACTGAATAATCTTTTTTGGTTGCAGATTAAAAAACTTGGTTATGAATTCGACTTTGGAAATTTATATACTTGGTTGAAAATTCAACTATTTAGTTGAACTTTTTTCAGGAATTAAGATTTGACTTTCATATAAAATTGAATTTTTGGTTAAAAAGTATTTTTTATTTGAAAAATTCATATTTCGGGTTAGAAAATTAAATTTTGTATAGAAAAATCATCTCTTTTAGAACATATTGATTTTTTTTAAAAATAAACTCTTTTAAAATTAATATTTTGATTATAAATTTAACTATTTTGTTTGAAGATTTGTCTCTTTCAGGTGAATTGAAATGATTTTTTTTCAAAATAATAATAAAATAATTGAAAATTTTAAATTAAAAATCGTGAAAAAGTTGGACTATTTTCAAAAATGTTAGGTTATGTTATGGAACTTTTCACGCCAGAAATTAAATGCTTTTAAACAAAGATTTTAAAGTTAATTTACAATTTTGTATATTTTTAGGTTACGGATTAAATGCCTTTTTCACCAGAAATAGGTTTTCCAAATGAAAAATTATTGGATTTGAAAAATATAATTTTTTTAAAGAACTTTAGTTTTTTGGTTATTTTCGCGATATTAATTTGAAATTTACACTTTTATACAAAAAGCATTCGATTTTAAAGATTTACCATTTTCTTAGAATGTTAGGTAACGTCCGTGTTTGACATTAGAAGTTGGCATTTTCAAATAAAAATGATTTTCCATATATATTTACAATATTAGGTTATGTTTGACTTTTGTACCAGTATTGATACTGTACTTAAAAAATCATTTGATTTAAAGAATAATAAACATTTTTGAGCAATTTTAGGTTATGCTCACGTTTCGCCAAGAAAATCAGTATAGAAGCAAATATTTACCGCTTTCGAACAATTTTAGGTTATTTTAAAACAAACTTTATGTTATTTTTTTTCACTGAAAATTTGCGTTTTCCATAAGAAATCAACTGATTTAAGAAATAAAATTTACAATTTTGAACAATTCAAATTTGAAGTCAAGATATCTATTTTTGTTAATTATGAAAAATATTGTCCTTTGCTTTTCTTTCTTGTTACTTGAGATAATAGAGAAAAGATAAAATAATAATTAAAAAATTGTGTGAAATTAAAAATGTATAAATCGCGCGCGTGGTGTACGTGTTTGTTTCTAGTTATAATAAAATTAAGTACTCATTTTTAATGTTAAAATATTAAATAGTGTAGTGTACTAATCTATTAGAAGAAACGAGAAAAAATCTGCCTTAGCTCGGATTTCAACCGTAATTAGTTAACACTCCAGTCATGGATAGTGACATTTGCGGTTCAAATCCTGGTTGAGGCAAATTTTTTCTCGTTTCATCAACTATTGGACCAGTAATCAACAACATCTTATATTTTAACATCAAATATTAATCAATACCCTGGTTAATAAAATAACATAATTTGTTTAAAATTAACTTTTGTTCGCAGGTTACATCAACCAGACCGAAAATGTCCAAGGAGGACATAAATCTTAAAATCACAGTGCGGCGTCGTAGTGTTTTAAAATATTACCCCGAAAACTCTTTTGGCTCAGTTCTCCGATAACATTTCGTCCAGTTGAGTTATTTGACTTCTGAAGAAAATTTCTCTAAAACTGAATTTTTAAGAAAATGGAATGTCTCAGAAAGTGAACTTGATCTCTTTGATAGGAGAGTAAAAAAGTGATGCGTTTGAAGATGATTAATGAAAATGAATAAGTTTAGTTATCTTGAAATTAATTTCAATTGTTATTGAGTGAAATTGGTATTGAGGGAAATTGGTGTTGAGGAAAATTGGCATTGAGGGAAATTGGTGTTGAGAGAAATTGGTATTGAGAGAAATTGGTATTGAGTAAAATTTCGGAAATCGGGTCGGAAGTTTTGTATAATACAATTAAAGAGATATACGGTTTGGATAGGCAGAAGGGATTTGGAAACGTTATTAAAGTTCTAAGCTCTAATCTGAGTGCAACGTTCATGTTCACGTGTCCGGAACGAAAACTATGTGGCACGAGGCATGATGAAGGGGAGAAGAATCGGTGATCCACCGAGCGAGGAAAACTTGGAGTTTTGCCAAAAGAGTCGTCAGAGTTGCAGAGTGTCATTCCTCCTATTGGCAATCTGTGCGTTGATCCCAAATCCAACTATTTCCGGTTAGTATGCTTGCTTTTCACGATTTATTTACATACTTCCTCAGGCGCTAACATACCTAAACTTAAGGAATTCAAAATTCCCGCCCTTCTTCATTAACTTGTATTTTTTCTTTCATCAAAAATCTTTATCACACTACTACCAGTAAATCCACACGCATCTTGTCCTGTATGAATTTATATTTTGTAACGCTAAAACATAAACAGTTTTTAATTCCATGTTTAAATAAAAATTATTCACAATCTATATTTACCATTTTCTACAATTTCAGGTTATGTTGACATTTTTACTGAATTTGATAGTTATAAATAAAAAGTCATTAGATTTCCAAGAACAATACAATTTTCATTCGCAAATTTAAGTTATGCTCATGTTTTTCACCGGAAACGGGTATAATATTTCTTCATTTATAAAAAATATTGGCCTTGCTTTTCTTTTCTATTTCTTAAGACAGTAAAGACTTTAGAATACAAAAATTTTATAACAATATAAAATTTATGTTATAATTTTAAAATGGCCTGAGATTCAAAACGTAATAATAGCGCATATGGTGCACGTGTATAACACTAGAAACATAAGCAATTTTTAATTTTATAATAACAAATTCTTAAATATTAAGAGTTTCAAAATTTGTCTGAAATAAGTTGAATAATTTTATAAAGAGATTGCTGATATATCACGTAACCTTTTCGCTGATTTTATTTCAGGATTTTTAAAAAATTGCGCAATACGATTATATAAAAACATAATATTTGATTTTTTTACCAAGGATAGATTTTAATTTAAAATAAAAAAACAATTAAATTGAGGTGAAAAACAGGGTTTTTAAGAAAATAATTTTCTACTAAGAAGATTAATTTTTTACCAAAAAGAAGAGTTCTCGAAAAACATTGAGTTTGAAACAAATAGTTTAATTTTAAACACAGAAGTTTGATTTTTTACTAAAAAGACGATTTTTCAACAAAATTCATTCATTTTAACCGATTAGTAGAATTTTCAACCAAGAAGATTTATTTTCTACTACAAAAGATGAACTGGTAATAATTGACATGGATTTTCAACCACATAACAGTATTTTCAAAATAAAAATGATTTATTTTTGACAAAAACTGCAACGATTAAATTTTGATTAGAAAAAACTACCTTTCAATATAAAAAAAAAACTAATTTCCTGCGAGACAATTATATTTTCTTCCAAATTGTTAAATTCCCTAGCCAACAACAAGAGTTTTTAACAAAAGACTTAAATCTTTATCAAGGAAGTTAATTTTGAACTAAACAGTTGCATTTTCAATGAAGAAAAATTTTGAAGTAAAAAAAATGATTGAAAATGTTGAATTTTCAAGCCAAAAATATGAGTTTTCTACAAGGCAGTAAAATATTCCAATAAATAGTAAAATTTTCAATAAAGAAAGTATATTTAACAGAATACATCAAGATGAATTTTTAATATGTTATATAATTTTTTAGCTACATAGTTGAATTTTGAAACCTAAAAATATCAATTTTTAATCCTAACTGTAATGATTAAATTTTCATTATAAAAAATAGATTTTTCACAATAAAAAAAAAAAATTTTTGTAAGAAAAAATTCTGTCTTCTATGAAATTCAAATATTTCTAATTTGAATAAATAACATTTGAACAAAATACATGCATTATTAACCAAACAGTTATATTCTGTACCAAAAAGATTAATTTTCTACCAAAAAGGACGAATTAAAAAATATATATATATAATTTGTTCACCAAATGGTTAATAACCAATAATTAAATAAATTTTTAGTTAAAAAAAAACTTTCAACCAGAACGATGAATTTTCAACGAAAAATGTTGATATTTCAACCGAAAAAGATAAAAAATTTTAATTCAAAACAGTTGATATCAAGAATTTTTTTAGCCTGTTTCTTTTTTAACCAAATACATAAAATCTCTAACAAAAAGACGAATTTTCAACAAAATCCATCAATTTCCAAACAAATTAAAATTTTGAATCAAGAAGATTAATTTTCTATAAAGAAAACGAATTTTCAACCAAATAGTTAAATTTTTAACTAAAAAGGTCAATTATCAACAAAAAATGGACAGTTAAATATTCAACAACATAAATGAACACAATAATTAAATTTTTAACTACAGAAATTAATTTTGAACTAAAATTATGGATCTTTACCTAAAAACATAATTAAGATTTAACAGAGTAGTTCATATTTCACTACATTTTACCAAATTTTTTAACAAATTGTTGAACTTTGTTTTGTAGTGATTCACAGGCGTAAAAATATCTTTCTTCAGAATGAGAAATAATTTTGAGCATTCAATATTAACATAATATTTTTTACAAACGGATTTTGGAATCCTTTACTGTTATGTATTTTTGCGGCTTAGTGAAAAAAATTACACGTGGGGCTCAGCGCGTTCTTTTCAGCGGCTGAGGGGCTCTGCGCGCACGTCGTGTGGGCGCTACGAGACCGTGGAAAATTGTCTTGTGCCTGACAGCATTGGAAATTCGGATTTTTCGTTCATGCGTGACAGGCGAAAGATCGCCGTGTGTGCCCCAAGGCGAAAAAGAATTTAAGAAGTGCACCTTAGGGCGTAAAAAGCTTTGAGCATGATGGAAAAGTGTGTACCTTTAATAAAAATAATAAGCAGTGTGCTTTCGATGACAAATTGAATGTTTTTATAAAATCAGATCTTTTTTAGGAATTTAAAGGTGCGTAATTAGCCTCAAGCCTGAAAATGATAGAGTGCACACTTAGCCACACGCGTTTTTTGGGCGTCATTGAAGTTAGCGTCAATTTAATAAAATATCGACTAAACCTTTCCTTGTAAAAATCGCATCTAAAAAAAATATTGTAGTTGAAATATCATTCCTTCAAGCTATATTAGTGCTTTTTTATAATTTCATTTGGTTGATAAAAATTGAGAATGCAAAATTTGCGCGCGCTTGGCCCTGATCGTCCCTATTCAGTTTTTTTAATGGTCTCCCCTTTGGCTAATAAATTTATAAAATTAAAGGAGAAAAGCTTGTTCTAAAAATTGTATGAAAGAAGATAAGGCAGAAATTCAGCGTGGAAAATGGATAACTGAGTAAGTATCTTAATTATAGAAAGAAGTTTACGACAGCTTTTGGAAATAAATTCGAAGTTAATAAAAGGAAGTTCCTGCAACTTTCCGGATGCGGATGGGTTAAGAGTTAATAACTGTTGTTTCGAAACTTTGGAATCGTTAAGGTTCAGCAATGTGAGTCTGGTTCACGAAGTAGTAGTTTGATTCAAAGGAATATTCTGAATATGAATTACTTTCTCTAATAACTTTCAGAGAAATTAAAAATCCAAGAATTCAAATATCGAATTGATATGAGATACTCTTAAATCTTTCCATTGAATTAAAAAAAGCAGACAAGAAACTCAAGGCAACTGCTAAATCGGAACTTTCGTATATTCTTCTTAATATCTTTTAAAAGTTTAAAATATTTAGAAAAAACTATATAAATAGAAAAAAAAACTATTAAAAGACAAAAGGAAAAAAGATTAAGAATATTTAGAGGTAGTTAGTTCGTTATTTCTCCTTTTTAAAATTTTTTTAATTCTTACTACCTTTAATCAATCTCGGGCTACACGAGCGTGTAATAATTTCAATTAAGTTGAAAAATTGTAATGCAAACTAAAAATTTCGAATAAATTTCCTAAGATTCTTGAGAAAACTGAAAAAGATTCTTAGAGATTTCAGATATTTGCTAATTCAAAATGTTAACAAAAATGTTCATTTTTAATCAAATCGTTGAATTATTACCCATGAAAGAGGAATTTTCAACAAATAATTTAATTACATAATTAGTATTTAAATAAGAAAGATTCACTTTTAACCAGTTGCTTTTTCATTTAAAAAAAGGTGAAATTTGTAAAACAGGCAAATTTTCTACAAAAGTGTTTAATTTTTAAACCCATAATATGAATTTTCAACAACAAAAAAACAACATAGTTTTTCACCAGCTTGTTGTATTTTAAGCCAAATAGATCAACTTTTTACAAAAAAAAAAAATAATTTTCTCCTAAAAGAAAAACAGAATGTTCAAAGCAATAGATTTCAAAGATGAATTTCTAACTAAAATTATAAAACTTCAACCAAAAAAAGACCCCAGTTTTTGAACAGTGTAGTTCAACTTTTATCCAAGAATTTAATTTCTAACCAAGAAAGATTCATTTCTTAACAAAAAATGTAATAGTTGATATGTAAATCAAAATACATATTTTTTTTAATCAAAAGGCAAATTTCAAAACAAAAAAGATGAATTCTTAACCAAAAAAGATTAATTGATAACCCTAAACGTAAATTTTTAACCAGGAAAATTAATTTTCTTTAAAAAAAGGCGGTGTTTTTAACAAAATACACGAATGTAAAAAACACACATATTCTCAACTAAAGAAATATATATTTTTAACTAAATTTAAACAGCGAAAAAAGTGTATTAGAACCTTTAAGAGTTTCTTCAAAACTTTAAAAAAATTTTAAAGGCTTTTAAAAGTTTCTTTAAACATTTGTTTAAAAAAAAGTATTAAAAACGTTTTTAAATATTTGTTTTAAAATTTTAGAAAATTTAGATTTTGTTAAAAATTTGTTTAAATCTTCTCAAGATGTGGATTATTTTCAAAAACCCCTTTAAAGACAAAGCTTTAAAGTGTCTGCAAAAATTGAAACTTTTTATTAAGTTTTGTTAAATCCTGCAAAGTTAACCTAGTTTTAAAAAATAAATTTTTTGTTAAAGATTCAACAATTTTGTGGGAAATTGATGTATTTACTTGAAAATGATTTTTTTTTTCGTATAAAATTAATTTTTTCGCAGGAAAATTCATCTTTTTAGTTGAAAATTCAAGTATTTGGTTCAAAGATGAACTACTTTGTTAAAAATTAAACTACATTCTGGAAATTGTATTTTTTTTAAATTTACCTTAGTTGTTGAAAATTTAAATTTTGTGATGAAGATTTGCTTCTTTCTTCCTAAAAATTCATTTTATTTAAACTATTTTCTTAAAAATTTATTCTATTTTAAGATTCACCTTGTTGATTACAATTTTAACTTTCGTGTTGAAAATTTCTTCATTTTTTGATTGAAAATGATTTTTTTATGTGGTAATTTAACATTTATGTATTTAATTTGAGGTCGGAAACCTGTCCTTAAAAAGTTACAAATTTAACTATTTCGTATAAAATTCATTTATTTTGAAAAAGATTTTTTTTGTACGAAAATTAATATTGTTTGCTGAAAAATAATCTTTTTGGTTCAGTATTCAACTATTTGTTTCAACATTCCTTTTGTTAGCTTGAGTGCTATCAGTTGAAAATTTTTAATTTTTTAAACAACTTTTTAAACTGATTAATTGATGATTTCATTTGTGGTTATAAAGAAAATTGTTTTGTTTAAAATTCATCTTTTGTGAATGAAAATTGATTGATGTAGTTAGGAATTTAACTGTTTTGTTAAAGATTCGTATTTTTGGATTAACAACAATCAAACGGTCTTTTTGGCTTCAAAATTCAAGTAATTGTTACAAAATTCTACTATATGGTTGAAAATTCATATTTTTGGTTGAGTATTTGTATTTTTTTGTTGGAAAATGAATCTTTTTAGCTGAAAATTCATCTTTTTGGTTAGAAAGTCAACTTTTTAGTTAAAAATGCAATATTTTGATTAAAAATTAATTTTGTTTGCTGAAAGATTTATCATTTTTGTTAAAATTAATTTATTTGAATGAAAATTTATCCATTTTGTTGTAAATTCGTCTTTTCAGTAGAAAAATAATCTTTTCGGTTTGAAAGTCTTCTTTGTTGGTAGAAATTCAACCTTAAGTTCAGAATTCATTTTATGGGGGGAAGATAAATAATTTTCTTTGAAAATTAATCTTTTTGTTTAAAAAATTATATTTTTTGTTGAAGATTCTAATTTTTTGTTAGAAAATCAATCTCTTTGATTTTAATTTTACCTTTTTTGTTAGAAATTGAATTATTTGTTTTAAAATTCAGTTTTTGGGGTAAAGATCTATAACCTTCATTGAAAATGTGTCTTTTTGGGTGGAAAATTTATCTTTCTGGTTGATATTTTCTAATTTTTAAAAAGATTTTTCATTTTTTTTAAACTGATCCTTTTGGTTAGAAGTTTAACCATCTGGTAGCAAATTCGTTTTTTTGTAGAAAAAATTCATAATTTTCGTTCAAATTCATCTTTTTATTTGATCATCTATTGGGTTAAAAATGTCTCTGTTTGCTTGAAGATTTATTATTTGTGTATAATTTCATCCTTTGCTATTTTTAATTTATATTTTTAAGTATAAAATTAAATTATTTCGTTAAAAATTTTTCATTACCCGTTAACAATTAATTGTTTTATAGAAAAATTACCATTTCACCTTTGGTTTAAAATATAAAATTTACCTTTTCAGTTGAAAATTCAGTTTGCTTGGTAGGAAATTAATCTTTTTGATGGAACATTCATCATTCTGGTCAAAAATCAATTGTTTTAACTGAAAATTTAACTGCTCTACTTTTCGTTGGATATTTATCTTTTTTAATTAAAAATTCATGTATTTTGTTGAAAAGTCGTTTTTTTTTGTTAGAAAAATAATTTTCTGGATTGAAAACTCACCTATTTGGTTAAAAGTAATTTTTTTCTTGGGGATCATTCATTTTAATAGAAAATTCAGCTTTTTGCTTGAACAGCTATCTAATATGTTTAAAAAAGTATTTTGGTTGAAAATATAATTCTTTAAACTGAAAATTTAACTAACCGATCTTATGCTTGAAAGTAACCCTTTTTAGTTAAAAATCTAGATATTTCGTTGAAAATTCGTCTTTTTTGGTAAAAAAAAAAGTTTTTTTCCGGACATTTTTTCTTACTTCTAAATACCACTACTCACGATTTATCAGCGTATTTTCAACTAAAAACGAGTTAACTTTCTTATTCCCTCTATAGTAGCATATCATTTGGATATCCTTTTTAAAGGACGCATTGAACGTGAACGCGTATCAAACTTTTGCGCCCTTTTTGAGGACTTCTGGTTCCGGACTAATCGCGATGCGCAGTGGCAAGTCTGTGTGAGGTGAGCCTTCGTGAGTTTGAGCCTTTGTGAGTTTGTGCCTCAACTCTGCCTAAACTCTAAAGTATATCTACCCTAGAGGATCTCTACTTGTATCAATATACGCGTTGTGAGCGAGTGTGCGTCCTTGAATTTGCGCATGCGCACTCTTCGGGCCTCTTTTTAATTGGCCAGCCACTGATGCGGGCGCGACCGTACATGGGCAGTGGTGGGGGACGAAGTAGCTTCACCACTCTTAATATCGTAAGCGTGAGAGACTTGAAAATGTGAGCATTACAATAAGTGAAAGTTAACTGTACAATAAATTCAAATATTTCGAAGAAAAAAAGTTAAAATTAAAAATGACATCGACTTTTAAATTTCTGGAGCGAACTTTTGTCTTCACTGGTCCAAAGCACAGTGGAGTGGACAAGAAGAGTTGGACGAAGCGCCGGCAGTTACTCACGCTTAGGACAATTTAGCTTAATTAATTAACCGGCGTTGTGACGGAGCGTTAATTTATGCTCATAGAATGATTCACGGCGCTTCTCTCAAGCCCACCGTCGCGGAGTTTCCCCTTTCTTCCACATTTCTACCGGAAAATTAGTCTTAAAGCCAGAAAGTCTTTGCCATTGTCACTCTTCTTAAAAAATCTCCCTTTCCGAGTTTCAGAGAAAGTAACTGTTTTTCCTATTTCTCTCTTTTCCTCTTTTTATAAAGAATCCAGATCTTTTCTCCTGTTTAGAAGAAACTTCCCCTTTTTTGTTTTTTTTTTCGCTACAATGCGAAAGTATTTATGTAACCCATTGAGAAAATTTAACTATTCTTGGTTAAAACTTGATTCTTTTTCGTTATAAAGTCCAGTAATTTGTTGAAAGTTGAACTTTTTTTTAAAGTTTATTTTATTTGGTTAAGCATTTAGCTTTTTTTTTAAAGTCTTATTTTTTGTTAAAAACTAATTTTTTTAACTCAGACTTTAATTATTCCATTATTGGCTGAAAATTTGTCGTTTTTAGTTGAAATTAAAAAATGTGATTGAAAATTAATTTATTTTATTTTAAATGACTTTTTTTATAAAATTAATCTTGTTGCTAGATAATGTCGCTTAATGGTCGAAGGTTAAATTACATTTTTTCAAATTCATTTTATTGGTAGAAAATCCATCTCTTTAATTAAAGATGAAACTATTTTGTTAGAAATTATTTTTTGTTGTTGTTGAAAATTAATTTTTGTAGCTGAGAATTTAACTATTCGATTATTAATTAAAAATTTCTTGCTTTTAGTTAAAGATGCATCCGTTGGCTTGAAAACTTATGTATTTTGTTGTAAATTCGTCTTTTTTATTAAAAAAATATCTCTTCTTAATTGAAAATGCAACGGTTTGGTTAAAAATTATAGTAATTTGTTCAAAATTCATTTTATCAGTTGAAAATCGATCTTTTTGGTTGCAAGTTTAACTATTTTGTTGAAAATTAGATTTTTTAACTGAAAACTTAACTATTCAATTACTAGTTCAGAAATCATGCATTTGATTGAAAAAAAATTCTGAGGAAAAAAGTATATTTCCTAATTAAAATATTAACTATTTGTTTAGAAATTAAATTCCTTGGTTAAAAATTAATTTTATTAGTATAAATTCCATTTCTTTGGTTGAAAATTCATATAATTTATTGAAAACTAAATGGCTCTGCTTAAAATTCATGCTTTCAGTGAAAAATCTTTCTCCTTGTGAAAAATTTAACTGTCTTGTTAAAATTTTGTTTGTTGCTGTTGAAAATAAGATTTTTTTAACTAAGAATTGAACTATTCGATTATTGGTTAAGAATGCCCCCCTTTTTTGTGAATTTGTGCTTTCCTTCAGAAAATGTTTCTTCTTGATTTACAATTTAAGTGTTCGGTCGAAAGTTTAACTACGTTGTTAAAAATTCATTTTTTGAAATTCCATATGTTTGGTTAAAAATTTAACTATTTTTTTGTCAATCCGTTACTCTCTTCTTGAAAGTGAATTTTTCAACGCAAAATTTAACTCTTCCATTATTCATTGCATATTTTTGCTTTGGTTTTCAAAATGAAAAAAATGTGTTCAAAAAATGAATTTCTTTTGGGAACATTCATTCTATTTGATTGAGGATTTCTGTCAAAAATTGTTTTTCTTTCGTTAAAAATTAAACGATTCGATTACTGGCTGAAAATTGGTTGCTTTTAGTTTAAAAATGCAACAGTTTGGTTAACAATTTATGAATTTTTTGTAAATTTGTCTTTTCACTTAAAAAATTATTTTTGTTAATTGAAAATTTACCTATTCGTTTAAAAATTAAATTAAATTGTTTAACGTTTATTTTATCAGTTGAAAATCGATCTTTTCAGTTGAAAATTGAACTATTTTGTTGAAAGTACGTTTTTTTTTGTAGTTTAAAATTTGATTTTTTAACTGAAAACTAAAATATTCTATTATTAATTGAAAATCCACGCACTTTGTTGGAAATTTGTCTTTTCTGTAAAAAAAATTAATCTTCTTAATAGAAAATTTAACTGTTTGGTTAGAAATCAAATTACTTTGTTCAAAATTAATTTTACCAGTTGTAAATTCATCTCTTTGGCTAAATATTTAAATGTTTTGTTGAAAAATCGCTCTTTTTGTTGCTGAAAATTAGATTTTTGTTCACTAAAAATTTAACTATTCGTATATTGGTTGAAAATTCACGCATTTTGTTGTAAATTTGTCTTTTCTGTTAAAAATTAATTTTTTCATTAAAAAATTAAACTATTCCATTATTCATGGAAAATTGGTCGTTTTTAGTGGGAAATTAAACAACTTGGTTAAAAATGTATATATAAAATATAAATAAAATATAAATAACATGTATATATTTTGTTGTTAAGTTGTCTTTTTTATTAGAAAATTGATGTTCTTTATTAACAATTTAACTGTTTATCGAAGTCGAATAACTTTGTACGATAAATTAATTTTTTTAGTAGAACAATTAAAAGTTGTTAAAAATTAATTTCATTAGTTTGAGATCCGTTTCTCTGGTTGAAAATTTACTTTTTTTTTAAATTTGTCTTACTTTTCTGTTGATAATTAATTTTTTTAGTTATAAATCAATCCTTTTTGGTTTGAAAAATCGTCTTTTGGGCTTGGAAATTAAATAGTTTGATTTAAATTCTTATCCTTATGGACTAAAAATTCCTTCTAGGTTTAAAATTGGTCTTTACGGTTTGAAAATTCATCTTTATGGTTTTGAAAATTCAACTGTTTGAGTTGAAAATTGAGTAACTTTGTTAAAATTCTTCCCTTAATTGACTAAAAAATCCTTTTGAGTTGCATTTTTTTAATTGACTGAAAAATCTTTTTAAGTTAACGGATAGCCTTTTTCGTCCTAATTCAAATCTTTTCTTGTATTTTTATCTTGAAAATTAAACAATTTGGTCCAAAATGTTTTTTTAATAGATTCAAAAATCTTTCTTGGGTGAAAATTCATCTTTTTATTTTATAATCGTATTTTTGTCTTGACAATTAATCATCTAGATTTAAATTATTTTCTGAATTGCTCATAAAATCTTTCTTAGTTAAAAATTTGACTCTTTTGTGAAACTCGCCTTTCTAGTTGGAAAATTCGACTTTTTGCCTTAGAAATTAATCAAGCGGGTCAAAACTATTTTCTTAATTGATATAAAATTTTGCTTGATTATAAATTTAACTCTTTTGTTGAAAATGCACTTTTTTGGGAAATATTGTTTAGTTGATAATTTTTTCATAATTGACAAAAAATCTTTCGAGGGTGAAACTTTGTCTTTTTGGTAAGAAAATGAGTCTTTCTGGCTTGAAAATTAAACAGTTTTGGTCAAAATGCTTATTCTAATCGACTGAATATTCCTTTTTGTTTAATAATTCGTTTTTTTGGGTTAAAAATTTGTCTTTCTAGTCAGAAACTTAATTGGTTTGGTTCAAATAATTTTCTCAATTGACAAAATTTTTTTTAGTTCAATATTCAATTCTTTTGTTAAAAATTTATCTTCTTTGTTTGACAAGTAAACAATTTTGTTTTTCTGTTTGTCTTAATTGACTAAGAAATCTTTCTTGTTTGAAAACACTATACTGTTTTGTTGAAAATTCGCCTCTTTGGTTTACAAATATATCTGTTTTGGCTAATATTCAATATTTTTTCAATAAAATATGGACTATTACGTTTTACATTAAGAATTAATCTTTTGATTGAAAATTTATCTACTTCCTTAACAGTTGAATTTCAATCTTAAAAATTCATTTTTTTTGGGCTAAAAATTTATATTTTTCATTGAAAATTTAACTATTTTGTTCAAATTCTTTTATTTCTTCAAAAATTGAGTTTTGTTGGAAAATTATTCTTTTTATTACAAAATTAATCATTTCGGGTTTAAAATTATACCAATTCGGCAAACTTAATATAATATAATTTAAAAATTAAAGCTTTCTACATTATTGAATGAAATTGAAGGAACTGGTTTGTACCCAGCTGGAAAGAATGTATCTGTTGGGAATCGAATTTGGAACCTTCAGAAGTCTAATGTGCTTCTAAGTAAGAAACTTGCAACTTTGTTGACGTTGAAACTATTTCAAACGCGCGGCAAAAGTAAACTCCAACTCCTATTAGCATTCTGAGAAGTTCTTGACGGGTTGATTTACGTCGACTCCTTTTTACATGAGCTGTAGACAGAGTTTCATCAAATTGGCTAATTACTTAAGATTGTTGACGTTTTGTTAGCCGATTTTGTCAAAAATTTATTTTATCAGTTAAAGATCCACCTCCTTAGTTCAAAATTTAACTATTTTGCTGACAATCCTTTTTCTCAATTGAAATTTCTCCTGAGACGGAAGTGAAATAAAAAAAAACCGACCAAACGAAATTTTCTCTGTAATCACATTTTGCTTTTGTGCGTCGATTCGCAGTCGCTCTAACGACTTCTTTTGGATATCCCCACTACTGCCATGCTAAGAAAGCATGTATATGACCTCTTTCTACTTTCTCTTATAATGGGACGTCCATAAATCATGTGACTTAGGTGGGGGTTAATCAAAATAACATTGGCAATAAATGGGGGGGGGGGGGCGATAACGTAACGTTTTGAATTAGACATTTATGTTCAAAAAAGATTATAAGAAACACAATTTCTAACTAATTAACCTTCTTGTGTAACAAATTGCATAATTTGCATATAATTTTATTTAACAGTAGTTAGACATGTTATATTTTCAAATATAAACAGTAATTTAATCGAAGACTACTAATTCTTATTGTTAAAATGAATATAACTATGAGGTGTATCTTAAAGTTTAATGACTTGCCTAAATTCTTGGGCAAAGGGAATTTCTTAAATAATTGTATTATTAAGTCTAAAGTAATTGATTAATAAATTATTTATAATAATGAAGATCATGATTCCTGAAGAAAAATTTGAAAATAATCCAACAAAGTTTCCCTTCTTCCGTGTGGTCTCGCTGATACTGGTATTTTTGTTTGTTAAAATATAATTTTTTTCACTGGAAATTCAACTATTCCATTAAAGGTTGAATATTCGCCGCGCTTACCTCTAAATTAAACAATGTGGTTAAAAACTGATCTCTTTTATATTGAATCGCATTGTTTTTTTCAACAAATTAAGATACTCTTGTGTTTTATCTAATATGAAATATTAACTTTTTGTTTAACAATTATTCTCTTTTGGTTGAAAATTCAACTACTTGGTTGAATATTGAATTCCTGTTATGTTAAAAATTAATTTTTTATGGTTTATTGTTTCAATTAAAAATTTATCTCTTTAGTTAAAAATTAATTTTTATTAATTGAGCGTACAAGTATTGCATTTTGTGTCCAAAATTTATCTTTTTTGTTTGAACTTTATATTTTTTTGTTGTAAACTTTTCTGTTTGGCTTGAACATTTTATTAGTACGGTAGAAAAATAACTAGGTTAAAAATGAGCATTTTTTTAAAATTGGACTTTTTGGTTAAGAATGTTACTATTTTGTTGAAAAATCGATGTTTGGATTTTTTGATTTCGTACAAAAATGAACTAGGTTGAAAATGAACAAGGTTGAAAATGAACAATTTCGTGAAAATTCAAGTTTTTGATTTATATTAATAGTATTTTCTTAAAAATTTGTGGTTCTGCTTTGTTGAAAATTATTTTTTTTGACTGAAAATTTAACTTTCAATTTTTATCAAACATTATCTGTCTTTTTTAAAATTCAAACTATTTTTTAGAAAATTCGTCCTGTTGGGTAGGAAATTATATTATTTTTGTACAAAACACCACCATCTGGTTGGAAATTCATATTTTTGGCCAAATTCAACTGTTCCTTCTTTAAAGTTGAAATTTTTTTGTAACCATTTTGTAAATTTTTGTTTGTTAGAAAATTAATTTTTGAATATGAAACTTTTTTTGAGATAGAAGTGAATTGAAGAAATCGACCGACCGCACGAAGGAATAACTTTTTGACTCTGTTTTATAAATACACTTCCTATCGTCTATATCTTCTCTATTTTCGCGTTCCCTTTTGTGCGGCGATTCGCGATTGCGCTTAAAACTTTTTTTATTCCCACTACTGCCACTCGAATCAAACCCCACTATCTGCTAAAAAATTCATATTTATTGTTTGAATTCAAATTTTCTTTATTTAAACATTGAATTTCTTTCATTTAAAATATAAAATTTTACATTTTGTTTGAGAATTCATATTTTTTTCTTGATGCAAATTCAACGAATTGGTTAAAAGTACAATTACTTTGTTAAAAATTAATTTCATCAATTGAAGATGCATCTCTTTAATTAAGATTTTAACCATTTTGTAACAATTTTTTGTTTTGAAATTTAATTGTTCATGTAAGCCTTCTTTTGAGATAAGGTTTTGCTTCTTTCTTTTGTGTGGTGATACGCAATTGCTTTTAAGGCCTTTTTTCGATATCCCCACTACTACCACTCTAACGAAACCTTCATTATTGGTTGAAGATTGGTCGTTCTTGGATTAAAATTTAGCAATTCGGTTGAAAATTGATATGTTTTGTTGTAAATTTGTCATTTATACAGAAAATTTATTTTCATGATCGAAAATTTAACTGGTCGGTTGGAGGTTGAACCACTTAGTTCAAAATTCATTCTATTAGTTGAAGACCAATATTTTTGGTTGAAATTTACCGATTTTGTTAAAAAGTTTGTTTTTCTTGTGTTGAATAACAATTTTTGCAATAAATATGTAACTATTTGATTATTGTTTAAAAATTGGTCGTTCCTAATTTAAAATTCAACTACTGGGTAAAAAAATCTTATTTTTATGTTGCAAATTTAATTGTTTTTTTGTTTTTAATTTAGCTGTTTTGTTAAAAATTCGTTAATTAAATAGGCTAATTACTTAAGATTGTTGACATTTTGTAAGCCGATTTTTTTTCTTCCCTTATATGGAAAAATGTGCACTACAGGACAGATATTAGATTTTCATCTACTTTTCTTCATGGTTGAAGGAACTTTCACAAAGCATTTGGATCTAATTTCTCAAAGAAGTCTATGTTGCAAACTTCATCTTAAGCACTTTGGCTTTTGAGTTCAGAAGATAAAGGACATGGAAGAACAAGATAAAGGGGAAACTCTAAAGATAAAGCAAAGACGAAAGTAGAATAGGAAAGTCAAAGTTCAGCATGAATTAATTACTTCTTATGAATTAATTCCTTATCCAAAGGAACGACTTCAAGTTAATACAATTTTATTCAAATGTTTTTAATGAAAAGAGGCTTACCACAAATGAGGCGTTTTAACCATTCGAGTTTTAAAATAAAAATTCCAACTCTGAAACTCTACTGTCTCCCGGAAACTGTCCCAGAAAAATAAGGACTCATTTATTAAAATGCAATCATTCATCAAAAATTGGTACAAAGGGACGGTCAAAAAACAATGAATTGCAAAAAAACTTGATTAAAGTAATGTTTTTTGTAAATTTTAACATTTTTTATCAAGAATTTTTTTCATTTGAGTCGACATCATTTGTAATATTTTGATTCTTAAAACCATACACGGAGGGAAATTTCAAGAGATTAATTAACGGAACTGCTGCTTGATCTTATTCTAACTTTGGCGCAAGATCTAAGATCTCGGAACTCTTACTTTTAAAGTAACTGCCGTTGCTTTAAAAGCAGGGGTTCCGTGAAAAAAAATTCATTTTTCAGATATCTGACTTTTGGCACGCCAACCAACTTAAGAAAATATTTATTAAAGCCCTTTACTGAAAATATACTAAAATTCTTGTCTGTTTAAAAAGGGAACTATTTTGTAAAAATAATTTTTGAACTATAAAATTAACTATTCCAGTAGAAAATTGGACTATTTCACAAAAAGTGAGTTTTTTTGTTAGAATTAAATTTTTTTTAAAATTGAACTATTCTATTTTTAACAAAAAAACGGAACTGTTCTATTTTTGGTAAAAAATTTATCTTTTTCGGCTGAAAATTGAAGTATTTGTTGGAACAGTGAGATTGTTCATTTATAAATTAAACTATTTGTTTTAAAATGAATGTACTTTGTGAAAAGTTTTCCCTTTTCCGTAGAAAATTGTTTTTCATGGTTAAAAATTCATCCTGTTGGTTTGAAATTCTACTACTTCAGTTTGAAACTCTTTAGTTTGGTTGAAAATAATTCTTTAAACTGAAAATTTGAATGTCCATTTCTGGTTGTAAATTTATCTTCCCTTGTTCTAAATTAAAAAATTTGGTAAAAATTCTATATATAAGTTAAAAATTCAAGCATTCCTGTTAAATATTTATCATTTTAGATGAAAATTCATCTTTTAGATTAAAAATAAATTTGCTTGGGTAAAAGTTTTACTTTAACTATTCTAGTAGAAAATGGAAATTTTTTTGCTGAAAACTCAACTATTTGTTAGAAAATGAATATTTTTTATTTAAAAAATATGCAATTTGTTTGAAATGTATGTACTATGTGGAAAATTCGTCTTATAGAAAATTAATCTATATGGTTAAAAATTCATCTTTTTGGTATAAAATTCAACTTTTTCAGTTAAGGATTCATCAGTTTTGTTGACAATTGACCTTTTTTTTTTAATTGAACAATTTGGACAAAAGACCTGTTTTTTAATGGAGAAATTAACTATTTCGTTAAAAATTCACATAATTTGTTCAAAATCGATATTTCTTGGAACATATCTTTTTCTTTTAAAGATAATTTTCTTCTGCAAAAATTCTTTTTCTTTTTTGTTAAACATTTAATTATTTCCTCTAAAACATTTATCGTTTTAAATAAAAATTCGTCTTATAGGTTTTAAATAAAATTACTTAGTTGAATGTTAAACTCTTTCACTGAAAATTAATTTTTTTGATTGACTATTGATCATTTTAATTAAAAAATCATATCTTTGACTGAAACTTGCGATATTTTATTGATTCTTCTTTCTTTGGATGAAAATAAATTTTTTCCGAAAATTTAACTATTTTGATAAAAATTTGTATTCGTTGGTTAAAAAATATTCTTTGCTTAAACCACAAAAGGGGGTTTTATAGTTGAAAATTTGTTTTTTTGGTAGAAATTAATCTTCTTGGTTAACAAATCAACTTTTTGGTATAACATTAAACATTTTAGTTAAAGATCCATGATTTAAATCGAAAATTTATTTTTCTTGTTTAAAATTCAACTATTTCAGTTAAAGACTTGCAATTTTATTTAATAAATCCTCACTTTCTTTCAAAATCTAATTATTTTTTTGAATTTTTTTTTCTTGTGAAATTTAACTGAAAATTTAAAAGGTTCAAATTGAATATTCCATAGTTCCCTTTAAAAATTCATCTGTTTGGCTTAAAACTAAACTATTTCAGTTACAGAATTCAGTTGAAAGTTCATCAGTTATGTTGAAAATTGAAATATTTTAATCGTAATCTGTTTTTTGTTGTTAAAAATGCCGAACTTTTTAAATTCGCGAAATTGCATTAGGACTGAAATTTGAAAGCAGTAATTTTCAAAAAGCTGTAATTTCTCATTTCCGAATATTTAAAATACCCGAAATTTCAATTCCCACATTTGAAACGGAATATTTTTCTAACATATACAATATATTAAAACTTCTTTTTATTATTTCTTCAATTTACAATTTCTGGAATTTGCTCATTTTAACAATCTATTCATTCGGGAATTTGAAATTACAGTTTTTGGAAAATTCCTGTTTTAATATTTCAGTAATAATTCAATTTCGGGAATTTAATAATTTCGTTATTTTACAATTTCTGAATGCTTCTGGCTTTGTGACTTTTTTACCTCCGGAATATTTTAAGTTCGTTGATGAATATTTTTTTGGTAGCTTTATTTATCTTCAGTAATTTGAAACTTTGGAATTTTCCAAATGCATTAATTTTGAATTTGTACATTAATAGATTGTTGAAATTAAAAAATTTCAAAAATTGGAAATTTGCGAAATAATAACGAAATTTTCATTATTGCGTATACTTTCGTTAGTTTCATTTATTTTCAATCATTTGAAATTTCATTTTTTGAAAATGTTGTATTTTGGTAATTATGTTTTCGTTATTTTTCAACATTCAAGATCTTTCTTTTTCGAAAAAAAATGATTTTCTCCATTTTTGGTAGTGTCATTTTCTTTCAAGAAATTTTATTTATCGGGAAATTTCCGTTTTTGCAATTAATTTTTCGGTATTTTTCCGCATTTGCCATTTTTTGAAAATTCGGAAATATCACGTAAAAAAGATTGTTTATGTTATCTAGAAAAAGATAATTTGTAAACACACAAGCCTCAGTGATTCAAAAACTTGCCGAATTTTTATTTTTAATTTGCAAGACTTATCCATTTTTTCTAATTTATTTTTACTTAATTTGAGTTTAAAGCATTTCTTTTGGTAGAAAGTTTCTATTTTTTAGTTTAGCAGGAATCTGTTGAATTGAAATTGATTTATTTTAGAGCAAAATTGTACTATTTTGTTAAAAAGTCGATTTTTAAAATCATTTTTAAACTTAAAATTTAACTATTTCATTTATGCCTGAAATATTTTTTATATGAAAATTCAACTATTTGGTTAAAAATTCGTTTAGTAAAAAGTCTTGTTTTTTGGTAGAATATTTTCAAAAATGTCAACAAAATAATCTGAAAGATTTTATTGCATCTTTTCAAAATTTACAGGTTTTATTAAAAGATCTAGATATAATTTGAATACTTTTAGACGGTATTTAGAAGTTTTGAAAGAATTTCAAAGATAATTTAAAATTTGAAATGATTTCAAAACATTTTTGAGATTTAAAAAAAAAAAAAGAAAGAAAATTTTAAACCAATTATTTAATTTTCCAGGATTGATTAAAAGTTTTATGAAAAATTCAAGTCATTTTAAGAGATACTTAACAATAAATTGTGGAGAATAAGTAAAAATTGAAAAATTATTACTTTAGGAACAATTTGATTATGCTCAAAAGATATTTACAAGTTTTTAAGAGATTCAAAAATAGTTTAAAATTTGGAATATGTTTACAAATGTTTTAACAAAGTGTACATTTTTGAAGATTTTTAAATAATATTTTGATGTTTTCAAATGATTTTTTAAGTTTTTAAGATTAAAAAAATACACTTAAAATTTCTGGATAAATTGTAACTGATTTTCATTTTTTTAAATGATTTAAAAAGAATATCTAAAAAGATTTCAAAACAAATTCTGATGTATAAATAACAACGAAACAATGATTATTGTGTAACAACTCAAAATAAAAAGAATTTGACTTCTAATTTAAAAATGTTTAATTTTAATTTTTCAGTTTTATGAGTTGGAATTGTTTCATTTTAATCATAAAAATTTTTACGAACTGGAAAATGATTGAAAATTATTTTTTCTGATTAAAATGGCCACTCTGAAAAATTAAAACTTTAAACCAAAATTAAGCGCTTCAAATTTCTTAAGTCAATATATTCTCAATATTTAGATGGTGAAATTATTTCATTTAAAATTAAAGGCATTAATAGTTTGATCATTTTAAAGTTATAGAAAATGTTCCTAGACGAATAATTGGAAATTTCTATTGGCTGTCGTACGAGGTGAAGTCAGCTAAAATGGGGATAAGTCTGGCTAAATTACGTGGTAAAGATAGCTAGGATAAGGGGTAAAGTTGGGTAAGGTTCAAGGTAAAGTCAGCTAAAGTCAGCTAAAGTCAGCTAAAGTCAGCTAAAATACGGAGTAAAGTTGACTAAGGTACTAGGTAAAGTCAGTTAAGAAACGGGGTAAAGTTGGCTAATGTACGGGGTAAAGTGATCTAAGAGTCGGGATAAAGTTGGCTAAGGAACCAGATAAATTCAGTTAAGATAGGGGGTAAAGTTGACTAAGGTACGAGGTGAAGTACGATAAGAAACGGGGTAAAGTTGTCTAAGGTGCGGGGTAAAGTGATCTAAGAGTCGGGGTAAGTTGGCTAAGGTGCCGGGTAAAGTCAGCTAAGAACGGAGTAAAGTCAGTTCCAGTACGGAGTAAAGTCGGCTACGGTAGGGGGTAAAGTCAGTTAGGAACTTTCTCTCCCCTCACTTCCTTCCCGGGGGAAAAACATATGACGGACGGACACTTGACGGAAACTGTAAGGGTCTCTGTCCCGAGCTACGAAACCCTAAAATTAGAAACGCCATCTATTTCTTTTTAAATATTTATTCCATAATGTCACAAGGAATCAAATTTCTCCAGAACCAGAAACAAACGTTGCATCTTAATAGGCATCATTACTGTGTAAATTGAGACAGAGCGATGATCGATGAACGAATAATATAATACGTCTCAGTATCGCTAGCGTACTCCATCTCTGCACCAACTATATAGACCTATTTCCGCTCGAGTATTTGAGTTTCCTCTATCGGTCGCAGGAGATTAAGAAATTATTCGATCGTCGAGTTGGGGAGACAGAGAGTGGAGAAATATATACGATGATATACGCCAGTGAGATGATAGGAAGAGAGAAGGTCGATTTAGGAATTGAGATAGTAAGAGAAGGAGATGGAATTTATAAGAATTTATATATATGTATATGTATGTATATCCAAAGGTTTAACAGGAGGGCAAAGGTGAAAGAGTGAATAAAGAAAGGGTAAGGAAAAGTTAAAAAGAGAGAAAAAGAATCCACCAGATATCGCATTTGAGAATTTAATATGACTGAAGCTCGGTAATTTTAATATCGAGAAAGTGGAAACCTGAGTTTGCTCAAAGAACTTCTAGCCTTCCTTCTTTCTTCCTCACAATTTTCTGCTTTTTGTCTTTTTCTGATATCTTTCTTAATACAGTCGAATTTCCATTTTGTAATATATTCCACTTCTTTTATCATTCTCGTCACGTTGGATTTGCGATTCACGCCAATCTCGAACTTCGTTAGTTTTATAGGAAATTATTGAGTTTCGAAGAAATAAAAATGGCGATTTTTTTATCAACCAATTTAGACCTGTGAAGAAGGTTTTCTAATCTATTTAGTGCAGTATTTAAATAGTTCAACTTTTATATTTTTATTAGAATATTTAGTGATTTTTAAAATATTGATGCCAAATCCCCTAACCTCCTCTCTTTCCTCTCTCTTCTATCTTATCCTATCCGATTTGATTATCTCTTAAAGTCCTCTCCTCTCTCCTCACTTCATTAACAATTCCAATCATTCCACTTCCATAATTTCACCGGTATCTTCAATTTTCCCTTCATTGTTTTCTCGTCCACTCCTTCTCTTTTTCATCACTACAGTTCTCTTAGTTCTTTTCCTCCCTACTTCTCTCCGTACTTCTCTTTCACTCCCCTCACTTTCTCAACCTTCCCAATCACACCCCTTGCATTACTTTCCGGTCCTCTCCTACTTTTCTTCCCTCGCCTACATTCCCTTCCACTCCAACTTTCCCTCCCTTGTTTCTCCTACCACTCCTTCTGTTCTTCACCTTCACTGTTCTCCTAATTCCCTCCAACTACTTGTTTTTCGTAATTCCCCTACGCACTTCTCACTTTCTCAATCATATTAAGCATTCCCCTCCCATAACTTCCCAACTCTTTCCTACTTTCCCTACTTTGTTTTCTCTTCCACGTATTTACTATTGGTTCCTTTGATTATCTTGCTTCTCCTTCCCTCCCGTAATACTGCTCACATTTTCCACTGACTCCCTTGCTGGAAAAAATTTGACGAGCAGATGGATGGACACTAGAATGTGTTTCCTTTGTTCAAAATTAAAAATTTTTTTCTCCCATAAGCTGTTCTTACGAAAAGAATGACTGAAACTACAAACAAGAATCCAACGATAAAATTAGGACAATCACCACGAAATGTTCCTGTAGTAATTTGAAAGAGAATAAAAATTTTCAAAAAACAGGAAATGCGCGGGCTTTCGTGATTCTTACTCCAGTCCACGTGCATGGTTCTACTAAATAAAATAAAATTGAATACAAATGTTAAACTAACTTTATTAAATAAGCTATCGTGTGTATAGAGGCAATGAAGTCATTTTACGGCCGAGCGTGATTTTTTGCAAACTCATGATCGGTCCTAAAAATAATACTGCAATGCCTTAGTGTAGAAATATACTATTGTTGAAAATTATACAACATATGTTAAAAAGTAATTCTTCTTGTTTCAAACTCCATCTGTTTTGGTAGAAATTGCATAGTTTTTTCTTAAAAATCACAACTGTGTGATTAAAATTTTTTTTTTGTTGTGGATGAAACTATTTTATGGAGATTTATTTTTTTTGGCTGAATTTAACGGTTTTTTTTTTTGTTATAAACTTATTTTTCTTCGTTGATTATCATTATTACACCATTAAGGTTGATGATTCAACATTTTGGTAGAAAACCCGTTCCATCGTTCAAAATTGAATTGTTTTGTTGAAAATTCTTACTTTTTCTTAAAGTGTCAGCTACGAGTATTAATTTTGCGTTAAAATTAATTTTTTTGGTTAAAAATTCCATTTCATAGTTGAAAATGGTACAAAATGGTTAAAAATTAATTTTTTTAAATCAATTTTTAACTGAAAATTTAATTGTTCCATGTTTAGTTGAAAATATCGAATTAAAAATTAATCTATATTGTTAAAAATTAATTTTTTTAACAGAAAATATATACTTGATGAAAATTTTTTTAAATGAAAGTTAATTTTGTTGTATTAAAACTCTTTTTTTTAAGGAATATAATTTTTGTGATTGAAAATTGAGCTAATCAATTATTTTTTGTGATTCATCAATTCTTAAAAAAGTGATTCTTTTTTTTGAAAGTGTATCGAAGCAATAAAAACTGGTTGATTGAAAATTTATATATTTTAGTTAAAGATTTAACTGTTTTGTTAAAGTATTTTTTAGTTAAATTCATCTATTGTTTTAAAATTAAAATCTATTTAGTTGAAAGTGTAACCGCATCCTTAAAAATCCATTTTTCCAAACTGAAAATTTATCTTATGTCGTAAAATATTTATCTCCCTGGCAACTAATTCTTCTTTTTGGTGGAAAATTTATATAGTTTGTTAAAAATTAGCATTTTTCGGCAGAAAATTAATCTTCTAGATAGCAAATTTGTCTCTCTGGAAAAAAAATCATTTCTTTTGTCAAAAATTAGTTTTTTTTCTATATATTGAACATTAATTTTCGTGACTAAAAATTTAACTATCTGTTCTATTTAAAGTTCGAATTTTATCTGTTTTTGGTGAAAATTCAACTATTTTGTTTAGAATTCGTTTTC
>NC_046658.1:175078920-175084172 GCF_010883055.1 Belonocnema kinseyi | reverse complement strand
CAATTTAATTTATTTTTTTTCGAAACGGTTGGGTTTCTTGTTGTAATTTAATAATAATAAAATGAAGAACCCAAGGAAGTAAAGAAGAGAAGGAAGGGGATTTGGTTGGCTGCCTTCTTATTTTACTTTCCTCTTTTTAATTTTTTGTCGAGAAAAAAGACTTTTCTTTTTTATGAAAATTTTTAGATTTTTTCAAATCACAATAGAAAGCATTTATGATGGTTGTCTAAATTTAATCATAAGCTTCTTGTTCTTATTTTCAGGAATTCCCCATATTAATTAGATTATTTGATGTTCTCAAACTTGACATGATGGGCCAATTTGTTTCCAGAAACTATGCAATTGTTGGTGACATTCGAAATTTTGAAAAAATCCAAGATGGCGGCTCGTCAATTTTTTTATTTAATTTTTTCATTTTTCAACGAAAGTCTCTTAAGCTTAGCAAGTTTATTTTCCAAGTTTATTTTAAAGTTTACTTTTCACGTACTACTGAACATTTTGAAAAAAAATAAAATAAATAAGATAACTGCGCTGAAAATTGTGAAATTAATAGTTTTACTTAAATTCGCACCAACTACCATCTTGGATTTTTTCATAACTTTAATCGTTATTAACTATTGCATAATTTCTGAAAATAAATGTATTCGTCAAGCTGAGAGGAATTTCTTTAAAAATTGGGGAAATTATTTTTTTATCAGAACTGCAGCCATTTTGCATTTTTTAATGTTTAATTTAAAATATAACTATAATATGTTTTATAGATATAAGTAAGATTTTTAAATTGAAATATGAATTCCTTTTTTTGGAAACTATAGGAAAAACTATTCTTGGTCATCACCTATGGGACCGTCACTTTAAAAATGACAATTATTTTTAATCTACGCTAATATGTTTGAGTATGAAAAGAGATTGCGTGCCTCGGCCCATAACAGAAATCAAGCCCCTGAGAAAGAAAAATGAAAAAAAATTTGACACCTTGTTTAAAAATCACCTTAAGGCCTAATGGACAGCGGACAGGAACTATGAGGGTTTCTGCTGAGACCTACGAGACCATAAAAACTATACATTAACCTTGATTTTTTTTCATTTTGTTAAAGGTTGTAGAGATTCTTCAGAATTTTTAGAAATGGTTTTAAAAGCTGTAAAATTTGTTACCTGTATATCATTTAACGAGTTCCTGTATGAAAAATTGCACAACAGCTTGATTATAAAAAGTTTAATTTTTTCACCCTTAAGATAAAAAATGTAATGAAAATTGTCATTCCGTATCCGATATTCAGTACCAATAATCTCTTCGTTTGCCATAAAAGAATTTATATTGCTCTTACCAATCTTTAGTTAAAATATCTCTATCCAGTACAAAAGCTCTTTATAGCTACGAAAAAAAAGTAATTTGACATTTAATGTTTAACTATTTTTCAAATCACGTAACCATAAATCCCAAAGCCCTTTGTCATAATGAAAATTTATTTCTTCAATTAAAATTAATTCGTTTAGTAATTAAATTTTATCTCATTTTTTAAGAATCAAATTTTTCTCTCGAAATAGGGGAAATAGGGTGATTCTTTAACAAAAATAGGAGAATAATAGGGTTATACAAAAATTGTTGCCAAATGATCGAACCCACAAACAGAAAAGTTCCTACAAAAATATATAACAAAATAGTGAAATTATGAACGCAAAAGATTAATTTTCAACTAAAGCAATAATTGTAATAAAAAATTAATGTTCGACAAAAAATACGAATTTTAAGCTAAATGCATCAGCATTTTTTAACAAAGGTAATGTATTTTTAAGAAAACAAGGAAAAATATCTACAAGATAATAAAATTTTTAATCGAAGAAAATGAATTTTTAAACCTAAAATTTTGGTTTTTAAGAAAATATTTTTTCTATTAAAAGACAAAATTTCAAACAGTCCGGTTAAACGAATAAAAAATTATTTTTAAATAAAGTTCGTCAAATTCTCAACGACAATGATGATTTTCAACAAAAAAGTTAAATGTTAAAAAAAAATTCTGCCAGAAAGTTTCATGTTTTACCGAAAAGACAATATTTTAACCAAATACATTAATTTTCGACAAAGTCGTTGAATTTGAAACACGAGATTTGAATTGTTCACAAAAGAGTAGAATTTTTAATCCAAAAATATATAGTCTTTGAAAAAAAATATTAGAAATTTCAACGAAACACTTGAATCTTTAACTAATCCAGATTAATTTCCAAACATATTGGCAATTTTAACAAGAAGATGATTTTTAGTCCAAGAAGATCAATTTTCTTAAGATAAAATAGATAGATTTTCAAATAAACAAATGAATTTCTACTTCAACAGATGATCTTTTTAACGAGAAGATTAATTTTCTAAAAATGGAATAATTAAAATTTCAATGGAAGAGATCAATCCTGAACTTGAGAAATTAATTTTTAACAATGCAGTTCAACAATTTAAATATGAACTAAATAAAATTATTTAGTTAAATTTTTTAATTCGCGCATCAAAAAAATTCAAGTCCAAAACCATTCAATTTTTAAATTTCAAATCTGAATGAAAAAAATACGCGACCAATATATTTATGACTTTGAATGGATGCAAAGTTAAATTTTCTTTTTTTTTCTAATTTTAAATAAAATAGTTGAATTTTCAATAAAAAAGAGGTGTTTCAAACTTTAAATAGAGCAGTTAAATTTTGTTTGAAAAAATTCAGCAAAATAGTTACATTTTCAACAAAACATATGCATTTTCGACAAAAAATTGAATAGCTGAATTTTCAGTTACAAAACTTAATTTTCATTCGGAAAGATCAATTTTCAAACTATAATATCAATTTTCTTTCAAATAATTCTAATCTTAAACAAATGAGCCAAGCAAAGAAATGAATTTTTAACTAAACATGGAATATTTATTTAAGTTTTCAGTTAAAAAAAAAGAATATTTAAGTAAAAAAGGAAGATTTTAGGATGCGGTTACGCTTGGAACCAATTAGATTTTAATTTTAAACCAGCAGCAGAGTAATTGCACGAAAAAGATTACCAAAAAAATCAATGAAACAGCTCAATTGTTAGTTGAAAAAACCAATTTCCTTTTAAAACAAAATTTTTAACGTTAAAAATCAATCTTATTTTTAAAAATAAATCAATTTTGAACCAAGAAGATTTTTTTGTTTGTTAAAAAAGTATAATTAAAAAAAACATGAATTTTTCACTAAATATTTTTAACCACAAATCAAACAGTTAAATTTTTAGTTAAAACATTAATTTTCAACCGAAAAAAAATTAATCAAAAGGAAGTAGTGCCACTTAAAACTATTAAGTCGAATTTTTAACTAAAAAAGATTAGTTTATAAAGACAAATTTCAGAGTGGATATTTAAAAAAAAGTAATAATTTTGAACAAAAAATTTCAATTATGAACAAAGGAACGGGGTTTTAACTAAAATGAGGAATCATCGTTCAAGGAAAAAAGTTTTTAACAAAATAACGTTAAATTCATTAGAAAAAATGAAATATCAACATAATAGTTGAATCGTTGATCAAAGTAGTTGTGATTTTGAAGAAAAAGGATCCAATTGCAACCAAAAAAGATAAGTTTGCAAACAAAAGTAATAGAATAAAGCTTTTTGGGGGTGAAATTTGGTAAATTTTTATAATTTGATAGTAACTTTGTAAAATTTTATGATTCACTATTTTTAACATAAATTTTTCTTTCATATTACATGAGCTATAAGATTTTGAAAAAATCATTCAGATTTTCTTTTTAAAAGTTAATTTTAAGTTTAATGATTTAAAAATATGTCGTAAAGAATTTGAAAGGTTTGAAAACAATTTTTCCGGATTTTGAATCAGAAATTTTTTCAACGATATGTACATTTTTGAAGATTTTGAACAAAAAATTTAAATCTTTTCAAGAATTTTCAAAGTTTTTAAGAGAACAATAAAATTGTCTCAAGATTCTTGGTTAAATTTCAAATGATTTTTTGATTAAAAAGAGAAGAGTTCCAGAAGAAAATTAAATCAGAATAAGGAAATTACAAAAAATTCTGTTATGCTTAATAAATATTTAAAATTATTAATACACTTCAAAGTTAATTTTAAACATTTGAAAATTTTTAGGTTTTCTGAAATGTATATTGTTGAATATTTTGAAAAGAAAGAAGCCGAATTAAAATTACGATGGGTTTCAAGAGAATGACCAATTTTTCTTTAGATTCCCAGATAAATGTTTATTGATTTTTTATTTTGATGAACTATCTTAAGGATAATATCCTAAAACATTTAAAAGTATTTCCAAAATTTTTTAAATAAGAATCTGGATGATTATCAGGCAAATTTTTTTGTTTTAAAAAATATTAAGACAAATTCGAAAGTCTTAAAAGACATTTAGAAGGTTCAGAAGTCTTAGAAAGATTCCAGAAAAATTATTAATTTGAAATAGACAAAAATTTTATGAAAAATGTAGTTTTTTACAATTTTTTAAAAAAGAAGCTTTTTATTAATGTGGAAAGGTTTTAAGAGAATCAAACAATTTTGTCTAGATTGTTAGGAAAATTCAGTTGGTTGGAAGATTTCAGGAGACTTTCCTTATTTTGCAGAATATAAAAAAATTGTAGTTTAAAAAATTTTCAATTTTAAAAAAATAAAATAAAATTACGCGTTGAATAGAAATGTAATTCATAAAATCGAGGAAAATATCTCATTGTTAATTATAACAATTTTTGTAAAAGAACTCGAGATGAAGTTTTGAAATAAATATTTCACTATTTTCATATCTTGTTGAACAATAGTTTTTTTTTATTCCTTACCAGATTTGCAGCAAATCTCATTATTACGTTTTTTTAAACATTTATTTAGGGATTGCAAAATCGTTATTTTTGTAAATAATAAGTTTTCATCAAAAATTTTTTATAATAAAAAACTACCAATGACATTTGCAGAAAATCTTTTAAGGAATAAAAAAAGCGATACAGCATTATAATTAAATAAGAATTGCCACTTTTACCTACAGAGATTAGGAAAACATTAGACTCTGAATAGTTATTGTGAAATAAAGATAACCCGAAAGTTTTTATTTAAATTTTACCTCGAGTTCTTTTCCAAAACTAGTTATAATAAACATCAGCATATTATCCTTCAATTTATAAAGCACTTTTAACGAGGTTTGTTTTTTGAACTTAAAATAAAATATGATAATAATAAACAATAATAAATTTGGAGCACATTGTGTTTATTAAAATATTTGAAAATGCGATATAA
>NC_046658.1:175059899-175078820 GCF_010883055.1 Belonocnema kinseyi | reverse complement strand
ATTAAAGAATATTATAAAATTTAGAATATTTTCTTTGCAGATATTTGAAATTTAAACATATAATTTTATGTATAATTTTATTGTGCATGAATAATGATTTGTTGTGTTTAGTAGAAATGCATTTTTAGAAGAGTTTTTCTGAAGAAAGTAAATTTTACGATTTTCGCTAACTATTTTTTATTTAAAATATAGTATAAAATCTTAAAGATTATTATCTTTCATCCAGGACTATCCGAAAATTTTTATTATTTGAAAAACATTTTCTTAACACTTTCTCCATGCAATATTTGAATTCAAAGCCAACTGAGGCCAACTACATAGCTGGCGCCGCCATTCGACGACCGTCAACTCTCATGACAAACATTTCTCACAGGCGTCCATAAAAGTGACACGGGGCTGGAAGTAACAATCGCGCATGCGCGCGCATTTCCCGCGGACCATGAAGTGTAATTTATCGGCCTAGGTCGGTAAAGTGCCCCGCAACCAACACATAGTAACTTTGCTTCTTCAAAACACTCCTGGAAGCAAGGAAAGCATACTCGTTTTATATAAAATAATATAATTACTTTCATCTTCAGGTTGTCGAAAATTTACTGAAATAAAATTAAAAATGTACAAGCGTTGCGTTGAGTTTCATTCGGCTTGAGTAGTGAGGCCAGACAATCCGTCTAGAATAAAGCGTTATCAGCTGGGGTACGGGGTAAATTCGTGTAATAGTACGGGGTAAAGTCGGCTAAAGTACGGAGCGAATTCGCCTGAATTACGCTGTAAAGTCGTCTAAAGTACGGGGTAAGTTCGTCTAAAGTAGGGTGTGAAGTCGGCTAAAGTACGGTAAAGTTTTCTAAAATACGGGGTGAATTCGGCCTAAGTACGGGTTAGAGTCGTCTAAAGTACGGAGTAAAATCGGAAAAATTACGGGTTAAATTCTTCTAAAGTACGGTGTAAAGTCGGCTAAAGTACGGAGTAAAATCTCCTAAATTACGGGTTAAATTCGTCTAAAGTACGGGATAAAGTAGCCTAAATTACGGGATAAAATCAGCTAAATCACGAGTTCAATTCCTCTAAAGTACGGGATAAAGTTTCCTAAAGTACAGGGTGAAATCGGCTAAATTACGAGTTTAATTCCTCTAAAGTACGGAGTAAAGTGGCCTAAAGTACGGGGTAAAATCGGCTAAATTACGGGTTGAATTCATCTAAAGTACGGGGTAAAGTGGCCTAACGTACGCGGTAAAGTCTGCTAAATTACGAGTTCAATTCCTCTCAAGTACGGGGTAAAGTGGCCTAAAGTACGGGGTAAAATCGGCTAAATTACGGGTTGAATTCATCTAAAGTACGGGGTAAAGTGGCCTAACGTACACGGTAAAGTCTGCTAAATTACGAGTTCAATTCCTCTAAAGTACGGGGTAAAGTGGCCTAAAGTACGGGGTAAAATCGGCTAAATTACGGGTTGAATTCATCTAAAGTACGGGGTAAAGTGGCCTAACGTACGCGGTAAAGTCTGCTAATTTCCGAGTTCAATTCCTCTAAAGTACGGGGTAAAGTGGCCTAAAGTACGGAATTAAGTCGGCTAGTGTGAGGGATAGCGTCGGGTTGGGCACGGGGAAAAGTCGAAGGTAAATGGGGTAAAGTTGGGTTGCGTGTGGGGTAAAGTCATCCACAGTACGGGATAAGGTCGGTTAGGCAATGCTGTTGAGTGTAGCAAGTTCGGGGTAAGGTTCGGGGCAGGGGCCAGGGTACGGGACAAAGTAATCCAGGACACAATATTAAAGGCTTTCTACACAAATTCTCTAACTTTGTACACCTAAAAATGAATTTAGTTACATTTTAATTTTTCGGTTTAATGTAAAAAAAAAGTTTGACGCTTAGGTGGGTTAACGGCATATAGAAGAAAAAGTGTGAAATCAGTCAAGTGGATCACTGCGGCATGGCATTTGTCCATTGGAACAGAGACTTTGTCGCTTCTCCCTTGATTTTCATTCGTCGAAAATAACCGTGAGAACGTGAGTTATGAAGCCCGTTGGCACTTTCCGTTTGCCTCATAAAAAAAAGAGTCAGAGAAGAGAAACAGAGTCGTTTTCCGAGAGATGTTACACTCGAGGGAAACCAAGCCAAACATTGCAAAATGATGCCTCTCACAATAATTTTTCACTCAAGCCGTGCAGCGGAGAACATACAATTATAATACTTCAAAGGAATACTTAAATCTTGATTATTTTTAAGGAAAAATTTTACTCCGAATGTCTGCAGTCTCTTTTAAAAAAATGCAACGAAATTAGCATTATCAATAGCGGGCTATTTGTGGGTGTAGTTTTTGAATTCGAGGGGAGAAACCGTTTTTAATAAAAAATAAAATTTTCGAATAATAATTTTTTTTTTAATTTTATTCTTTATTTTTAAGGGTATACAGATATGACTTTTCTAAAATTCTTGAGAAAATTCATAAAGATGTTGGAAGATATGTCAATTTGGAAATTTAACACAAAAGTGGCTTTTTAACCAAATTGTTACATTATCAACCACAGAGAATAACATTTAATGAAAAATGTAAAGTATATTTGGTACCTCAAGAAAAATTTCAATTTAAAATAAAAAACAGTTGAATTTATTTAAAAAAATGAATTTTGAAAAAATTACCTGAATCCTGCCAAAGAAGATTAATTATTAACCAGTTGCATTTCAAAATAAAAAAGATAGAATTTTTACAACATCAAACAAACAATTTTCTACTAAATTTTTATAAAACTAAAACTATGGATTGCCACCAAAAAAAGCTATTTTTGAACCAATTAGTGGAATTCTGAATCAAGTAGATAAAATTTCATTCTAAAAAATTAATTTAAAAAAATTCAAATAAATAGACGAATTCTCAGTAAATTGGTTACATTTACAGATTCTAACTAATTTCTTAAAATTTCAAACAAAAAAAGTATTTATCCTTAATGAAAAATTTAATAATTGATGTTTTGGTTATTTTTTTTAAATTTTAAATAAAAACAGTTGATTTCATACAAAAGCCAAACGAATTGAAAAAAAATTCCTGAACCAAAACTAAATTTTTAATCAAGAAAGATATTTTTTTCAATTATTATTATTATTATTTTAAATTTAAACAATAATTGGAAAAAAACTTTAAAAATAATAAAATTCTTTGATTAAAATATTCTATTGTATTAGTTTAGCTAAATAAATATTACTTATTAAAAAAACAAAAATTTTTTCACTTGTTTAAATTCAGAAATTTTATAATTACTCAAATTTTCATTTCGGATATTTTATATTTCGGCAATCACTGTCAGAAATTTTTTAATTTGTTAATACTATAAACTGTCAGAATATTTATCATTCGGTAATTTTCGAATCCCTGATTTTTATGTTTCGGCAATTTTAGAAAATCTGGAATTTTATTATAAGGGAATTTTTAATTTCGGGAATTTGAAAGTGTGGGAAATTTTAGTTTCGGATGACTGAAAAATCCCGAAAAACAAAATTTCCGACACTGTAAAATTCAAGAATTGGAAAATTCTCGACAATATAAAATTTAGGAAATATAAAAATCCCAAATTTAAGAATTCTCGCACAATAACATCATAAAAATTCTCTAATTAAAGCTATTAAAAGATTTTTTTTTCAATATTATTTATTATTTAAAAATAAAATAATCAAATATTTTCATCAAAGCAAATTTCTTTTAATGAGCAAAGGCTTTTTAATTATTGTTTGAAATTAAAACAACAATAGTTGACAAAAATATATTTCTGAATGTAAAACTTTGTTTGAAAATGTGCATAATATTTAAAAAAATTAGAGAAAATGTTCTCAAAAATCGAATTAATAATTTAAAAGAAATTAAAACAAACTTCTAGAAATCTTTGCTGAATTTAATCCTGCAAAGTTTGCTTGGAAAATGTTATTAGGATCGAAGAGAATTCAGGAAGAATTTTTTTTTATTCGAGGTACACGTCTTTTTGAATTTATTTTTTTCTACTTTAAAAAAAAATGAATTTTGCATCAATTAGTTGAATTCTGCATCAAGTAGATAAATTTTCATTCTAAAACATTAATTTTCATTGAAAAAAGATTAAAAAATATGTGTAAATATTCAATAAAATAGTTACATTTACAAACAAAAAGATCAATTTAAAACTAAAATGATGAATTTTGAACCAAAACCGTGAATTTCTAACAAACCAGTTCAACTTTTAACTAATTCCGTATACTAAAAAAAAAACAAGTATTCTTTCTCAATGAAACGTTTTATAGCTGATATTTTATTTTAAAATTTTAAAAATTTTTTTAAATTTTGTACAAATCTACTTGTCTTCATCCAAAAGGCAAATGAGTTTTCGAAATAAAAACAAGTGGTAAACCAAAACCAAATTTTTAATCCAGAAGCATACACGTTCTATTATAATAATAATGATTATTTTCAATTTAAGCAATTGTTTTTAAAAACTTGAAAAACTTGAAACTCAGATTTCATTATACTATAAATTATCAGAATATTTATTTTTCGGGAATTTTCCTATTTCTAATTTGTATTTTTCGGCAGTTTTATGAATTTGAGAATTTTATTATTAGGGAATTTTCCTTTTTGGGAATTCGAGACTGTGTGGAATTTTATTCTTGGAAGACTGAAAAATACCGAAAAATGACATTCCCGACACTTTAAAGTTCCTGTATAAAAAAAACTTCCGAAATATAAAAATCCCTAATTTAAAAATTTACGAACAATTAAATTTCTGACAGAAAATGGCCAAATTCTAAAATATGTAAACTAGAAAACTCCTCAAGCATTAAAATTCTGTAATTTAATAATTCAAATATTTTTGATAAATATGATTTATTAGTTACAAATAATATAATAAAATATTTTTATTAAAGAAAATTGTGTTTAACGCCTCAAGATTTTGTAATTATTGTTTGGAATTGAAACAACGACAGATGACAAGAATATATTTCTGAATTAGAAATTTTGTTGCAAAATATTCCTAGTATTAACAAAAAAAAGAGAAAATTGACACAGACATTTTTTTTAATAGAGGTGCATGTCTGTTTAAATTTATTTTTTCTACACTTAAAAAAAATTATTTCTATTTTAAATTCAACGAATATTTTTTATAAATTTTAAACATTTGAGAACAATTTTCCTCGATACAAATATTTTATTAATATATGTTTAACCAATAAATAACATTGATCAAAATCCAATTTTTAGAATCTTTTAAGTTTGGGCATTTTATATTTCGCTAAATTTTCATCGGGAATCTTATTATTCGAAACTTCTTCAATTCGGCATTATTATAAGTAGTTGGGAATTTTATTATTCGACAACTATTTAATTCGAGAACCTTACAATGTTTTTTAAAATCTTGCAATTAAAAAATTCTTCATTTGTATATTTTGGAAATTTTATCACTTCAGGATTCTTATTATTGAGGAATTTTATAGTGCCGGAAATTAAAAAAAAAAATTGTCTTTTCAATAATAAGAAGAAAAAGTTAGGAATAATTGTTATTGCGAAAGAAAATTAATTAATTAAGAATAGAATTGTTACCTTTAGTACAAAAGAATGACTTACTACTAAAACTCTCTGTTTTCAAACTAATTAAAGAAAAATAAAATATCTGTCATAATAATAACACCCTATATATAACTTACAATCGATGGACAATTTTTAATTTTAAAATAGAAACTTGAAATCGAACGACCTCAATTTTTCAGAATAGATTCAAGGTTGTGTTTTTAATAATTGGACGACATTCGAAAAATAGCAGAGTTTCATATCACAGAAGTTTCTTGATAGAAAAAACGGCCGTAAAGTTCGAAGGAGCCAACGTGCCGTAAAACAGGAAAACATTCGTTTGTTCTTGACGCCCAAAATAACGACGCACTAATCACCTAAATCAATGGTAGGGAAAAATTATTGCAGAAGTCCCTCCCTCGCCCTAGCCCTTTTGCTTAGCAATCCATTTATTTATAGATTAATTACGCGTATAAAAGTCAGAGTGCTATCTAGGATATGTTGTGATTCGTGGGCCGGTTTAAATTTTACCGCCCTGTCAGGCGTAACGGATGTGAAGAGAATTAGGCGAGTTCCGGTTTCGGGGATTCGGCATGTACATACGCGGGGCGGTTGAAAATACACGCGTTATTCGTAGTTTTCTATTTTCGTAGTACACGGACCACAATGTACGCGCCAACCAGCTTAAGCGACTCTTTCGCGAATTAAATGCCCGAGAGGCGCCACACTTTTCTGTAAATAAAAATAATTAGAGAAATGTCATCTGTCTCATGGAGACGTGATAAATATTTTCATGTTTAATTAAATAATTGTTGAAACTAAGAAGTAATTTAAGTAACAATATAATTAAGAATAATAATTTTTTACCAAAAAGGACAATTTTGGGACGACCGAAAAGTCCCGAAAAAATACACTGTAATCTTCCGGAAGTAAAAAATTCCCGAAAAATAAAATTCGCGAATAATAAAATTGCCAAAAAATAAATTACCCAATTGGAAAATTTCGGAATAATAAAAATAATATTACCGAATTTAAAAATTCCCGAATAATAAAATTCCTGACAGAAAATTGCCGACTTATAAAATATATAAATTAGAAATTTTCCGAAATTAAACATTACAAATAATTTTGTAAAAATGATATTTCATTATTGTATCTGTAATCGATAAAATTTATTTATAAATTAAGTGTGATTGTTGAATTTTAGGGAATTTTCCAATTTGGATTTTTTATAATTCGGCAATTTTCTTTCCGAAATTTGTCAATTCGGTTATATTATAAAATGGGGTGAATTTTATAATGCGGGAAATTTCCAATTTGGGAATTTTATTATTCGGGAATTTTTCCAATTCGGTATTTTTATTTTTCGGCAACTTTAGTATTAGCGAATTTTAATATTCGGAAATTTTCCAATCCCGTATTTTTATTTTTTGGAAACTTTATTATTCGGGAATTTAAAAGTGTCAGGAATGTTATTTTTCGGGATTTTTCGGTTTTCCCCAAATTTTCAATAAAATGGTTTATTTTTTAAGACCAAGATTTGAATTATTAATTATAATTTGTAGCTAAAAATTGATTTTTAACCAAAAAAAAGAACGAATTTTTAGATTAGAAAAGTTTAATTCTCAACAAAATATTATTTTTCAACAACAAAATTAATTTCTAACCAATAAATCAATTTTCAACTAAAGTGATGATTCTGAAACCCATAAAATTAATTTTTAAAACATTTTAGAATTTTTTAAAAGATGTTTAATTTTTAACCGAAAGAGGTGAAGTTTCAGCAAAAAAATGTAATAGTTGATGTTTCAACCCAAAAAGATTTTAATTTTTAAATAAAAAAATAGTTGAATTCATCTAGAAAACACGAATTTTCAACAAAAAGGTTGAATTTTTAACGCGAAAAAAAATTTCAAGTATAGAAGATCGATTTTACCAAAGTGGTTAAATTATAAACTAAAAAAGATATATTTTATGCTAAAAATTGTGATTATGTTAAAATTTTTGCTAAAAATTAATTTTTAACCAAAAAACTAATTTTAAACAAATTAGGTAAATTTTCATCAAAAGAAATGAATTTTCAAATACAATAAAGACTTTTTAACTAAAAAAGATCAGCGTGTACCCAAATAGTTGAATATTTAAGTAAAATTATGAATCTGAAACGAAAAAACTACTTTGAAACAATGCTGTTAAATTTTTTACAACAAATTTATTTTTTTACCAAAAGAAAATGAATTCGTTACGAAAAGTGTAAAAGTGAATATTTTAAACATGAAATATTTGTATTTTAAATCAAAAACAGGTGAATTTAATAAAAAACACGAATTTTCAACCTATAACTAAGATTTGTTAACTAAAAAAGATCAAGTTCCCCTCAAAAAGTTTAAAGTGTTAAAATTTTAGCTAAAAACAATTTTTTAAGCAGAAAAGAAGGACTTTTACACCAAACAATTCAATTTTCAACAAAATAAATTAATGTTCAAGTAAAATGATGATTCTCAAAACAAAAATAATGAGTTTTAAACAAAATTGTTGAATTTTCTACAAAGGAATTAACTCTTAACCAAAAACGAGGATTTCTTTGACAAAAATCTGCTAATTTATATTTCAGCCATAAAATATATTTTGAATCAAACAGTTGAATTTAAAAAAAAAATAATTATCTACAAAGAAGTTTAATTTTCAACCCAAAAATAAGAATTTTCAACAAGAAAATATAAATTTTGTGCAAAAATGGAAGTTTTCAAATTTTAGCTAAAAATCAATTTTTTTGTCAGAAAGACAAGGCATTTTTTATAAAATAGTTTAATTAGAAAAAAATGTCAAACCAACGAAGAAAATGATTTTAAAAAATTATTAAATTTCCAACGGATATTAAAATTTTCTACCAAAGAGATAACTTTTGAACTAAATTTACGCATGTTCAATAATAAAATAATTTTAAATAAATTAGTTGAGATTTGCAACCCATACATTTTTAATCAAAAATTGAATTTTTTAATTTTTAGCTAAAAATTAATTAAAAACAAGAATTTTCAACTAGAAAGTATAAATTTTGCATGAAACATTGAAGTGTTCAAATTTTAGCTAAAAATTAATTTTTTGCCGGAAAAAGAAAGCATTTTTTATAAAATAGTTCAATTAAAAAAAAAATGTCAACCAAAATGATGAATCCGAAACGAAGAAAATTATTTTTTGAAATTATTGAATTTCCAACGGATATTAAAAGAAAGAAGAATTTTTAATCAAAAATTGAATATTTTAATTTTTAGCTAAAATTTAATTTTTAACTAAAAATGAAATGATGGGTAACAAGATATTAACATTTTTAACTGAAGAAATGCATTTTGAACTAACATTATGTGTTCTTAACTGGAATATTAAATTTTTAATTAGTGAGTATATTTTGAACCAAAAAAAAAACAGGCGTTTTTTTACAAAATATATTAATTGTCAGCCAAAGACATACATTTTCAACTAAAATAATTAATCTTAAGCCAAAAAATTACTTTTTAACAAAATTGTTGACTTTTGTACCAAGAAATTAATTTTTAACAAAGCAGTTGACTTTTCTATAAAAAAGGATACTTTTTAAAAACATGGTTTAAGTTTCAACAAATAAAATTAGGTTTAAAAAAATAGATGAACTTTGAACCAAGAACATTGACTTTTGACCAAGAAGATTAATTTTCTACTCAGAAAGTCGAATTTTAAACAAATACATAAGTTTTCAAATAAAAGATTAGTTTTTAAGAAAAAATCCAATATTAACATTTGCAAATAAAAAAATTAATGTTCTACTAGGAAAAGAAGTTATTAAACTTTTTACCAAAAACGTAAATTTTAAACGGAAAAGATTAATTTTCTACTGAAAAAGATGCATTTATTATAAACTATATGAATTTTTAAACAATTAGTTGAATTTGCAACTAAATAAGATAACACTTTCAACCCAGTAGTAAAACTTATAACTTTGATAGATAATTTTTAAATAAAAAATGGAATAATTATATGTGTGATTTAAAAAATTAAGTATTCACAACAACAAAAAAGAACAAATTTGAATAAAATAGTTAAATTTCCATGTAAGGAGATTAATTTTCAACAAAAGCTACTCAGCTTAAACTGCAAAATGGAAATTTTGCCAAACTAGTCGAACTTTTAACCAAGTGATTGGATTTTTAAGATAAAAAAAATTAATTCTTGATTAAACAGTTACATTTCCAACTAAAATCGATTAATTAAGAATAAAGAATGGAATAGTTAAATTTTATACTGAAAAAAAATTACAATAAGAAATGTCATACCCAAATTTTAAGTTTTATAAAATAATTTCCAACAGAAAGAAATAAAAGAAAACCATAAATCTTTTACAAAATACATTAAATTTCGACTAAAAAAGATAAATTTACTATTCGAAATTCATCTAGTTTGGTTAACAATTCTACAATTTTGTTGGTAATTTTTAAAATTTTTTATTTAAAATCAATTATTTAACTGCAATTTGAGCTATTATATTTTTTTATTAAATATGTATGTTTCTTAGTTTTTTGTTGAAAATCCGTTTTTTTATATGTTTTTATTCAAAATTGATTTATTTTTACGGTTAAACATTCATAATTTTAGTTGAAAATTTAACTATTTTTTAAAATAAACTTTTCGGTCAAAAAATGAACTGTCTTGGCACAAAATTAAACAATTTGTTTAAAAATGTAGGTATTGGGTTCGAAATCATTTTTTTGCCCCGAATTTTTTTATCTGAAAATGTAGCTATTTTATTTTCAGTCTAAAATTTTGCCATTAAAAGTTAAAAATTCAGCTATTCGTAAAAAATTTATGAATTTTTTTTTCAAATTCGTATATTTGTGTCTGTTTTACGTTTTTTATGTTTTCATTTTGGTTAAAAACTTATCTTTTTGCTTTTAAAATTCATCTAATTTGTTAAATATCATTTAAGTAAATTAAAATTGTAGCTATTCGGTAACAAATTAAAAGATTTTGTGAAAAGCTTGATTTTAATTTTGAAATTTTAACTATTTTGTCAAAGTCATCCTTTTTAGACGAAAATTCTACTCTTTTGTTTGAAAATGCCTCAACGATGGCTAAAAATCAACTTTTTCTTCAAAAATTCGACTGTTAGGATTACAATTTTAACTGTCATCTTAAAAAATTCTTTTCTTTTGTCTTGAAAATTTAACTACTAAATTTGTTTCTGGTTACGAAAAATTTTTAGAATAAAGTTCACATTCTGATCGTCTTAAATGTAAGAATAGATTCAGTTTCTGCTGACTTTGGAGCTCATCCCCGGACCGAAGGACCAACGGTTCATATTCTTCCTTTTCTCGCATGAATTTCCCGATAAGCGAGCAGTTGACTGGAAGTTTTAGGACGAGAAATTTTTCCTTCGATTTTTCTTGTTCAAGAATTTAAAGTTACAAGAGCTTCGGGAGATTCCACATTTTTTGACCTGGATTTTATTGACCGAGGATAGGCCGCACACGAATGTTACCTCGCGGGGATCAGAGTGTATCAGAGTATGCATAGATTATATTTCCATGCTGCGTTACATCCTTTTAACGGATTATAGAAGAACCGGATGGAGAATGCTCAATCGACAAATGAATTCATTCTCTATATTCAATGGAAAACGACCATCCTGCGAAAAAAGAATAATACCAGACTCCACACTCTTTTCCCTTTTCCCCTCATCTCTTTTTTTTTAAATTCATCTAGAGGCGCCCACACATTACGTGAAATTATTTCCAGTGATTAATGTACTAAAGAATTTAATGCATAATATTGCGCAATGTGCTCAGGTGAGTACTCGCGCACTGCGCCTTTTCGCTGCGTGGCTGGTCTTTTTAAGGCAAGAGTCGATACTGTCCCTCGTCAATTCAGCTGAGAAATTACGTGGGCCTGCATTTCTAGGAATTACTAAGGAGGGGGGCGGGGTTCAAGACATTTTGTTATGATTTTTTACGTTAGAGGGCCCTGTACTCATTGACGCAATTTTTGCAGCTTTTCAAAAACTTTTTCCTAAAGATTGTCTTTTTAGTTATAAATCTTATTATTTGATTCAAAATTTAACAATTTTCTTGAAAAGTCATTCTTTTTTATTGCAAATTCAACTTTTTTGTCAAAAATTCGTCAATTGGGGTTAAAAAATCAGCTCTTTTCGTAATACATTAACCTCTTGTACAAAAATTAATATTTTATTGTTGATAAGTCAACTGAAATATATTTTGTATGAAAACTATTTTTTCTGAAAATTTTTTTATTTAACAGTTCATCTTTCTTAGCAGAAATATTGCATCTTTCTTGGAAAAATTGCAACTTTTTTGTTGAAAATTTAACTATTTCTTAGAAAACTTTTTTTTAATTCCTATTTTTGTGGTAAAAAGTCATTTAAATCTTTTTGGATCAAAATTTGACTCTTTTTTTGTTTGAAAATTTGTGTTTTTCATTTCAAAGTTCACCTTTTTTAGTAGAATTCTCATTTTTCTTGGAATAAATGTAAACGGTTGGTTGAAAATTTAACAATCTTGTTCAAATGTCATACATTTTGGTTTGAAATTCGACTATTGAGCAGAAAATTAACTAATTATTTATAATTATTATTTTGATCTTGGGAAAAAATGGAATGTTCTTTGAATGAAAAGTGAATTATTTTTAAAGTTTCTTCACATGCAAGTGGCTTTTTAATCAGTTTGATCTTTTCAGAATAAAAATGCAAATGTTCTGTTCAAAAGTCGACACTTTTAAGAGATTTTGTCTTTTTTATTTTAAAATTGAACTGCTTTAGCAAAAACTGAATTTTTGTAGATAAAAATGCAAATATTTAGTAGAGAATTTAACTACTTTGTTAAAAAATGGTCTTTTTGGATTGAAAATTCAATTCTTTTCGTAGAAACTTATTTCTTGTTTTAAAATTTAAATTTCGATCGTGAAAAGTTAACTGAAATTTTTTCAACTGAAAATTCAACTATTTTTTGAAAATTTATCTTGCTGCTTTAGAAATTTAACCGGTGTATCAGATATTTTATTATTTTTTTTTTAATGAAAACACAACTTTTTGTTAAAAAATTGTTCTTTGTTTGAGCATTAAACAATTTTGTTTAAGAGATTTGGTTGACTTTCTTCAATAAGATAACATTTTTTTTTAAGATTTTTGCGTTTAGTTGAAAATTCATCTATTTGGGCCAAAGTCCAACTATATTGTAGGAAATTAGATTTTCTTAATTAGAAATTCAATTACTTGGGTGAAAGTTTAAATACATTGTAAAACATTTATTTATTTGATAGAAAACGTTGTTTGAAAATTCAACTGTTTAGTGGAAAAAACCTTGCTTTTAGTTTAAAATCTGTTGTTAACTGAAGATATAACTTTTTCCATTTTTCTTAGATTGATAGTTTTAAGTTGAAAATTCTCCATTTTTGGTAAAAAAAAAGATTTTTTGCTTTGAAATGTCATTTTCTATGGTTGAAATGCACCAGTTTCGTTGAAAATAAATTTTTGCTGAAAAATCATATTTTTTGTTGCAAAATTCAATGTTTGTGAAAAAGTTTGGGAGTAATACAATTTTTTGTTGAAAATTGGTCTTTTTGGTTTGAAAATTCTTTTTTCTTTGCATAAAATTCTTTGCATAAAATGTACTATTTTGATAAAAAAAAAACCATCTTTTATTGTAGGCAAGACATTTTTTTGTTCAAAATAAAAGAATAATTTTGGAAATTTTAAATTTCTATCTGAGATACTATTTTATTTCGTTTATATAAGATTCTACTTCAAAAGTATTGCAATATTAAAATACTGATGTTTGAATATTAATGATTTCTTGAAACTAAAAGTTACGTACAGTAAAAAGGGAAGAGGGGGTAGAAATACTTTGTTACGAAACCGGTATACGGGTGTATTTGTCTATATTTTAATTGATAGTATTTATTGATTTCAAATCGACCCGCGCTTTTCAGTACATGCGCACAGGGAAAAATTGCTTACAGGGGGCGCATCAATACAAGGCCAGGGCAGCCAATGAACTTTGCTTGAGAAAAATAACCTGAAGGTCGCGGTAGATGTGGGGGCCCCTTCAGCTTTGAAATTGCTGGTCATGTACGTTACAAGGCCGTTCAAATAAGTGGAAGTTTTCCGTATTTATTTGAAATGAAAGTTCATAATTCTGGTGAAAAATCAAATTGAAACTATATATTTGAAATTAACCTATTTGTTAGAAAAATAACTTTTCGTAAAAAATTGGTTCTGCCTTGAAAATTTCACAATTTAGTGAAAAAGTCGTGTAAGTTATAATAATTAGTTTTTCGTTTGTTAATAGTAAATTGCTTTAATTAAAAAATTCATCTTTTTGATTTAAGATTCATTTATATTTGAACAGATCCTTTTTTTGGTTTAATTCAACTGGTTTAAAAATCGTTTTCAGAAAATAAAAATTAAGTTTATAAGCTCAAAGTATACTATTCCATTTTCGGTTGAAAGCCTTTCTTTTATAATTAAAATTCTAAATATTATGTTTAAAATGTATGTATTTTTTTAAAATCTTGTCTTTTGTTAATAGCATAGTCTTCTCAGTCGAAAATTCATAATCTCAGATTGAAAACTCTGCCATTTGTTCAATAACCCAACTGCTTTGTTAATTTTTTTAATTAATTTGGTGAGATTTTTACAGAAAATTCATCCTTCTCAATAGAAAATAAAGATCTTTGTTCAAAATGTGAATGTTTTAAATTTTTGGCGCACTTAAATTTTATTTTGCAATATTATACGTTTTTGAAATCATGAACACTTCAAGACATTTGTTAATGTCTCAAGAAGAAAGTGAAAATGAGAGAAAATCTTAAAATTTGATTCCAAGAATTTAAAATACAGTCAAGGTTCTATAAAAGGCGGTCCGGTTTTTTAATTACTATCACTGCTGATTAATGCAGTTTTTCAGGGGGAAGGGCGAGAGACGGTTGCGACTCTCGCCTCAGAATTCTTCGGAAGGCGCGCAGTGCGCGAGTACTGCTATTTTGCGTAATATTATGCATTCTAGTTGAAAACGGGTTAGATGGCCCTGGCTGTTGACTGTTCGTTTAAAAGCCAGCCCTGATGAAAATATTGTATAGCATCTATCGAACTAAAATCATTAATCGATAAATATTTGTTTGAATATTTCGCAAATTTATTGAAAGTTTATTTATGAATGAATTTTTTAAATTAAATTATTAAATTAGTTTCAAGAGTCCCGAGCCAATCTGGTTGATAGGATGATTAAATTAAAAAGAAACAAATTTCCGGCTTTTTTCTGTTAGAAAATGAGGTAAACTTTTAAATAGGACGCCTTTCGATCAGTTACTTGAAGACGGTAAACTGTACTCTCAGCTTAAGAAGGAACTGTCGAATGAAATTTCATAAACTTTCTTCTTGTGCACAGGTGTTGACGTCGTGAAACTTTGAATATAAAATTTGACGAGTATCATACGTCTTCTACTTGGGCAGAATTTAAAATTACATTTTTTAAATAAATAATTAAGGCATGTCATGTCAGAGTTCTTCTTTCTACTTCAAATATGTCACAGGCCTGCGATTTTCTAAAAATAAGCGGGTAGGCCCTGACTTATTATTTTTTTTAAATATTGAAAATTAGTTACGCAACACGAAAAACCAGAGTTGGTAGTAATTTCTTAAAAGTAACTAAGTTACTGAAAAGTTAAGTTTTTCGTAAATTTTAGGGCAATTCCGTTACTATTTTAAAAAGTAACTTATAACGTAACTCAGTTACGATTTTTTTTAGTAACTTTAAACATTATTTAAGTTAATTTAAAGTTGCTTTATCTTTTGTTTGAGATTTTGAATTTTTTTTGAAAAATTTGTCTTTTTTGTAGACTTAAACTGTGATCGATTTCAAAATAATTTATTTTTTGGATTAAGTCATATCAACTATCACATTTTTCGTTGAGAATTCGCCTATATTGTTTGAGAATTCATGTATTTTATTGAAAATCATACTATTTTGGTATAAAGTTGAACTGTTTGGTTAAAAAGTAGATTTTAGCAACAGTTAACTAATGTTAACAGACATGGTTCTTTAAATAATTAATTATTGTTGATAATATTCTCTTTGAATAATTTTATAAATTGCGGTTTTCTGAAAATTTTTAACTTTTTCCACTTTTCACTTGGCATGAGTTTATATTTAACTCTTTTATATTATATCTCTTTTATATTAAAGTTTAGCGATAATTAGTTAAAATTAATAAAAGTAATTGTATTAAGAATTTATTACTATAATATTTTTTTCTAAAATTTTTAATTTTTGTCTTGTTTTGACTTAGTGAGCTACTAATTATAGCAAGTTAACAAGAGTCGTTGTTTTAACAACTTATTATTGTTTACAACTCTTTTTTTCTTCGATAAGAGCTAGAAAGTGAAGCTTTTCGAAATTTTAAATTATTTTTCTATTATTTACTTGCAGTGACTTAATAAATAATTAAATGTAGTAAAATTGATTGTTTAAACAAATTATTATAGATTTTCATCCGCATTAATTAAATTGATTTTTTAATTTTAATTAATTAAATTTCGGTTTTTTCTGAAATTTTTAACTCTGTCCTCTTTTTACTTAGTAAGTTAATAATTAATGCCAATTAACAAAAGTAGTTGTACAAACAATCTATTATTGTTTATCGTTATCTTCGCATAGAAAAATGCTTAAAAGTTGTGGTTGTTTTTGTTAAAATTTTGAACTTTTCTTTGTCTTTTTATGTGAACAGATAATAAATAAATATTAGAAAGAATCATATTTTAAACAATCACATTCTTTTTTATTAATATATTTTTCTGTAGTAAAAGAGATATTTGTGAAATTGATATCTTGTATTAATTTCTTTCTTTCTATAAACAAAGCGAGAAACAATGCAGTAAACTTTTTGTTGTAACTAAAAAAAAATTCACATACAATAGAATTAAACAAAATTCCGGTTCAGGTTCACCTAGTATTTTTTCATAATAAAAAAGTCAAAGCAGAAGTAAAGATTGAAAGAAAAAAATGTTTAATAAGTTCAATTTTCCAGAAGAAACCGCAAGTATTTAGCATAAATAAAGAAGAAGATAGTTATAAGCAATACTGATTTGTTTATATAATTATTAGCCCTAAATTGAATATATTATTAACTCACCTTAAGAAAAAATTCAAGCATAACATATTTTATCAAGGCCTGCACATTTTTAATAATAAATGTCCGCCATATTGGATCCCAAATTTTGAATTTTGAAAATCCAAAACCAGATTTCGATTGTGCTATTCTTAAAATCTAACTATAATTCATCTTATTAAGATCTAAACGTTCTTAATGATTCATGGTAGCCATATTGGATCTGCCATTTTGTATTTTTAAAAGCTAATGCCAGATTTCGATTGAGCGCAAAAATTTAAGTATTACCCATTTTAAAAAGATTTAAGCGATTCATAATAGTTCATGTTACAAACATGTTGAACAATTATTAAATTCTAAACAAAAATTGTTAAACACTGAAAAAAAGTTAGTTGAGCCAACTATTTAGCTTGTAAGATATGAGACTGCTATTATATTAGTTGGTACTACTATTTTATTAGTAGTTACAACAATTCCATTAGTTGCAGTGACTATTCAGTTAGTACAAGCAACTACGTAAATGGCCGTCCCAACTAATAAAATAGCAGTACTATATATTACAAACTGAATAGTTGGCTCAACCAACCATTTCTTTCAGTGAACTCAATCAAAATTTGTATCCAATAATGCCAATGTTGGCACACTGCGCTACTGCGCTTGCGTTAGAGCTGAGCGCTAGTTGGCCATACTTGGCGCGCGATTCAAAATTCAATGATAAAAAAAATTCTTGTAATTTAAATAAATAATTATTAAAATGTGCACAAGATTGTATACAAAGTGTGTAACTTTTGATTTCAGATAAGGAAAAAAATGGATGACACATATTTCATAAATAATAGTTCATTTTCAGTGAAATACAAAAACTGACTTATTTTTAACAAAACATTTTGTAATAGATACATTTTTTGAAATATCATATCATGTTTCAGCAGCTTAATATATAAAAGTTAATTGCAGAATATAATAATGATAATATTTGAATTTCTCTAAACAAAATTTTAGCTGAGTATATTGTTCTTTTCGATTAAAAACTTATGAATAATTATTTTCAATCATTTTTCCAAGAAATTTCTTTTTAAATGATATGTTTTGTAAAATATAAGTTGGTATTTGGAATTCAATGAAAATAAACTATTATTTATATAACAGATGTGTTATATTTTTTTGCCTGAAATAAAACGTTAGACAATCTGTATATATCCTCGTGCATATTTTAATAGTCATTTAAAACAATTACAAAAAATTGTTTCATAAAGTAATTTTGAATTGCGCGCCAAGTGTGACCAATCAACGCGCAGCCCTAACGCAAGCGCTGTAGCGCAGGGTGCCTACATTGGCATCATTGTATCCAATTTCGCAAAACCCTACATATGATAAGAGCACATTTTCTGAATAAAAAAAGCAAATTATTTAAAAAAAAAGTTTGTCTCTAAAAATTTAGGAAAATTCGCAATTGGCAAAAATTAACAATAAGTACATTCGCCTGCAGATGTGCCCATGTGACATGAAATCGAATTTGTTTTGGAAGAAGGCATGACGCAGCTTTCAGCCAAGTTTTACGCTAGATTTTTATTTTATTTTTTTGCAATTCCAGTGCCGAGCCAAAACTAATTACACGCACTGTATAATGGTTTTAATGACTTCCAAGCGTACAAAGTTATCTATTTTGAGTCGCTTTATTAACTTCAAGCCTTGCGTAACCCTAGAATGCTTCTTTGAAGATTCTCGTAAACAATGTGCTCAAAAATAGGTGCATGAGAGGCAACCCCAAAAAAATTCCCCTTTGAGTGTTTCCTACTTTTTGTCAGCGAAATAGAATATTGTTTCTTATTGTTTATATTCTTCTCATTGTTGTTTATTACTAATCCAGTTTGAAATACAAATAATATTTATTTTCAATAATTGCACGTTTTTTCCTGTTATCATTTTTCATAGTATGGAGTGATTAAAATACTTAGCATTTTTTTAACGCAAAAATGATAATAAAAGATATTGTTAACATTTTTAGCACTATAGAATTATTAACCCTTCGTTTCGGCACATGCGGTCTGTCCAGAGCCCTATATATATTTCCATAAAAATGTGTGGAAATTTGGAAATATTGCGTCCTTAGAGGTGTTTTTATTTATTTATTATTTTGTTTTTATTTAGAAGAAATTCAGGGACCATTGGACATTAAAAGGTATACTTTTTAGGGGACATATTTCATAAAAACATAAAGTAGTTTTATATCAACCTTAAAAAATGTT
>NC_046658.1:175025268-175059799 GCF_010883055.1 Belonocnema kinseyi | reverse complement strand
AAAAATATTAGGACCAAAATAGCAACAAAAAAAGGAATTATTATCATGATCTAGATTTCGTGAAAATCATAAATCTGGTCGTTTGAGTGCTTTCTCAAGTGTGGTTTTGTACGACCGGAATTCTGTAGTTTCATTCGTCCCGGCAGTTTTAAAAGGTTTCGACTTTGATATTTCAAGAACTCTCAAATGTGATTTCTTTGCTCTCCGGATTCAGAAATTCCAGAAAAATTTTCAAAGCTGCTTTTCCTTTGAAAAGTGGTAACCTCCATCTTGGTACTAATGTAGGATAGTAGGAATCGACTATACAGGGTGTCCTAGACTCAAGTGTCCGTACTTATATAGCTGTATAAAAATTAAAAAATTAAATCGAAAATTCCTTCTCCAAAAATCAGTTGAAGTTGTAGTTCTTGAGTCATAAAATATTTAGGCCGGACCAATCAGGAGCGGGGTATAGACAGACGTGTGTACGAGAGCGGGAGTCGAACGTAGTATAATTAAGGAGAGCAGAACAGACTCAAAGAACTAAAACTTCAAATGATTTTTGGAAAAGGAAGTTTCGATATATTTTTTTAATTTTTATACAGCCATATAAGTGTCGGCACTTGAGTCTGGGACACCCTGCATGGTAGTTGTGACTGTAGAGTATTAATTGTTCGAGTGATTTATTATTATTTTTGTTTACAATTTTTTTCGATGCCGCGCAATCACAGTCCTATATTATTAACAACAATTTATGTATTTTTTAAATTTGATTGTGACTACTTTAATACATGTAAAACGTGTGAGTACCTGAATTCATTTTTGAAAAATTACTTGCACATATATTTCAAATTTTGCTGGAATTAGTTTAAAAGATGAACCGAAAAAATTAATGAAACTTTTTAGAAATTCAATTTTGAGTTTAAAGTAAAATATAAAATTAGAATAACTTTTATTTATGAATGAAAATAATTCTTTGATGCTTTCATATCTTGTAAAATGATTAATTAGTTATTAGTTGAATAATAATTCCAAGTAACGGAAAGGAAAGTGCAAATTCTGAAAAAAATATATGTAAAATAAAACGTATTTGAATGATTCAATGAATGTTTTCAATTCAATTCAATATTTTAAGTTTTTATAGAATTCTTTTAAAAGATTATTGATACTTAAAATTTGTATCCAAATATAGGGTAAGAATTATTTTGATGTTTCAATAAAAATAATTTATTACTGCTCTTTATATTATGAAATAATTAACTAACTACTGACTGATTGATTTTTGTTTAAAAATAACTGAATATAAATTGTTTTTAATTAAGCCACATAAATTGATGACTGTAATTAAGATTATGTAATGTGACAATTTTAGAAATGTTTAGAATTCTTTTTGTATATCCTGTTAAAATTAATTTTTCAAAATGAAAATAATTTCACGTTTCCTTACGAATCTAAAGAATTAAAATTCTAGTGTTGAAATCCCGCAAAATTCCTAATATATCTCATAAGTTCTTATTATTTTTAAATCGTTTCAAACTTCTAAGTACTTTCCGAAATGGCTAAAATTTATTCTAAAATGATGTATTATGTCAAAATTTTGCTTTAAAATTTTTTTACATTCTTTTTCAAAATTGTAAGAAACAATGTTAAATGCTTTGTAATATTTTAAAATTTTCTTTTAGAATTCGTTAAGAAGAAATTCATTAAATATTCCCCCATGAATCATAAGAATATTTTTTTTTCTCTCTTAACGCCCTGCAATGTAGAGTACGCAACATTTTTGTCTAATTCTGAAAAATTTTAAAAATTGTCTTAAAGTTTTCCATACTTTTTTCCGCCAAAATTTTTAAATCTTTAGAACTTAAAATTATTACTTTTTAATTAAACCTAAGCCATTAAAATTTTGTTCAGAACTCTTTTAAAAAATTTAATCTTTTATAATTATAAAAAGCTTCTACATTTTTTTCGAATTTCTGAAAATAAATTTTTTTTATAATTTGATTTTTATTATTTCTTTTAAAATGTAAATTTTCCTAGAAAATATAGTGATTTTCTGAATTTTCTGAGGATTTCAAGGGATTTAAAAATTTTCTCGAGTTTTAAACAATGGTCTTTGAAAAATTTACACTTTTGAAAATAGATTATCATCTTTTCCAAACATTTCAAGAGACCTACAATTGATTAAAAGATTTTGAGTGATATTACAAATATCAAGTGATTTCAAAAGGTTTTAATAGATAACAAAGATTTTATAAGATTAACAAAAAAATGTGAAGGGTTTCAAATCATTTAAAGAAATTAAATCAAATATTATATACCATAAGTATTTTAATCAAATTTGTAGAAATTTTGAAGATATAAAGGAATTTAAAAATGATTGCTGCCTTAAGTTAATTTTTTCAGGAACGCTATTATTTTTCACTGTCATATATGAGGCTATGGGTGCTCTAAAATAAATCATCTCTTTATAGTTTCCCAACTTTTTAGATTAATTCCTTTAATATTTTGGCATCATTTATTTCAACATTTACTGGGAAAATGTTTGGTTGGCAGAACGAAAATTTGGTTGTCCCAACCAAATTTTTCGCTTGCTATGGGAGCAAGAAAATCGTTTTATTGAGCCAATCAAATTATTTTGTTGTACGTTTGGTTTATCTAACCAAAAAGTTTGGTTGGCACAATACACATTTTTCCAGATTGAACAAACTTATTTGGTTAAATTAACCAAATATTTATAAGCGCAACAAAATTATTTTTTGCCGAGCGAACTAAACTTTGGTAGACTTCACAAAATGGAATTTGTTTGACAAAACATGTTTTTTTCAAGGAACAATTTTTTTGTTAAGGAAAAAGTATATTTCGCATCTATAAAATATTTTTTACAATGTGAAGAATGTCTGAAAATAAAACCAAGAATCTTGATTTGATTTAATTTAATCCATATTGAAAATGTGGTCAGGTGCTCGACATGAGTCGAAAGACAGCGAATGCTTGGCTGTATGTTTGGTACGCTCGACAACATTCTTTGGTACACTAAAAAAAAATATAAAAAAAAATAGTACTTAACAAACTTTTCTGTTTGAGCCAAATACATTGTTTTGTAACTCCAAGTACATTTTTGTTAGTCGCAACCACATTTTGGTAAGAACAACCAAAAATGCTCGGCAAAATTATTTTGCTGCTAGGACATTTTTTTTCTCGCATTGATTATTCTATATTTGTTTTCTATAAAATGATTTTCTAACATGAATCCCCTCTAATTCATGGAATCTTTTGCAATCCCGTGCAACTTCGAAATTTCGCAATCAAGTGTAAAAAATACGAGTGATAAAGCCCTCTCAAAATTATAATTAATTCAATACGTTCTTCAGCAAAAAAAAGGACAGTGGAATCCGATCTAATTTTCCTATTCTATTATATATTTTTTTCCACATTGAATTCTTCTGCACTTTTGAAAGTGGGACGCATGTGTATGCCCCGGATCCTAGGTTATTTTCCTGAAGCTGCGATAACATTCATCCTGGTGTTGAAAAAAAAGCGAGGGAGGAAAGCCACGAGAAAGCAGAGAAAGTTGAAAAACTTGAAAATGCAGAAACAGCGGTTAAGGTCTGGCAACCTGCTCGTATATTTTAAGTTATTTTTAACAATTTGTATCAGAGTTTCTAAAGAAGAGAATTGCTCGCTACTTCTGCACAATATAAAAATTACACAAATCAATAATTATTTTTAGAAACATTTATGGAAAAATTTAAGTATTTAAAAGTCAGTATTTCAGAAAAAAATTAATGAAAAATTGTTCACGATCGAAACATTCGAATTCGGATCATTGAGTTGAATTTAAAGAGGATTATATCTGTGATACACCTTTTCATATGAATTTTCGTTGTACATACTCACGGGTTTTAAATTTAATTATTTAAAGCCGATATAAATGGCCAACTCTTTTATCCTTGGTGCATATTTCAACGGATTTTCAGAAGTGCGTGCTTTTATCTATTTATTCATAAACTTAGTAGTCATACTCAATAAAAAAATTGAATTTAATATAAGGGTACTAATTATTATATAGGATGATTATTATTTAGTACAGTTGTTAATTTAATTTAGGCTTATATTACGGATGGTCCTAAAAAGGCTTTTAAAAATTAAAAAATGACAGACGGTTTTTATAAATAATTTTTTTTTAACAATCACTACTTGTGTATTCTTGCCTATGGGAATACATCTAACTCTCGTTTTCAGTCCAGTGTCGAGGATTGCCTTTAAATAACTTTGGACTGATTTTAGAGGGACCAAAACGTAAAAAATTTTTTTTTTAATGCAGTGGTCCAACAAGCCTGTTTTTGAAAATAACATGCCTGCTTGTTTTAAAAAATCGCTGTTTAATTTTTTTTTAATTATGTAGGCATACAATATACCCCTACATTTTTTGAAATACAAACAAAGAATGATTAATTGAATAAAAAAAGAAAAATTTTACAAAAGCAAGGGTCATTTTGCAATCCAAAAGAACACTCTAAAAGGGTCCGATTTTTGAAACTAGGGTGGTCCAAAAATGCATTTGAATTTTTGTTTGTTAATTTTCATGCTATCATTTCCAAAATTAGTATTTCCCATATAAAAACTAAAAAAATTTTGTACATTTAGAACAAAATTGTCAATATTAGGTATAGTGAATTGTCTCTGAATATTTTTCTCTACACTTAACCATAGAATATAAATATATTTTTTTTTTGAAAATCATCCCCACAAACCTCTTTTATATAGGGCTAGATTCCCAAAAAATCCCGTAAGTAAAACATTGGGTTTTGCGGGTTTTTAGAACTAATTTTTATTTTATTATGGTTCTTTTTAGTTTGAAAATTGTTTGTAATACATAAAATATTACTTTCATACGATAATCAAATGTTTACAAAATTTCAAAAATATTTATTATTGGTTATAGCAATATTCTCTCAGAATAATGCCAGAAACTTCCGGGTTTTTTTCTGAAATTTCTAAATTTCTTCAAATTTTTACTTACATATACTAAAGAAATAATTAATCTAAATTTACAAACATGATTGTTGAAACAATTTATTATTGTTTATAACTGACTTGTCCTAAAGAAATACTAGCAGGTTGCGTTTTTATCTGAAATTTTCAACTTTTTTTAAAGTTTGAATTGCAAAGTATTAATAACTAATTAATGTTAATAAAAATAATCAATTGTCATTAAACTATCTGTAACTTTTTTTTTATTACCAGTTTTTATCTCGCATAATATACATATATTGAGAAAATAAAGAGATATCATTCAAATGATTAATTGCTATAAAGTTTAATTTAAAAAAAGAAGTTAATTTGTAATTCTAAAATTTTAACTTGAGAGAATTATTATTTACCAAACAAAAATTTTTAGAAAAGATCAGAATTGAAAAAATGACAGTCCTTTTTCTAAAGACGTTTTTAATAAATTTTTTTTCAAAATTCCTTATAATGTAGCTGGTATATTTTTTCTGAATAAGGCAATTTAAAATTTTTTGCAGATCGACACAAGATGCGAAAAAAGTGGAGCGAACCAAATTTTTTCTCTAACCAAATTTTAGAAAAATATCTTATGACAGTATTTCAGATAGAAATTTTTAAAATTAAAATTTATTAATATATTTTAAACAAAAAATGTTTGTTGTACTATTAAAAGTGATTTTTTAACAAAGTACTTGAATTCGCAACAAAATAACTAAATTTTCAACACAAGAGTCAAGCCAAAAAACGAATTTTCTCTACAAAAATTAAGTTTCCAAACAAAAAATGTGACTTTTCATAAAAAACTTAATTTTACACAAAACTCATGCATTTTTAATCAACAAAAATTAAATTTGAAACCAAGAAAAATATTGTTTTTCTACCTTAAAAGGAGAATTTTCAACTAAAAAATATCAATCTTACAAAAATAGAAAAGTTACATTTCAGTTAAAAAATTATCTTTTTAACAAACAAAGGCTTTTCCACTTAACATTATTAATTTTTAACAAAATAATTATACTTTAAACCAAAAAGACGAATTTTCAACTAAAAATATAAATCTTAAAAAGAATGATTTCTTAACAAACTGATTCAACCAAATCTTTCACACAAAATAGTTAAATAATCAAGCAAAGGAGAATAATTTTTATCCAAAAAGTGGCATTTTCATTTGAAAAATGAAATTTTTAATAAAACAGATGAATTTTTGACTCAAAAAGATAAATTTAAAAAAAAACAAGAGATGAATATTTTTTTAAAAGAATTGAGTTGACATTTCACGATCTAAATATGAATTATTTAACAAAAAATAATGTTCTAAGGAAAAATCTAAGATTCAGTCCAACATGGCGATTTTTTTCAACCCAAAAGGATGAAGTTTTAAGAAAATTGTTGAATTCTCTACCAGATAGTTGCATTTTTATCCAAGAATGTTCAAACTTACACTAAAGTAGAGAAATTTTTAATAAAAAACGGCGATTTTTGTTTCAGTTGAATTTATATCCAGAAAATATTTCAATTCATTTTTCAACTCTGAAATATAAATTTAAAACAAAAAGTAAATTTTCTATGAAATAGTAACATTTCTATAAAAAATAGTATCCAAGAAATATGAAATGTCTCTTAAAACAGACGAATTTTCAATTTACAAAAATGACGTGTTCAAATAAATAGTTGGATTCTCAACCGAAAAGTATAATTTTCAACAAAATTGTTGTAATTTCAATCAAAAAGTTGCATTTTTTGCCAAAAAAATGAAAACTCTCCTAAATTAGATGAATTTTTAAATAAAACGAAATTTCAAAAAATAGTTGAATTTTCATTCAGTAAAGATTTCTGTTCTCTTTTCAAACAAAAAAGTATTAAAATGTCTACGAAACAGTTAAATTCGAACACTAAAGCAGAATTTTCAACTAAAAAGTATGAATTTCTACCAAATTGTTGAATTTTAAACCAAACAATTGCTTTTTTATCCAAGAAAGATGTAATTTCTGTTAAAGCAGGAGAATTTTTAAATAAAAAAACAAAAGGTAAATTGTCCAACGAAAAGAGTTGAATTTTTAACCCAAAAATACGAAATTAATAAAAAAAGCAGTTGAATCTGCAGCCAAAATAGACGTTTTTTCAAGAAAATTATTAAAATTTCAACTAAATAATAAAGTTTATAACTGAAAAAGTAATTTTCAGGAGAAAGTTTTTGCGCATTTGAAAAAATTACGCCCCCCCCCCCTTACGTGAAAAATCGTAACGAAATTTCAAGAATCCCCCCACCTACACCCGGCAACCCTTTAAGCTGTTTTTTAATTTAAGTTTGGGCCCTTATAGAAGAATATTTATTATTTTTTCAGATATTCAATCTTCGTAATTGAGCCGCCGAGTGCAATAACCAGCCGGACGCTCAAAGAATGTGAAAGTAAAACAGAAAAATTGAGAAAATCCAAAAATTAATTTTTTGAAAATGTAGTATTGTAGCGAATAAATCAATAAAATTTTTTCTTGTTAGAATTGTTGTGGTCCAACGTTTATTTTTAATAATAAAAATGAAATATCGAATAAAAGTTTCTTTAGGATTTAATTAAGTTTTAAAACTTAAATCGTTCTAACTCGGCTAAATATTATTGAAATAAGTTCATAATTATAGGCCTTATTCAAAATACTCTAGCGATGCCTAAAAATTGATGGAAAAGTTAAAAATCGCTTATTTTTTAATAATATTTAATTGCAAAATGTGTTAAGTCGATAATTGTGTTTTCTTGGTTTCGCTGGTAAAATGTGTATAAGAAATTTCGATTTTCAAAGAATTTTCAGTGAGTGATTTTTTCAAAAATTTCAAATGGACTTTTTTGGAATATCTCATATTGATTCGTTAGAAATTTACTGAGACCAGGCAGCCTCCGCTCACGCTAACAATAATCAATAAGCGATTTTTAACTTTTCCATGAATTCTTCGGCATCGCTAGAGTATTTGGAATTATTACTATAAATATAAACTCATTTAAATTATATTTAGCCGAGTTAAAACGATTTAAGTTTTAAAACTTAATTAAATTCCGAGAGGAACTTTGATTTAATATTTTATTTTTATTATTAAAAATAAACGTTTGGGAACAAAAATTCTAATAGGAAAAAGATTAATTTTTTTATTCTCGACAACTTGAAATTTTCAAAAAAATTGATTTCGAATATTTTCTTTCTTTGAGACGCTCGGACAATACTTTTGCGCATGTTCGAGCGTCGGACTGATTATTCTATCAATTGTATCTCGAATAGAAGTCAGATTCAGTTCGAAACGTTTGGATCAAACACCTCTACTCATAAAGCCCTCCGTATAATTATTGTTTAATAATCAGTTAAAAGAAATATTTTTTATCCAAATAGTTAAACTTTAAACTTGACATACGAGAATTGACGACCAAGCTCGTCCTAGGGGAAATATGATGACTCATAGCTAAACCGCAGTTTATGGGCGGTGTGGTGAATATATGTGATTCTCACTCGCCACCTGGTTGTAAAGTTCGTCCCCTCATTGTTTCGAAGAGGTGGCGAAAGAGAGAGAGAGAGACTGTTATGGGTGGTATACCGCGAATCGTCGTCGCGGATCCAGCGAAACGTAAGATTAACGGTTAGTTCATCTGATTTTATAATTTCGTCCCCTCACGTCTACTCTTTATTCAAAGAGATACAAATTCACCTTTCAGATTTATGGAGTCTCAACTGAGATTTATCATTTCGAATTTAACGAAACACTCTTCAGCTTAAATAAAATTCTTGTTTTTAAAGGAGAGTGCAGAGTAAGAAGAAATATTTAAATTATTCGATTTAATTTCAGATTTGACTTGAATTAAGAAAGTAGCTAAAATTAGGTATGGAGTGAAGCTTTTCACCTAGGGTGATTGCTAGAAAGATTGATCAGTACCTTGGGTGAGAGCAGTGTTTTTTAACGAACGTGTTTTTTAAATAAGCGCCACTTGGGAGCCATTTATAAACTACCTCAAGAAATTGGGGAGGGGGAAGGGGGTCAATCTATAAACTACGTTTGATAACAGCGAAAGGGGGAGGGTATTGTAGAAGTAATCTTTGGAACTCGGATAACAATAAATACTTTTTATGATGATAAGTCCTAAGGAAGTTATCCAATTTTGCTAAAGATGGCGCTGCATCAATGAGTTTTAATAATAATTACTTAAAATTAATTGTTTCTGAAAAAAATCTTCTCATTTCGCTCCACTAGGAATCGAACCAAAGAACTCCGATTGCCCGTTGGATGCTGTTCCAATTAAGTTATGAGAGAGTTAAAAAAAGTATTTTTACAAAAATAATAATACAGATAATACAGATTTCTTTAAATAACTCGTATCAGAAATGTAACACCTGGCTTGGTATTGCATATATTTACAAAAAATTAATTCAAAACTTTTTAAAATTTATTTTCCATCGAGTCAAAAATGACGTTAAATATTTTTTTGTTATTTGAAGAGTTAACCTGATCGATAGTTTTGGTTTCTATTTTCACAGATTGTGGAATGAAATCTACACTGATCGATAAATACTTCTGATGATAATACAGATTCCTATAAATAATTTCTTAAAAAATTGTGATAGTCACTTACCTATTTCATACTTTAAACGCTACCCGCTGTTTCCTGTTCATTTTCCATTTTTTAAAGGGATTCTACTTTTTTTATCGTTTCCAAGAAACTCACTCTTTTTCTAATTTTTACGTTTGAATTCCACTGAACCAATAGAAATATTTTGGTAAAAATTCATTTTTTTGTTAAAGATTTATCTTGTTCGTTAAAAATTTAACTATCATCCCAGTGGGCACAAAATTTGGCGACGTCTTTACGACATCGTTACGATATCTTTACGACAACTTTACGATATCCTATGTCCATGTCGTTAAGATGTCTTTACGATATCGTAAACATGTCGTATGATCTGACGATATCTTTACGATATCGTAAAGACGCCGAAACGACACGGACATAGGATGTCGTAAAAATGTCGTAAAGATGTCGTGAAGATGTCGTGACGATGTCGTAAAGACGTCGCCAAATTTTGTGCCCACTGGGATATTCTTAAAAAATTAATATACTGATTAAAAATAATATTTTGGGTTGAACATTGAATTATTTTAAAAATTTATCTCTTTGGTTTCAAAATTAAGTATTAGGTTGATGATTACTTTATTGATTAGATGAGGATTAATTCTATCAAATAAAAATGTAGCCAAACTCTTTATATTTAAAAATTCACATTTCTCCTTGAAAATTGCACTATCTGGTTGAAAAATCATGTGTTTTGGTTAAGATTCATTTTTTTCTCGTAGAAAATTAATTTTGTTTCTTGAAACCTCTTTTTAAAGAATTAATTCTTTTTTTCTAAAGCTAAAGATTTTTTCTTCAGAAATGACATTCCGGATTAAAGTCTAAACTCTTTTGTGGATGATTCATCTATTTTGTTTGAAAAATCAATAGCGTTTTCAAAAATGTGTTTCTTTTTTGTATAAAATTAAAATTCTCTGAGAAAATCTATCGTTTAATTAAGAATTTAACTATTTGATTGAAAAATCTTTTTTTTCCTTAAAAATGTAAGTACTTCTATGAAACTTGAACTACTTAGTTTGAAAATTAATCTTGTCAGTTAAGAATTAAATTGACTATTCTTTAAAGATTCATCGCTTTTAGTTGAATTAATCTTTGTGCTGAGTTTTTTTCTACAAAATTAATTTTTTTAATTTTAAAATTGAACTATTCTATGTTTAGTTTGGAGACTCATTTTTTCTAAGTTAAAAGTTTAACTATTAGCCATTAATCCATTTCGTGGAAGAATAAATATTTTTGGTGAATGATTTATTACTTGACTTATAAATTTATTTGCTTGGTTAATTTAAAAGTTAGTTATTACATTTTTTATTGAAAATTGATCTTCATTGAAAATTCAACTATTTATATGAAATTTCATGTATTTAATTAAAAATTCGTCTTCATTGTTTGAAAAGAAATATTTCTTATTGAGGATTAATCTGTTTGGTTAAATATAAGCGTTTTTAATTTAAAACTTCTTTTTTTTTTGTTCAGTAATGTAGCAATTCTTATTTAAAATAATCTTTTTATTTGAAATATAAGCTGTTCCAATTTTTTTTATAGTTCGTGTTTGATTATTTAAAATTTTACTTCTTTTTAAAAACACTTTGTTAAAAACTAACTTTTTTAGATTAAGATTAATGATTTTTGTTAAGAATGCATTTCCTGGTTTGAAAATTTAACTATTTTGTCGAAATTTGTGGTTGAAAATTTAGTATATTGTTTTTTCTTCAAAATTCATCTTCTAGTTTAAAATTCAACTATTTGAATTTTATTATTTGAAAATTAATTTTGTTTGAAAGTTAAAACAGGATAGTTTAAAAGTTTGACTGTTTTAATAAAAATTTATTCTTTTTTAATGATTTATTAATTTTGCTTAAAACTTATTTCTGTGGTTGAAAAGTTTCATTACTCTCTTAAACATTTATTATTCTATGATTAAAATTTACTTTTTTTATTTGAAAGTTTAACTATTCCATTTTTTGCTTGTGATTTTTTTTTATTAAAGGTTCATCAGTTGCGTTGTGGATTTATTTACTCAGTTAAACATTTATCTTTTTTATTAAAAAATTCTTCTTGGATAAAAATTGAACTAAATTGTTCAAAACTCATTTTTTCGGCTAATAATTTATATTTGTAGTTGAAAATTCATTTTTTTAGTTAAAAATTTAACTATTTTATTGGAATTTTTTAAAGTGATTTTTCTTTCATTTAAAATTGATCTTTTTTGTTAGAAAATTAAACTACTTTGTTGAAAATTCGTCTTTTTTAATACAAAATTAAGCGTCTTGCAGAATTTTTTTTTTAATCCAAACATTTGGTTGAAGTTGGAACTGCTGTTTTAAAATTTTATTTTTTTGAATAATGTTTTATCATTTTGGTTTTAACATTATCTGCTAAATTGAAAGTTCACTTATTCTGTTAAAAATATTTTCTTCTGTTGTGGAAAATTAGCAATTTTATATTGAAAGTTCCACTATTTGGTTGAAAGTACAACTACTTTTTTACAAATTACATTTTTCATTTAAACATTTATCATCTAAGTTGAAGATTTATCTCTTTTTTTTTAAAATAGATTTTTCGTGCGAAGTATAATTTTTAATTAATTTAGCTTAGGAATCACAATCTAACTTTTCTTATTATTATTAAATACTCGCCAGTGTGGCTTAATGATGGAAAATTATTATCCAATATTTTTTGTCAATTTGGCTACATGTAATAAAAAAATAATTTGCTTATAAAATTAATTAAACATATCGGATAACAAAATTTTGTGATAGAGTATTATTTTTTCGATGAGAGCAAGTAATTTCAACAATAAAATTTACTTTGAAAATGTAGAATCCATATTTAAACTATTTGTTACGTTAATATTTTATAACAGTCAAATTAGCAATGTAATAATTTTTTGCTTCAAAGTACCCTCGTGCATTAAGTCTGACATTGCTGATCATAAAAAAATTTGTTCACGAAGATAAACGAAAAAAGTCACTTTTTCTTCACTCTTTACATCAACATAAGAGTTAAATAAAAAAAAAATCAGGCCACCTAAATTTCTTCAAAATTTAATGCTGAAACAAAAAAATTAATAATCTGTGAAGAATTGCCAGCTACAAGTTATTTTGAAAAACATTTTTTTTTATTTCATTCCAATGTATGACAGCTTCTCTCCCCTATCAGTCAGATATGTGACTTCCCTAATCGAGCGATACTTTCACTTTTTTACTCCGCTAATAAAACAAACTTTTTTTTAAGTTTTTCCGAGGAAATATCTATTCAAAATATACATATAAAAAGTAGTGGGAAAATAAAAACACACCTAGTAGAAATAATAAGCCAGGGGTAAAGAGAAGCAAGATGTAAAAACACCATTATAAGAAAGAAATGAAGAAAGAAGCTCTTAAAACGATAGATAAAAAGCGGGAGGAAATGAGGGAAATTACGACCTCGATTACGACTCTCTTTCAAACTCAAAAATAGAGGAAATTTATAGACTTTATAAATGCATGCTGCTTTTACGACACATCAAGGTTTACAAATCAAAATCCTTTCTCTTGCCTTTTATTTTCCTTTTTTTTAAATGTAGTTGCGAGACTGCGTGAATGTTTTTTAGTGGCTGTTTTCAATGTTTTATGGGCCAGTATAAGTCAGAATTATCAGGATCTGCAAGTGGTCGTTCGATTTCCATAAAACTTTTCTGTAAGAGATATTTTATGGGAAAAAAATTTTCAAACATTTCTAAAATTAGAGAAATTACGCCATGTTGAAGTTTCGCATTAAATTTGAATTAAATTTGAATTATCGATATTTACAAAAAAGTTAGACGAATTTCAAGGAAAATTTAAAAAATGTTTTAAATTATAAAGAAAAGTATAAAATTCAATATTATATTGAAAAAGCAATTCGTTTTGGAAATTTTGAAAACAAATTTTGAATTCAATTTTTTCATAACGCCATAACGTCCATAACACATTTGTTATAATAAGAGTATATAAATTCCTTATAATTATCATAAAGTGATAATCAAAGCACAATTTTGCAAATAAAATAATTGTTGAAAATGTCTTTTTTATAATTTTAATTTTTTTTAAGTTATAGTGCACGAAACCGTTGATAGAAACAATGTTATAGTGAAGATAATTTCTCTCACATTTATTCTTGTTAATATTATAAACCAATTTAATAAACAAATGCATTATGCAGGTATTGCACTACATAATTTTTTTTCTATATCAGTCCTTTTTTTAGAAGTTCATGATAATTTCAGCAACATTCCTTAAAAGTTCATAAATTTCATGATTTTTAAAATAAATTTAATGAACAAATGCATTATTCGGGTATCGGTTAAGAAAAAAAATGTGTTTCTTCAATTGGATCAAAAAATATCGTTTATTTGTACCGACATTTCGGTATTCATAGGTAATTTTTCAAAAATTTTCAAAATTTAAAACTTCTATATAACCATTTGGTATGAAAGTTCTATTTTTTGGTTTAAAAGTCATTTATTTGGTTGAAGAACATTAATTTGGTTAAAAAATACAAATGTTTGGTCTGAAAACGGTATAGAAAATTTAAGTAATTGATAGAAAATTAACTTTTTTCTTAAAAATGAATATTTTCGGCATAAAAGTTGAAGCTTTTGGTTGACAATTCATGTATTATGTTAAAAACTGAACTAATGTGGTGGAAAATTAAGTTTCTTAAAAATTTTATTTTGTGTAGAAAATTCGTCTTTTGGTTTGAAAATCGTAGAAAATTCAATTATATGGTAAAAAAATCAATATTTATCGTATAACAATTCAGCCCTGTAGTTGAATATTCATGTATTTTGTTAAAAATTTAACAACTTTTGTAGAAAGCCCAAATAGAATTAAACTTTTTTGTTGGCATTTTAATTTTTTGTAGAGCATTCGTCTTTTTGGTCTCCAAACGATAGAAAATTCAATTATTTGTTAAAAAGATCTACTTTTTTCTTAAGAATAATATTTACGGTATATAAGTTCAAACCTTTGTTTAAAAATTCAACTAGTTTGATAAAATTGAACTGTTTTGTTGGAAATTTAAGTTTTATGTAGATAATTCGTATTTTTTAATTCGAAAATTCATCTCTTTTGTTGAAAATCTGTATTTTTTGTTTGAATATGGTAGAAAATTTATTTATTTGGTTAAAGATGAACTTTTTTGTTGAAAATTCCTAATTTTGGTTTTGCAATGGTAGAAAAATTAATAATTTCATTGAAGATTAACTTTTTTGTTGGAAATTAATATTATCGGTATAAAATTTCAACCCTTTTGTTGAAAATTCATCAATTTTGTTAAACATTTAACAATTTTTGGAGAAAGCCGAAATTTGGTTAAACATGAACTTTTTTTTTTGAAAATTAACTTGTTTGTTTGAAAATTCATCTCTTTAGTTTGAAAATGGTGGAGAATTAAATTATTCGGTTGAAGATTAACTTTTCTGTTGAAAATAATATTATCGGTATAAATTTTCAACCCTGTTGTTAAAAATTCATACATTTTGTTAAAAAATTAACTACTTTGGTAGAAAGATAAAATTTTGTTGAAAATTAACTATTTTCTTTGAAGCTGAACTCTTTTGTTTGAAAATTTGTCTCTTTAGTTTGAAAATGATGGAAAATTCAATTATTTGTTTGAAGATTAACTTTTTTGTTGAAATTAATATTAGCGGTATAAAAGTATAAACCTTTTGTTGAAAATTCGTCTATTTTGTTAAAAATTTAAATATTTTGGTAAAAAGACGAATTTATTTTTTAAATAAACTTTTTTCTATGAAAATTAATTTTTGGTTTAAAAATTCGTCGCTTTAGTTAAAAAATTCATCTCTTTAGTTTGAAAATGGTAGAAAATTCAATTATTCGTTAGAAAATTATCTTTTGTGTTGAAAATGAACTTTCTTGTGAGAAATTTAACTCTTTTTTTGAAAATCCGTATTTTTGGTTTTAAAATGGTAGAATATTTCTTTCCCAATTAAGTTATTATATATGATTATTTTAGTTATTTTTATTTGTAAATAAAATTGAGGAAGTGAAGTCTAAAATAATAAATTGAATTCTCAAATAGTTTTGAATGAAAAACTAAATTTTGTCGGTAAGCTTGTCAGTCAGAAAGTGGAGATATGTATGTGGAAATAAGTGAGGACTGAAATAAAAAGGAATTGCGGTAGTCCGGAAATTCATCGTATTACTGTCAAGACATGAAAACTCAAAGTACTTCTCTATACCATCCCGTACTGGACTGATTATGTTTCCTTCTGAGAAGACGAGCAGAGTGACACAGCTTCGAATATATCTCGTTGAATCCCACATCCCACATGTTTGACACGTGTGTTTTCACACATTTATTTAAGGACGCATTGCCGCATTTTACCGCGCACGGTCACACAAATGACGGATTATGGTCATAATTCGTTTATCAGAATTGAAAATGTGACGCGAATTGCAGCAATCCTTATTTGAGGGGATGAAATAATGTGCCTCGCACTGTGTCCATTAGTTCATTCATTTCTGCACTAAGCCTTGTGAGAACCACTGCAGCTTCGATAAATAAACTTCCTCTCAGCGTATATATATACATAGTATAGTAGACCGGAAGCCGTTGACTTTTTTAATCTCCATAAATAAAATCTGATATCGACGTTATTTTTATAAATGTGCGAGAATTTTTTCTTGCGGAAATATTGTTGAGGGTGTCTACCCTACCTGGAAAACATGGAAAACCTGAAAATGTCAGAGATTTTTTCTATGTCAGGGAATATTTTTGTGAAAATAAAAACTATCGATCAAGTTAACTCTTCGAATGACAGAAAATAATTAACGTCATTTTTTGACAGGAGGGAAAATCAATTTAAAAAAATTTTAAATGAAATTTTTCTGAAAAAAGATCCTCTGACAAATGCTCCACTGGGATTCGAACCACAGAACTTCCGATTGCCGGTCGGGTGTTTTTCCAATTAACCTATTAGAGAGATCGAAAGAAAAACTTTATTCAGAAATATATGCTACCTCAAGCTAGGTGATTCGATTCCCAGTGCAGCGATTTTTAGAGGATATTTTTCAGTGAAATTTAATAAAAATAATTTTTGAATTATTTTCCTTCTTTTAAAAAAATGACGTTGATTATTTTATATTACTTGAAGAGATCACTTGATCTATAGTTTTTATTTATTTTATTTCTATTTGCACAGATGGTGTAGTGCCATCGATACTGATCGATAGCAACTACTCTGATGATAATACAGATTTCCTATAAAATTACTCGTATCAACTAGCTTGAGGTAGCGCATATTTCTGAAAAAAAATTTTTCTTTCGATCGCTCTAATAGCTTAATTGGGAAAACACCCGACCGGCAATTGGAAGTTCGGTGGTTCGATTCCCAGTGAAGCGACTGCTAGAGGATCTTTTTTTCAGACAAATATAATTTTAAAATTATCACAGATATAACGTTTTCGAAATCCATAAAGATCAGTTCAAGCCAAACAAAGCAAGATATAAAAAAATGCAAGAAAAGGAAAACTTTTTGAATTTACTATTGAAAAATCCAAAATTTTAAATTTTGATTGCACAAAAAAGAATTAAAAGTCTATTTTACGGTTCAACTATTTAAAATACGCGCAAGTGTTAAAACACTACAATTTTTTAAACAAAAATATCTAAAAATTCTTTATGAATCACTGTTCAATTTAAAGCATAGTTTTTGTTTTATTAAAGAAAAAGCGATATTAAAAATATAAAAAAATAAAATTTTTGGGCAAACAACACAAGATACGAAAAAAATAAATAGAAAAAAGTTGTTTACCCAAGAAAGCTACAATTTTGTGAATAATAAGTTTTTTAAAGGCGCGTAGGTATTGTTTTAATCGTGAAAAATGAAATGGCGAATAGACAAATTAAATTTTTTTACAAATAGGCCCAAGGTACAATAGAATGTTTGATATGTTTTTTTAAAAATTAGATTTGTAAGTTTGCTTTCAACTTTATTTTCTCGCGATACACGTGATGGAAATGTTCTCATTGAAGCCATAGGAGTTTTAAAAAAAGAGAATTCACAAACACTAAATTTCAGTTGTCGCTGTTTTTACCTTTAATTGTGAAAGTCCTATGCAGAAATGTGGCGAATTTACAATGACCGATCGCATTTAAAATTCAATATAACTTTGGATTATAATGATTCTTCATATTTCAAAGTAGCTTTATATAATTGTAATCAACTATATTTTGTTGAAAATTCTTTTTCTTTAAATTAATTTTTTTTTATTAAAATCTTTCTTGGTTGAAATATTAAATACTACATTTGTTGTTTAGAACTCATCTTTTTTTTGATGAAAAATTAATTACTTGGTTTCAAGTTACACTCATTTGCTAAAAATTATTTTTTTTCGAGATTCATCATTTTAACTGAAAATTAATATTTTTGGTTGAAAAATGAGGTATTTTGTTTCAACTCAGTTTTTCTTTCGCTGAAAATTAATCTTTTTTTTGTGGAAAATGTAACGATTACAATTGAAATTTTAACAATTTTGTTGAAAATTTGTGGTTTTTGTTTGGAATTTTTGTTTTAACTAACAATGTGACTGCTCCCGTCGAAATCTTTTTGAAATGTTTCAAATATTTTATAAATATATAATAATATTTTGAAAATAATTAAGATGTTTGAAAAATCGATAAAGTCTTTGTGAAATCTTTTTATTATATCCAAAATCTTTTCGAAATATTTGAAATCTTTGTGAAATCAATTAAGTCTTTGGGGAATCTTTTTAAACTATTCGAAATCTTTCGAAAATCATTGAAATATTTGTAAAATATTAAAAATATTTGTTCAATATTTGATAATATATGTGAAATTGTTTGACCCTTGTCGAAATAATCGAAATCTTTGTGAAATCTTTGGAAATCTTTGAAATATTTTTGCAGCATTAATGAAATTACTGAAATCTTTCTTATATCATTGGAAAATCATTTATGCCTTAGTGAAATCTTTGAAATCTGTACGAAACCTTTGTGAAATTTTTGAACTTTTTGTAAAACCTTTGAAATCTTTGCGAAATATTCAAAATTTTTGAAATTCCTGAAAAACCACTAAACTTTTTGTCAAATCTTTCAAGACTATCTGAAATCTTTGCGAAATCTTTGAAAACTTTGTCAAATCATTGGGAAATAATTTTTGCTAATCGGAAATCTGTTAAATCTATCCGAAATCTGCGTAAATTTTGTATCCTTGGGAAATCATTCTGATTTTTGTGAAATCTTTCTGAAATGCTTACGAAATATTTGTTAATATTTGTGAAATTATTAAAAGCTTCGTGCAATCTTTGGTAAATGATTAAGGATTGTAAAATCTTTTAAATCTATGCAAAATCCTTTAAACCTTAGATATCTTTGGGAAATCATTAAAACATTTCTAAAATCTCTGTGAAGAAATCTTTGAAATTATAAAATATTTTTGGAAAATTTTGTAATATTTTTTAAATTATTTAAATCTTTGGAAAATCATTGATGTTTTTCGAAATCTTGTGAATCTTCACGAAATCTGTGTAAAATCTTTGAAATCTTTGCGAAATATTCAAAATCTTTGCAATCTCTGAGAAATCATTGAAATCTTCAAAATCTATCCGAAATCTTTGCCAAATATTTGAAATCTTTGTTAAATATTTGATAACATTTGTGAAGCTCTTTAAATATTTGTGAAATATCTAAAATCTTTGAAAAATCTTTGTGAAATCTTTGAAACATTTTTTAAACATTCTTGAGATTATGTAAATCTTTGTGAAATGTTTTGGTAATTACCTTTGTAAAATCTTTTTAAAATCGTTACGAAATATTTGATATATTTGGTCATATGTGTGAAATTATTTAAATCTTTCTGAAATTATTAGCGTCTTTTCAGACTAGATAGAGGTAAGAATTAAAAAATTTTAAAGTCAATTTTCTTCTGAAAAAATACTTTTTAATATCTTCCATCGGAGCGCAGGAGAAGATCTTTTTTTTTAATTTATTAAAAAAATAGTTAATTAATAGCTCCATCTAGTCTCAAAAGGCGTTAAGAATTTTTTTCATTCTCTGATGATAATACAGATTCCTTGAAGTATTATTATACTATTGTATAAATTTTGCCATTTAATATTATAAGTGTATTCTTCTTCCCCCACCTAGAGAAAAAAGGTCCGCCGCTTCTGATGTTTCAGGCATACCATTTGAGTTGACGGATGCAATAACTGGTTAAGCGCTCGAAACCGCGTAGAAGTATTGTCCACTCGGTACAATATGTTCATAAAAGAAATGTTGATCAAAACACAAACACAATATACCTTCGTATTTAGCTTCATGTGGCCGACAGATTTTTTGATAAAACGTTTATATTTGACATTTATTACTCAGAATAAATAATGAAAATTTAGATAATTTTCCGATCAAAGGTTGATGTTTTGTAAAACTCAACTCGCGATTATTCGGCCGTTTGTGAAAAAATGCTTGAAGTTTGTATCGTATATTCGCAATATATAAGCAATGATTATAAGCCACGCACTTTGTTTAAAAAATGAATATGTTTGTTTTTGTTTATGAAAAAATTGATTCCGAACGAAAAGCACGTTTCGCCAAGACCAGTGAGTCGGTCATCCAAAAAATTTTAGTTGAAATAACTTGTCGCGAGGAAGTTGTTTACTAGACTTTGAGTAAGTTTTTCTGAAATTTTTCAGAAAACCGGTCTAAAATTGTGGAAATGGCAGCGAGTTGAAGTCAACACATACTGCCGCTGCAGTGCTCCGGAGACAGCGTGCGCTGACTTCAACTCGCTGCCATTTCCACAATTTTTCACCAATTATTTTTAAATTTTGACGAAAACTTTCTCAAAGTCTACTGAACAACTTTCTCGCGATAAGTTATTTCAACTCAAATTTTTTCGACGACCGACTCACTGGTCGATGTTGGCGAAACGTGATTTTCCTCCAGAATCAATTTGATAATAAACAAAAACAAAAATATTAGTTTTTTAAAAAAAGTGCTTTTCTTATAGTCATCGCTTCTATATTGAGAACACACCGTACAAATTTCAAGCATTGTTATGTAAAAACGAGCAAATAATCGCGAGTTGTGTTTTATAAAACAATGATTTTTTATCGAAAAATATCTAAGTTTTTATTGTTTCTCTTGAGTAATAATTATCGAATGAAAAAGTTTCATAAGACAAATTTATCGGCCGCGTCAAGCTGAATACGAAGGTATATTTCATTTTGTGTTTTGATTATCATTTTTTTTTATTGATAGATTGTCCCGATAGGACAATACTTCAACACGGTTTCGAGAGTTATTGCATCCGTCACCTCAACTGATTCGAAATGAATCAAAATCAGAGTTTCTCGAGGAACCTAAGGGGACTTTGGGTCTAGAGTAACTATGGCTTGATGTGTGAATTTGATGGACCCTTGAGAATTTGAACAGCTTGATAAAATGTGAAGTGTGATGTACTATTTATGAGTGATGAACGATGGTGAGCTGCTAATCTAGATCTGTAAGTTAACTAATGAAGCCGTGGGTGAGGGACTGCAGGGTTCGCTGACATCGTAACTAGCTTAGCTGACCATATCACATAAACAATGTCCTAGCCAAATACAGCTATTCCCAACAACCAACCCCTCTTGAGCGACCCATCCCTCGTCACGACTTCCCTTCAAGTGTAGATAACGCCCATAAATATATATGTATACATCACCCACTTGCTGGCGTTATACAAATTACCACCCCTTTCTAAATAGCTCTCATCCACAAACAAGCTCTTGCCACGCTTCTGATAAGTTCGGATTAATTGACAAAAACCGGCCATTGTAGATAGACACTCAGCTCCAACATCGCACCGCAACCGCATTATCGCCCCAGTCTGGAAATGAGCCTCCAGTCATTTAATATTAATTTTTTGTGTTTAATTTTTTTTTGCCTGAAAAATAGATTACTTTTTACTGGGTCGCTGAATCATAAACATGAAATGAATTTTAATTTTTTGCAGCGGCTTACCGGGTCAGTGAATTGGAAAACTAAATTTGTTATTTTTGCAAGAATATACAATTATTTGTGCGGATACGTTGGAAATCCGCTCTGAAACTAAGTTACTGAAAAGTTAGGTTATTTGAAACTTTTGAAAACTTTTGAAAACTACTTTTTCAAAAATAAACTTGTAACTTAGTTACGATTTTTGAAGTAACTTGGAACTTTCATTTTTGTTATTTTGAAGTTATATATGTTTTTCTTATATTATCTCCTATTAAGAAAAGTTTATGGATCAGTTATGGGTAGAAAATTAATCTCTTTTATTTAAGGACGAGGTTAAGCATTCAGACATTTTTTGAAAGTTTATCTCTTTTTGTTGAATTCAAATGTCTTTTATTTAAAATTAAAGTTTTTATTGGCTGAAATCACACCAACTACTATATTTTTTGTTAACAATTCTTCTATTCTGGTTGCAAATTCATGCATTTGGTTAAAAAGTCAACTATCTTTTTGGTTGAAAAATAATTTTTTTGTTAAAATTCATATTTTTCATTTCAAAATATAACTGTCTTGTAGAATGTGTGTCTTCTTGTGTTGAAAAGAATTCACTCTTTATAAGAACTCAACTATTTTTATTAAAAATTCCAATAGTCAGTTAAAATGTACTGCTTTCCAAAAAAACTCATTATTTCACTTGAGCATTCCTTGGATAGGTTGTAAATTAACTTTTTTATTAAAAATTCTTATTTTGGAGTTAGAAATAGAGGTGTTTTCAGAAAAATCTTGTTTTTGGCTTGGGTATTTAATAATTTGGTAAAAAATTAATGCATTTGGTTAAAAAATTTTTTCTTTTTGAATACAAAATCTTACTTTGTTGAAAATTCATCTTTTCTGGTGAAAAATGGATCTTTTTTGTTTAAAAATCGAACTGTCTGGATGAAAATTCGTTTTTTAATGAATTAAACTGTTTTTTATTTATAATTAAAACCTTGTTTAGTTGACAAAGGAACTATTATATTTTTTATAATAATTCTTTTTTTTTGGTAGAAAATTAGTTATTTTTATTTTTAAAGTCAACAATTTGTGAGAAAATTGAAGTATTAGGTTAACCCAAAAATGGTAAATTCTTATCAAAAAATGTAACAGTCTCTTTTACTGAAGGAAGAGGTTAGGCATTCAAATATATTTTTTTAATGTTTATCTTTTTTTGGTTATTTGAACTGTGTTTTATTTCAAATTAAAGTATTTTTGTCTAAAATAATAACAACGACTATACTTTTCGTTAAGAATTCGTATATTTTGATTTGCATATTAATTCATTTTGTTTAAAATGCAACTATCCTTTTGGTTAAAAAGTAATTTTTGTTGATGATTTATATTTTTAATTTGAAAACAGGACTGATGTGTAGAAAATTCATCTTCTTGGCCTAAAAATTTAAAAATTTAGTAAACATTTTTATCTTTCACGGTTCCAAATTCTGCATTTGGGTTTTAAAATGTACCTATTTTAGTAAACAAATATAATTTTATTCAGTTTGAAAATCAACTATTTTGATTGAAAAACATCTTGGTTTGATTGAGAATTCAGATATTTTGTCGAAAATTCTTTTTTTTTTGTTGAATTTAACTGTGAATTCAACTATGAATTCAACTGTTTTGGTAGAAAGTTCCACTAGTTGGTTGAAAAATAAACAAAAATTTGTATTGAAAATTCAACTCTTTTGTTTTGTAAAATGTTGATTTTAGTTGGGAAATGAATCTATTTTCGTAAACAATTCCTCAAGAGCGTTTAGCTATTTTATTTGAAAAATTGTTTTTTCTGGCGGAGAATGTAACTGTTTGCTTAAAAGTTTACCTACTTTGTGACAAATTCTAGTGTTTGGTTAAAGATTCATAATTTTAGTTAAAAATTCATCTCTCATTAAAAATTTTACTATTTTCTATTTAATTCCTTGACTATTTTTTTAGAGAGCGGATAATTAAAAAATTTTGCTAGAAAATACAAATATGTTGTTTAAAATGAACTTTAAAAAAAATTAGCAATTTGTTGTTAAATTTATCTTTTTGGTTTGAAAATTGTGTAAAACTGAACTATTTAGTTGAAAGTGGTGGAAAATTCAAATAAGTAGATCAGCAGGCTGCGTTCTAACTTAAGATTTCTACCTTACGGACATCGAGAATCTTCGACCTGTAGTGGTTCCTGTCCGTGCTAAGCTTCAAGAACATTCCGATGACGTCACGATTGCGCATATAACGGATGTCTTAACTCGAAGGAATCAATAATTCATCCCTATTTTTCTCACAATCACCTTGAACCTGTTTACATTAATTTGGCTACAGACTATTGCGCAATCGTGAAGTCATCAGGACCCTTCGAGAACGTTCTCGAAGCTTAGCACGGACACGAAACACTACAGTTCGAAGCTTTTCGATGTCGGTAAGGTAGGAATCTTGAGTTAGAACGCAGCCTGCTCATCTACTTTTGAACACTTTAAAATTTAATTTTAAATCTTTTCAGTAAGTTGTATAAATTTTAGGATTAGAACATTTTTTCCTAATACTCCAGAGAAAATGAAAATTGAGTTTCTGTTTTGGAAAGTTAATTTCAAGAAAATATTCAAAAAGATTTGAAAACATTTCAAATTATTTCGTACAATTTATAGAAAGATTGTAGAAGATTTTAAAGCTAAAATTTCCATTTCTTCAAGATGACAAAATGTTAGAGAAAGTTCGAATAAGTTTAACAATTATTTGAAAGATGTAAGTAGATGCAAAAATAATTTTAAACATGAAAATATTGTAACAAATTTAAAACGAAATTATGATTTTTGAAGATAACTAACCAAAACTTTTGGTAATGGAATGTTTAAAAGATTTCAACACATGTAGATTTTTGAAGATTTTGAAACAACATTTTTTAGCCTTTTCAAGATTTTGAAAGGTTTTAAGAAAAAACAGTTCGGAGGATTTTTCGAAAGATGTAAAGTGATAATTTATTTTTTAAATTGATATAAAGAAAGTCGTTAAACATATTTTAAAAAATTGCAAAAGATTTTCAAAATACTTGAAAACGAGTACGGAAGGTTTAAGAACAATTTTACAAAATAGTTCGCTTTATTTTCAATATTTTTTAGGAATGCAAGAAGTTTTAAAGAGATTACAAATATTTAAAAAAAATTTGTAATGTCGAAACAGTCTTAAATATTCTTAAAGGTGCTTCAGCTTTTTCTGAACTTCATAAAATTCTGCAAAATTAAAATTAAAATTGATTAGAATACTTTTTCGAAGTATCTCTAATCCTCAAAAATCGTTGAGAGTCTTATCGAGAATCTTTCATAAAAGTATTTATGTGTATAACCTTAAATCAAATAAACCTAGAAACTTGAAAAATAAGTAGATATTCGAAATTTTTATTTTCTATTAACAATTATGTTTCCCTTAAAAATTATAACCTGCCTAAAATGTTCGTTCCTTTTTTTAATGATTTTCTTTTCGCTGGAAATTTATCTTTTAGTTTCAAAATTCATTCTTTTTGTTAAAAAGTTCATCCTTTTGTATTGAAATTACAACTGTTTAAGAGAAATTAAAATCTTTTTGTGTTGAAGATTTAACTATTTTGTTAAAGATTTGTCTTTTTGGATGAATTCAACTTTTTTCATTTATTAAAATTTTTTTCAGTTTTAATAACAGCTGTTGATTTTTTTGAAAGAGAATTAGTCTTTTTTGCATAAAATTAATGTTCTTGTTTGAAATTTTTTGTATTCAGGATTTCATTACTTTAGATAAATATTCATTAAAAAAAAATGAATTAAACTTTTTTATTGAAAATAAAAGTATTTTTGGATTGAACTACCAACTATTACAGTTTTCTACGACTTTTGGTTGAAAAATAACCCGTCAATAGCCCTCCCTTCTATAGCCCTTCCGAGAATTGACGCCGCGCCACAGGTAGGTGTAAAAGGAGCTGCGCGGGGTGTGTGCGGTCTGCAGTTGTCACTCAAGCGAGCACTCATGCGTGAACAAACAAAAGCGGAGCAGGCTATAATGAGTTAGCTCCCACCCATTGTTAGTCCCACAATCGGCGCTATAGAAGAGTTTCACTGTATTTGAAATTTTCTGAAATCCTTTTGCATTTTCACAAAATTCTTGGGAAATTAAATTTGTGTAACCGAAAAAAATAAACCTAAAAAATAGATAGTTATTCGAAATGTTTATTTCATATTCAAATTACTGTGCAAACAATTTATAAAAATTTTACAACAATTTAAAATTTTCGTTTTTTCAGTGTTTTTTACTGAAATTTAAGATTTTAAAGCAAAAATCGTTAGTATTAAAGGATTTATAGCTTTTGAATAATTTCAAGTTCCATTTTCAATTTTCCAACAGTTTTAGATTACATTATAATTTTTGTTAAGAAATCAGCAGTTTTTAACAAAAAACTATCAACACAAAAAAATAAATAAGATATACAAACTCGGCCCTTATTAGATTTAATAGGGTGGGTTTTCATCGGACTTTGAAACCTTTATTCACATATCAATAGATTTCAATGAATACGAATAATTCTTTAAAAATTTAAAGTTACGTTGACGTTTTACTTTGGAAATTATTTTTAAAAAGATTCAAAAGTTTTAAACAATTTTAGATTATGTTTCCGTGTTGCTCCGGAAATTGGCATTAGAGATGAAATTAATTATAATTTAAATAGGATTTAGAATCTTTGAACAATTTTAGATTATGTCAGTATTTTTCGTCGGAAATTGGTATCTTCAATAAAAAATCATTGTAATGTGAAATATATTCAAAAGCTTTGAACTTTCCGGATTATGTTAGTGTTTTTCGATTAAAATAGTATTTTCATTAGTTAAAAATTTAAGAAAAAATCGATTTTTCTCAGAAAATCAAGCAAAAATACAATTTTTTACTAATATTTAATAACAAAATTATTTGTGGAATTATTCCAATTAAAATCTTAATAAAAAACATAATCATTTAGATTATTTAGATATGAATATATTTTATTATATCAAATTATGTGGAATGAAAATAGTATTAAAAACTTTTAACATTCTAGCTTTTATATGCGGAAAAAGATTAGATTGTAAAGTTTGTGTAAAAATAACTTAAAAGTTGAATAAAATTCATCCAGGTTTTATTAACTTATTTTTTTAAATTTGTATTCCCTAAAAATTAAATCAACATCATACTATAAGCAGAATTTCACTCGAACGCAATATTTTGCGTACAAATGAATTAAAAGTTAAATACAATTCATGAGGGTTTTGTAAAATTGTTTTTTTTTCTCCAATTCTTATTCCCTTAGAAAATTATCTAATATCTTTATCTAAGCAAAAACTCACTGGAAGATAAATGCACCAGAGAGCCTATAATAAACTCGAAAACTCAAACTCAATAGTTTGCGTACAAATTAATTAAGAGCTGAATGAAATTTACAAATGTTTTTCAAAATTCGTATACCCTAAGAAAATTAAGTAATATCTTATTATGAGCAAAAACTCACTAGGGAGATCTTTGCGCCGGGCGCTGCGCAATAAGTCCCGGAGCCTATTGTGAACTCGAAAACTCGAACTCGATAGTTTGCATACAAATTAATTAAGAGTTGAATAAAATTTACAAGGGCTTTTTCAAACTTTGAAAAAAAATTGTTTTCCCTGAAAAATATAAATAATATCGTTTTATAAGTAAAAACTCACTAGCTAGACGAAAATCATAACTGCTCCTAACCTATTCAATATTTTGATCTGAATATTTTCAAAAAACTTGATCACACCTTCTCCCGGTGTCAGAAAAAATAATAGAATTTCAGTAAACAAACTTTAAACAAATTCTTTTCACTTTTTTATTAGGACACCCTCTGTTGTCCTAAGCTTTTCCTTTTGATAATAACTAGATTTTTGGATTTTGTGGTTTACATATCCATATTGTATGGTATGGAACATAAATCATGAAACTGGTCGTTTGTTTAAAGCACCCCAGACTGTTTAATAAAAATATAGTGTTCTTGAGCCCATCTCTGATATCCCACGTTGGCCATCGTCGTTACCCCTGATGATGATTGATGCGGTAGAGACCATCAGAAGGGACTTGCGATAAATGTCACATGATAAGATATACCCAGCCGCTTCAGAAATGACCTGAAACTGAATATTCCCTCCTGACATTGTAGATCCAACATTTATGAATTTAGAATTTAACGATTTTAGAATTGCTCTCAAAATCAGAAATTGATGGGATAAAGGAACTTATGAAAATGATTTTTTGTACTCGAGACATTTTGTTACGAATATTATCTTTTTTATAATATATTTTATTATTTGTTTGACAATTTAATATATTTTTTAAAAAGGCATCTTTTTTGGTTGCAAATTCAACTTCTCTTAAAAAGTGGTCTTTTTGGGTTAAATATTTAGCTCTTTTCGTAAAACATTAACCTTGTGTTTAAAATTAATATTTTGTTGTAGATAAGTGAACTTAAATCTTTTCGGATGAAAATACAACTCTTTTTTTATTGTTGAAAATTTGTCATTTTGATTTAAAAATTAACCTGTATCAGGAAAAATTTCATCTTTCTTGGGTAAAAATGCAACTATTTGGTTGCATATCCAAAAATTTTGTTAAAAATTCATACTTTTGGTTAAAATTTTTAGTGTTTTGTTGAAAATTCATCTAATTTGTATAAAATTTACTATTTGTTTATAATTTACATCTTGATATTGAAAAATGAACTGAAATACCTTCTAGATAAAAGTTCAAATTTCCGAAAAATTTGGTTAGTTTTTTATTAGAAATTCATCTGTTTTAGTATAATTTTCATTTTCCCTAGATCAAAATGTAACTATTTGTCAGAGAATTTAACTATTTTGTTAGAAATTCATCCTTTTTGGTTGAAAACATTGGTATTTTGGATTGAATATTTAATTTTTATCGTAGAAACTGATTTTTGGTTAAAAAATGCATATTTTGATCGTGAAAAGTCAACTGAAATCTTTTTAAGATGAAACTTCAACTATTTAAAAAAAAATTGTTGTTGATAAAAATTAATCTTTTTTCAGAGAAATTTAATCCCTTTTCATAAATATGCAACTATTTTGGTACAAAATTCTTCTTTTCAGATTAAAAATTAAATTTTTTCGTAGAATCTTATTTCTTGTTTAAAAATTCATATTTTTATCGTGAAAAGTCAATTAAATATTTTTAATGCGAAAATTTAATTTTTACATTTTTTGAAATTTAGATTTAGATTTAAAATTTCGTCAGTTTGGTTAAAATTTTTACTATTTTGTTAAAAATTAATCTTTTCTAAATTAAAATTAAACTACTTAGGTAAAAGTTAAACTGAATTGTTTAACAAATTTTTTGTTGTGGCTTATGTTTTTGGTTGAAAATTTAGATTAGTGGTGACGCCATTTTTGTGTCTGAAATTAATTTTTAACTGAAAAAGTAACTTTTTTTGTTTTTATTAAATTGATATTTTTTAGTTTAAAACTCTCCTGTTTTGGTAAAAAAATAATTTTCTTAGTTTGCAGCTTCATTTTTGTTGTGTAAAAATACATTAATTTCGAGAAAAAATAATTTTTTTGTTAAAGTCATATTTTTTGTTCGGAAATTCAAATATTTGTTTGAAAACGTTTCCTTTTGATATAAAGATTCGTCTATTTGGTTAAAAGTTTCATAATTTTGTGAAAAATTAACCCTTTTAATTACAGTCTAACTTCTTAGGTAAAAGTTAAACTATATTGATAAATATTTTTTTATTGCAGGCTTATGTCTTTGTTTGAAAATTGAGATTAGAGGAAAAGCTTTTTTTTGGTATAAAATTAATTTTTTGACTGAAAATGTAACTTCCATTTTTATTAGATTGTTCGTTTTTAGTTTAAAATTCCCCTTTATTGGTAAAAAAATATTCTTTTCTGAGTTTAAAATTTTATTTTTGTTTAGGAAAAATGCATCAGTTCCGGGGAAAACTATTTTTTTTGCTGAACTAATATTTTTTGTTTAAAAATTTAATAATTTTTTTGTAAATTTATCTCTTTGTTTTAGAAATTTCTCTGTTTGGCGAAAAGTTTAAACAATTGGTTAAAGATTAATCTTTCTTAATTGAAAATTCCACTGCTTGGGTATAAGTCAAATTAAATTGTTGAAAATTCCTTTTTTTTATTAAAGGCATATGTCTTTGTTTGCAAATTTAGGTGAGTGGAAAATCCTTTTTTATGGTTTGAAATACATTTTTAACTGAAAATGTAACTTTTCCATTTTTATTAGATTGATCTTTTTTAGTTTAAACTTCTCCTCTATTGGTGAAAAATAATTTTCTAGATTTGAAGTTTTATTTATGTTGGGTAAAAATGCATCAGTTTGGGGCGAAACTAATTTTTTCCTAAATTCATAGTTTCGTTTGAAAATTCAATTATTTTTTTTTTAAATTTATATTTTTGTTTAAAAAATTCAACTGTTTGGTTAAAAGTTTAACTATTAAAAATTAATTTTTTGCGAATAAAAATTGAACTATTTATGTAAGAGTTGAACTAAAATTTTAAACATTAATTTTTTTGATCAAAGGCTTATGTCCTTCTTAGTTTAAAATTCTCATCTTTCGGTAAAAAAAATAATTTTATTGGTTTGGTATTTCATTTTTGCTGGGTCAAATTCATCAGTTTTGGGGAAAATTAATTTTTTGCTGAAGTTCAAAGTATTACAGGAATAAATTTTGGGTATTTCAATATTATTGATATAATTCTACTGGCAATAATTGGGAAAACATTTCTGGAAACTAAAAATTACGTGCAGTAAGAGGGGGAGGGAAACAAATATTTTCTTATGGTTTGTTACAGGGGGGAGTGGGTGTCATAGAGAGGGCCTATAATCCGTTACGTAATTTAAGTACGGCTCCTTACAAGTTTAAAATGTCTTGAAAATGATGAACGAGTTTCGGTCCCGGAAGTAGGACCAATTTGAGAATATTGGTGTTGTCGAAGACTGATGTTAATCTTTATTTCTGGTTGCCTTCTTAAATTAGGTTTCTCTTCTCTAAAATAGGCAATAACAATTGATTGATCGTTATTAGATTACACGACATTTATAAAAATATAAAAAATTAAATTATGTCGAGTCAATAATTTAGGACTGCTTATTTAGATACAGACTTATTATAAGGAGGAAGAAAATAATTATACAAAATTTTTGTTATCATAAAGTATTGTATTTTACAAAATACTAGACCGTAATTTCCAGTTGATTCACTTAATCCAGAACTTTATAGGTTGAATTTTATAAGGCAAAAGAGGAGTTTCTAAAGTTACACACTAGCCTAAGCTGTAACTTTTTAGTCGTCGAATTTTTCAAAAAAATTCCAATCCGGATATGATTTAGAGGTTTCCCATTTGAGTTTTTTTTTTAAGTTTTGGTTGTTTTTATTTTCCCTTTTACACTGCCATTGTTTTAAATAAATTAAAAAATATTTTTTAAACATTTTTAAGAAAAATAATAATATAATCTTACTCGTAAAAAGAATTTCGGGACATAAAATATTCTTAATTTAAGACATGGGAAAAAAATTCGAATTTTTTGGGGAAAACCTTATTTTTCGAAATAATACGGTGTGCCAATTACAAAATCAATCTTTCTAAGTTACAATTTATATTTTTTGTATGAAATTCAACTATTTCAGTCAAAGATTTATCATTTTAGTTAAAAATTCATCTGTTTGGCTGAAAATTAATTGATTTAGCTGAACATTTAACTTTTGCATTTTTAGTTGAAAAATGATCTTTTCTAATTCAAAATTTCTCAATTTAAATCAAAATTTTTCTTTATAATTGAAAATCCAACTATTTCGTTGAGAATTCATGTATTTTGTTTTTAAAAATCACTATTTCACAGGAAATTATCTTTTTCTTTGAAAGTTAATCTTCTTCTTTGAAAATTCTTCTTCTCTGTTAAAAATGCAACTATTCCAGTTACATATTTATCATTTTGGTTCAAAATTCATCTTTTAGGTTTGATACAAAATTATTTGAATGAAAGTTAGTCTTTTGTTTAAAATTATTTTTTTTTGGGTTCAAGATTCATTGTTTTGATTTTTAATTAAAACAATATAAAGCTGAAAATAGAATTAATATTCCAGTTGGATATTCCATAAATTTAGTTAAAAATTTATCACTATGGTTGAACATTAATTTGTTGAGTAAAAATTTGATTACTTAATTTTTGATTGAAAAATTACCTTTTTTAGTTGAAAAAATGTCTTGTCTGGTAGAAATTAATCTTTTTGGTAGAAAATTAATCTTTTTGCTCAAAAATCCTATTATTATAGTTAACGATTCGTCATTTTAGTTAAAAATTCATTTTCCTGGTTTAAAATTCAAATATTTCAGTTAAACATTTATAGCTTTATTTAAAAATGATTTGGGTTTTGGTTGACAATGTATATTTAATTTTGTAAAAATCGATTTTTTGCTTGAAAATGGAACTATTTCAATTTAATAGTCATAATTTTATTTGAAAATTCATTAGTTGGTTGAAAGTTGAACTATTTTGTTGAAAATCCGTTTTTTGTTAAATATTAATTTGTTAACTAAAAGTTTAACTATTCCTTTTTAAAAAAATTATATTTCATAAAGGAAAATTTAAATATTTCATAAACATGTATGTAGTTGAAAAACTTTTTTACATTTTTAAAGAGATAAGTACAATTAAATTCTGAGAAAAATTTATTTTGACAAATTCGAAAAAAAATTAGAAGCCTTCTAATCATTTTGAAAGATGTTGAGAATGAAACTTTTTTAAGATTTCTGAAAAAAATTTAAATGTTTTAGGTTTTATTTTAAAAGAATTATTTTAACTTTTGAATATTTTTAAATGTTCGCAAAAAGAATATGGAAGACTTTCAGACAATTTTATAAAAAAAGGTTAATGAGAAATTTAAAAATGTTAATTGAAATTTTATTAAACAGAAGATTCAATTATTTGTTTGACAATTATCTTTTTGATTCAAAAATTTGGCTATTTGATTAAAAGTTTAACTATTTTGTTAAAAAATAATCTTTTTTTGGTGTAAAATTAATTTTTTGACAGAAAATGTATCTTTTCCATTTTTATTAGATTGATCTTTTTTAGTTTGAAATTCACCTCTATTAGTGAACGAATAATTTTCTCAGTTTGAAATTTTATTTTTTGTTGGGAAAAATGCATCAGTTTCGCAGAAAATTAATTATTTGCTGAATTCATATTTTTTGTTTGAAAATTCAATTCTTTTTCAAAAAATTCATCCATTTTATTTAAAAATTTCTCTGTTGAGTGAAAAGTTTAAATAGTTTGTTAAAAATTAATTTTTTTAATTCGAAATTCCACTGCTTGGGTAAAAGTCAAATTAAATTGTTAAAACTGCCTTTTTTCATTGAAGGCATATGTCTTTGGTTGAAAATGTAGATGAGTGAAAAATCCTTTTTTATGGTTTAAAATAAATTTTGTAACTGAAAATGTAACTTTTTCCATTTTTATTAGATTGATCTTTTTTATTTTAAAATTCCCCTCTATTGGTAAAAAAATAATTTTCTAAGTTTGAAATTTTATTTTTGTTTAGGAAAACTGCATCAGTTTCGGGGGAAATTAATTTTTCCTTGAAGTCATATTTTTGTTTGAAAATTAAATTATTTTTTTGAAAATTTATCTTTTTTATTTAAAAATTCGTCTGTTTGGTTCGAAAATTAACTATATCGGAAAAATTAATTTTTTAATTGAAAATTTAACTACTCATGTAAAATTTAATCTAACTTCTTAAACATTTATTATTTTTATTTAAGGCTTATGTCTTCAGTTGAAAATTCAGATTAGTGGAGAAGTCTTTTTTTAGTTTTTAACTGAAAATGTAACTTTTCCATTTTTATTAGTTTGATCCTTTTTAGTTTAAAACTCTCCTCTTAGAGTAAAAAAATTCCTTGGTTTGATATTTCATTTTTGTTGGGTAAAAATTAATTTTTTGCTGAAGTCATATTTTTTGTTTAAAAAATCCAATTCTTTTTTTTTGTCTTTTTTATTTAAAGATTTGTCTGCTTGGTTAAAAGTTCAACTATTTTATTAAAAATTACTCTTTTTAATCGAAAATTCAACTGCTTGGCTAAAAGTTAAACTAAATTTTTTAATATATTTTTATTGGAGGCTTATTTCTTTGGTTGAAAATTTAGATTAGAGGAAAAAACTTTTTTTTTGTTTAAAATTAATCTTTTAACTTAAAATGTAAATTTTCCATTTTTATTAGGTTGATCTTCTTTGGTCTAAAATTCTCTTCTTTTGGTAAAGAAAAAAGAATTTCCTTGGTCTGAAATTTCATTTTGGTTAAGTAAAAATGCATCAGTTTCGGGAAAAACTAATTTTTTGCTGAAGTCATATTTTTGGTTTGGAAATTCAATTTTTTTTTTAAATTCGTCTTTTGGCTTAAAGGTTCAATAATGTACATAAACTTTTCTTTCTTGAGTGAGTGAGAAATCTTTAGATTTTGAAACTTAATCTTTTTGGTTTTAAAATTCTTTTTTTGTTGTTAGTACGAATTTTATCTTTTTCGATTGAAATATAAACTATGACATTTTTTTGTTTCAAGTTTGCCTTTTTTGGTTGAAAATAAAACTATTATGTAAAAAAATTTTAATTCGTTATTAAAAATGTAAGTATTGAGTTAAAAAATCCCCTTATATATTATAAAAGATTTGTTTTTCTTTAAAATCAATTAATAAATTTGAAAATTTGAAATTTGTATCTGAAATACCGTTTTATTTTGTTTATTAAAAAATCTAGGCTAACAATTTAACGAGATAAAAATGCTGATATTTGAATAATAATGATTTAATTCTATTAGCAATAACTATTAAAAGATTTCAGGAAATTACAAATTACGTACAGTAAGGAGGGGGCAGGGGGGTCGAAATATTTCGTTACGGTTT
>NC_046658.1:174995400-175025258 GCF_010883055.1 Belonocnema kinseyi | reverse complement strand
GGTAATTTAACTAAGGCCGCTAAAGTTTCAACAACTTATTTCTTTCCATCTAACTTTGTCCCGGATAGGGGCGATTCTAAAATTCTTCTGAGAAAGAAGTCTTATATTTTTTTTAGACTTGTAAAATGTGATTCATATATCGTGTTTGGTGTTATTGAATTGAAAGCAGACCTTCCTTCTTTCAGCGCCTGTTCAGATTCATGGTGTATCCGTCGAAAAATCCCAGGGAATATCCGTAATAGAAGACCCCGAGGGAGATGTACCTGTTTTCGAACAGACGGCTGCCAATGTTTCCGCCTTCGAGGGTCAAACTGTGTATCTCCCCTGCCGGGTTAGAAATTTGGGCGATAAAGTGGTAAGCACCTCTAATCAATAAGCACCTGTCAAATAGTTAATTAACATGTTTCAGTGAACTGCGCCACATCAGAAAGGTCGAGGACGACTCTGGACAATTAATTACATTATTGGTTTTACCTAGAATTTTATTACGCTTGAAAACACTCATCTCTTTCAACATCAGAACCTGTTTTGGGGAATGAAAAATGTTTTATGAGCAATTTGGGTGTCCGGAACTATTAGGAATATTTTTCATGATTAAAGTGAAGACATTGATATTTTGAAGATGAAAAAAGATGAGATTAGACTTGCTGATAGTTGAGGAATTCGAGAATTATTGAGATTCAGAATAAATCGGAATTAGTGGAGACCGTCCCACAGTGGGACAGAAAAATTGTCCGTGGATAAATTCATTTTCAGAAGAAAATATTTAACCGATTTTAACTTTATCTTTTATTGAAAGATAACAAAATTTTGCATCGAATTTTCATGGCCGAATTTTTAATTTTTGTTTATTTTATAACAAAAAGAAAAAACCATTTTTTTTACTTTTAAAGTATTCTTCATATGAAAAGTGTTAAACTCCATCTTGCTAGTAATTTAGAATAGTAGGAATGGTAGGAATTCCTGGAATTAGTTTAATAGATGAACCGAAAAAATAAAAGAAATTTTTCAGAAATTCAATTTTGAGTTCCAAGTAAAATATAAAATTAAAATCGCTTTTATTTAATTACGAAAATAAGTCTTTGATGCTTTTTATATTTTAAACTAGTTAGTTAGTTATTAACTGATTACTAAAACCAAGTAACAGAAATGAAAGTGCAAATTAAGAAAAAAATATGTGTAAAATAAAAATTATTCGAATGATTCAATGAAAATAATTAACTTAATCAATATTAAAATACATAAAGATTGAAATTAAATAGGGTTTAACTAAGAAAATGTATAATAGAAGTTTATGTATAGTTTAAATATCCCTATTCAAATTTCATAATTTGAAAAATGTTTTTGATGTTTTGAAATAATTATCTGAATTTAATCTTCAAAATTATATGTTAATATTTTTTTTTTAATTTCATGGAATTATTTTAAAAGATTATTCATAATTAAAATTTTCATCAAAATATAGTGTAAAAATTATTTGGATGTTTTGAAGAAAATAATTTATTACTGCTTTTTATATTATGAACTGATTAACTAACTATTGACTGATTAATTTTTTTACAGAAAATTGAATATAAATTGATTTGAATTAAGTCGCATACATTAATTATTGCCAATAAGATTATGTAATTAAATATTGTTTGTTGTTTATTCAATAAAATTAATTTTTTGTTCAAAATATCTCCATTACAATCATTTTTTTAATGTTTGTGATATTGGAAAATGAGTATCTAGAGCATTCAATTTTCAAAATTATGTTTCCATAGATTTCAGTGAAAATAATTCTTAAATGATTTTTATGTCCTTACTCATTAATTAATTATTAACTGATTATGCTAAAATGTACATTTTATAGAATTATTTAAAAGGTTATAATTAATTAAATTTAAACAAAGAAAAGTTCAAATTTAAAAAAATATATAAACTGAATTTTTTTTCAATGTTTCACTGAAAATAATTTTTTAAAGCTTTAAATTATTTAAGTTTTAAATGAAAATAATGTTTAAATGCTTTCTTTTTGAGATGATTGAATATAAAAGAAATAAAAATATTCAAATTTAAAATTTTAAAAAATATATGAAATTAAAAATAATTTCATTTTTTCAATAAAAATAATTGCTGAAGGCTTTTCATGTTGTAAACTATTTCATTAATTTTTAGCGAATTAATTTTGACCACAATATTAAGTTACATAAAGATTCAATTTAAAATGTTTTGAAGTAATTAACATAAATGATTATCCTGGCATATTATGTAATTCTATTAGCTATTACTTTTACAATAAAATTTGCTTTTTTATTCAGAATACTTCTATTACTTTTATATAATTTTCCTGAAGTTTGTGAAGTGAAATGTGTATCTAAATTTAATTTTCAAAATTATAAGTAAATAAGTTCAGTTTTTTAAAAACTGGTTTTTAAGGTTATTAATAAATCAAATATATAGAAATGCCGTTTCAAATTTAAAGAAAACATGATGTGAAACTTATTAGAATGATTTAACTAAAATGATTGTTTAATTCTTTTTATGTTATGAACCGATTAACTAACTATTAATTGATCCTATTAAAAATTTTGATTTCTGGAATTAGTTAAGAAATTTATAAATAAATCAAATTTTTTAAGAAATGAAAGTTCACATTCGAAAAAAAAATATTAAGTAAAAATTATTTGAATGCTTCAGTGAAAATTATAGTTAAAAGCTTCTCATATTGTCAAATAATTAATTAATTATGAACTGAATAATTTTTTTCAAAATATAACAATTTAGTTTCTTAAAGTTGGGTGACCTAAATTAATCATTTATTTAAATGCTATATAATTGAGTATTAGATATAATTTGCATGATAAAAGTTTATTTATACTAAAACATCCCTATTTTAATTATATAATTTTTTAAAATAATTCTGATGTTGTGAAATAAGTATCTGCATTCGAATTTTTCGTATATACCTTAGTTTTTTTTTTCTTCTGAAATTAGTATAGAAGGTTACTAATAAATCAAATTTGCAAAAATTAAGGTGAAATTAAAAAAAAGGGTAAATTTAAAAATATTTCAATGTCTAAATAAAAATGATAGTTTAATACTTCTTACGTTATAAATACATTAATTATTAGCCAATTTTTTCACAATATTAAATTAAATAAAAATTGAATTGTAATTTCTTTTAATGGAGTAACTTAAATTTATTATTAACTTCAAGTTTATTTTGATTATTATTGGTCATAATTAGCATAATAAAAGTTGTTAAATGTTTAAAATACCATGATCCCAGTAACTAGCTGATTTAGAAACTTTTCGCTATTTATTTCGCTATTTAACAACAGTTAATTATTTATTTTAAGGTGATTTGAATCAATATTTGATGTCATTTGTATAATAAAAGTTTATTTAATTGTAACATATCTGTATTGCAAGCATATGATTTTTAGAAATCCTTATTGTGTTGTGGAATGAGTATCTGAATTCAATTTTCAATATTATATATGCATTTTTTAAATTTTTGTGAAAGGTTATTAATAATTAAAATTTTCAGAAATAAAATTTCGAGTGAGAAAAAATTTTAACAAATAAATATTTATTTAAAAATTAGGTAAATGATGAAAATGAATATAATAGTAAGCGCGCGTTTGCGCACGCACATGGCAGTCTGGTATCGGTTAAAAAAAATTTTCTTTCGCGATTCCAAAAATTTTCATGTTATTGACGAGCACCAGGAACGACAAATAGAAAAAATGGCCATTTTCTTCGTTCAAATCGAAATATCTAATTTTCAAGTTATTGTTTATTTCATAAAAAAAATTGAATTTTGAAGTATACCGGTTTGAAAAAACAATTTTCTTCGTCATATTTGTTTATTTATAAAAAAATTAAAAGCGTTATTCAAAATTCATACTCGCAATTCTCTTTGAAGTCGTGTGAGTTTAAAAAAAATTGTTTTGGTCTAAATCGCAAGAGCCACTTTTAAAATTTTAGTTTATTCTTTTGTTTATTTAATAACAAAAATGAAAATGTTTTTTTTTACTTTGAAGTATACAGGTTTAAAAAAATGCTTTGATTTAATAAAAATACCTGCGAAATGAAAGAAACTATGTAAAAAAGATGTCCAATAGCAATGCAAATGTTAAAAAATGATTGAATTTGTTGTGAACAAATAGGTGAATGAAAATGGTGTCTTGGGGAGTTGCGGCGATTCGTAAGTTGATTCGCACTACTAAATTAAATCAATTTCTGAAAAAAAGAATTTTCTAGTTAAATTAATAAAATTTAATAAGAAATTTGTTATTTTAAAATCAATTTTTATTTTAAAAATATCCATATTAGGTATTTTTGATGGAATAAATAAACTTTTTTCTACTTAAATAACTGATGCACTTTTTTTCTATTTTTGAAGGTAAAAACTTGATTTTTTCGATGCAGTTGCCTGTAAATATTTGCTTATTTCATAAACTGCTTATATAAACAACTGTACATTTTGGGTATTTTTTAGGGAAAAGAAATATTTTTTTCTTCTAAACTTGCTAGAATTATATTTCCAATGATGTTTTCTGAAAAAATTAATAAAAAATTATTAAAAATCATTATTATTATTAAAATTATTATCAATTATTAAACAGATTATTTCAAGAAATTGACATATAAATCTTTTTTATGGAAAAGATATCGTTTTTTCTTCTGATCTTTTTGAAGTTAAATTGAAACAATTATTGCTAGGTTGCATTTTTTTCAGAAAACATCATTAGATATATAATTTCAGCAAGGTCAGAAGAAAAAACGATTTCTTTTCGTTTAAAAACACTGAAAATGTACATTTGTTTACATAATTTGTTTACAAAGTAAACAAATATTGATGGGTGGCAAATATTTTTTCAAAAACAATAATTGGCAATATGATTTAAGCAATGATAGGAAAAAAGCGATTTATTTCTGCTTAAAAACGCCCAAAATGTTTATTTGTTTATAAAATAAACAAATATTGATAGGTTGCAAAATTTGTTTAAGGAAATGTATTTTCAGCAAGTTCAGAAGAAAAAACAATTTCTTTTCACTTAAAAACCCCAAAAATGTGCATTTGTTTATATAATTTGTTTATAAAGTACACAAATATTGATGGGTGGCGAATATTTTTTCAAAAAACATTATTTTCAATATAATTTTATCAGAGCTAGAAAAAAAGCAATTTCTTTTTGCCTAAAAGCGGCCAAAATGCGAATTAGTTTATAAAATTAGCAAATTCTTATGGGTAGAAAAATTTGTTTAAGAAAATATAATTTCAGCAAGGTAAGAAGAAAAAACACTGGAAACAAAATTGCAACAAGATCAGAAGAAAAAACGTTTTCTTTTCGCTTAAAAACAGCCAAAATGTGCATTTGTTAATATAATTTATTTTAAAAATAAACAAATTACATTTAATGTTAAATTTTAATGTTCACCTATTATCCTAACGATGAAAGAAAGCGATTTCAGAGCAGAAATATACTTTGAAGACGATTAACCCCTAATGTCGAGCATTTGTTAATACAATTTGTTTATAACAGTTAACTATGCAAGCTAACAATTTTTTTATTTTTCTCATACCTCTGTGTATTAAATCCAAGGGACAAGAAGTATAAGAAAAAGGTTTTCTAGAAGATGAAAAATGCAATTAAAAAATTCGAAATATTTTTCGCTGTTTGCTTTAAAATAAAAGTTAAATAAACAAAAAACTTAAAAATGTACTCTCACCTTTTTCTGAAAAATTTAGTCCTGCACTTAAAACAAAATCTAAAGTCGGTGCATAATTGCTAGCTAAATGTCAGTTTGAACCTCGTTTTCCGATTTCACCCCTCTGTGTGTCGCCAGGCCTCGACTACACCACTGATTCTTTCTCTTTAGAAAATCCCACAGGAAAAGGTCTAGAATTCCGAGTCTCTTGATAAAACTGAAATTTCCTCTGCTCTCGACAAAAGCGTTAATTAAATTCTGCGACAAAAGATTCGATGTCGATTGAAATCGTCATCGATGGCGATTTCAATCCCGTCTTTCCTCGAGCTGGAACTCGCTTCGTTCTTATCGATCCAAAATTGTTAATATTCTTACCCCGTTCTTGCAGCTGCCATAAAAATTCTCTCCACCACTTGAAGGGAAAACTTTTTACCTCTCGATACAGAGATGGCAAGATTCGAACTCTTATTTTTTCTCAACTTTTTTTCTCACTTTTTTCCCCCTTGTTACCGCCACGTCGTCAGTCTTACTTTTGTACGGATTCACTATCGGGGTGAGGAGGACGGACACTTTATGTTCGCCACTCTTAAGTACGTGACGTAATTTCTTTTCATCGGCGTCGTAATGGCAGAGATAGGGTGAAAAGAGAGAATTAATGTGGATGAGTAGGGAGGTTGAAACTAATAACGATTCAACGCTTTATCCGCCGACCGGGCGATTTATGAGCCATTGAGTCCTGGCCCGTTTGACCGCAAAATTGCGTAATTAAATTATTGATGGATCATATAATTTTGTGATTAACGTACCTCCAGACGAATCCTCAAAGAAAGGTTATGAATTGTATAAATTATATGAATTCGATAGAATAAACTGTGCAAATTGTGCTTTGTAAATGTAGTGACATGTGGCTTGTGGCGAGCCATGGGAGAGATCGTTATCTTTGGAAACTGATTTATGGTGTCTCTGATATATTACGATGCTCCCGAGACACTTTACACTCTCCATTAGAGGTTGTTTCTTCACTTTTTTATTTGCTCTGGCAATTTTTAAATTATACCTCCTGTTTGGAAATTAATTTGAAATTTATGAGACGGAGTAAAATTATTGTCCAGGCTGTGACGTCAGGTATCAAAAGTGAAATTCGAAATTTAAAAAAGCCAAAAATATAGTTAGATAGCTCTTGAAAAATGAACCTGAGTCTCCATTTACAGTTTTTCTCTCAAGCTGCAAAGTTTCCAGTAAATAAATAAAAACGGACTTTTTTTAAATTGAAAAAACCATGTTTTTTCACATTCAACTCGCCGTAAGTAATTCGTTTGTCAACTAATTAGCAAATTTCTTTTTGAGTTTTATTCGTGAGACTTTAGCGGAGGCTAGAGTGTCCAAAAAGGGTCAAAAGTTAATTTATAATGTTTTCTTTTTTATTCCAAATGAAAAACCACGTTTTTATACTTTCACATTAAAAAAGTGAGCGAGGAAGTTTGAGCTACGACAAACTTCAAGCGAACGAATTTTCTGCTAATGTATTGGCCAACTTTTTGGAAAATTTCAATTCGATTTGATTTTTAGTTCCATAATTACAACGAGTTTATTACGAGCTCGCGACGCTACACCACAGTATTTTTCAGGGGACGCCGCCTGAAGCCTGAAACATCCTCCTTGTCCATCCTTTGTTTTGTCCACTCGCTCGCACTAGTCAGCGTTCCGGCGGCGTCCCTTGAAAAATCCTGTGGTGTTGCGTTGCGAGCTCGTACTAAAATCCCTCTAATTATGAAACTAAAAATCAAATCGAATTGAGATTTTCCAAAAAGTTGGCCGATACATTGGCGGAAAATTCGTTCCCTGGAAGTTTGTCGTAGCTCAAACTTCCTCGCCTACTTTTTTAATGTGAAAGTCTAGAAACGTGGTTTTTTCATTCGGTAAAAAAAAATTAGAAATTCAATTTCGACCCTTTTTGGACACTGTAGCCTCCGCTAGAGTGTCACGAGTAAAACTCAAAAAGAAATTTGTTAATTGGTTGATAAACGAATTACTTACGGCGAGTTGAATGTGAAAAAACATGGTTTTTTCAATAAAAAAAAGTCAGTTCTTATTTATTTACTGGAAAATTGCAGCCCGAGAGAAAAACTGTAAATGAAGACTCAGGTTCATTTTTCAAGAACTATCTAACTATAATTTTGGTTTTTTCAAATTTCGAATTTCACTTTTGATACCTGACGTCACAGCCTCGACAATAATTTTACTCGTTCTCGAGCGCCTGTCGCCTTCTTGTCCAGAAATCCTCAATTTAAGGTGCTTCAAATGAGTGGTTTTTAGAATAATACAGAATACGGCTACAAAGATGAATTTTTTGATGTAATATTTTCAATGTATAATCTAATTGATTATATATCTATACGAGCACAGTTATTTTTCAAAAAATGTTTCTGTTTTTACTTTTTTTGTTAATTAAAAACATGCTGAAATGTCTGCGTCTGAAAATGGGCAACGCGCCACCGAACAGCGGGAAGGAAATGACTTTTTTATTTCAAAATAACGTACAGCCCACAAATATTGATTAATCTGGACGAAAAAAAATTGTAAGGAAAGGTGATAACATTTTTAGGTAAGTTTTCGAGCAGGATTTTTAAAATAAGCTTTCAATTTTTTATAAATGAACAAAAATGACGAAAAAAATTGCCCTTTTTCTATTTGACGTTCTCAGTTCTTGTCAATAACATAAAATGTGTTAAAATCACCTCAGTTTCACAGTAACATTAGTTAAACATATTTCAACATTGTACAATAAACGAAAATTTTATAAACAAATTTTTTGTTGAAATAATGTTTTTGAAGATTTTCCATAACTTTACGTTTTTTAAAATTATGTTACAAGAAAATTGGATAAGTTGTTGAATAACCTTATGATCTTTTAAAACAAACTTAGTAAACAAAATGCATCGAAAAAAAAGAATTTTTCCTTTGAAAGATGCCTCAATAATGCATTTTTTTATTAAAATTGCTTTAAAAAATCGTAACATTGATTAATAAATTATAATTTTTTCCTGGATTTATCATGCAGTTCCCAATTTGAAAAGTTTTCACCGAAAAAAACGAATTTTTCTTTCGACAAATATCTTATCTGTGTTTTTATTTATTAAATTTGTTTTAAAAAACATAAAATTTATCAACTATTTGTGAATGTTGCTGAAATTGGCATGAAGTTTCCAACTGAAAGGACTGACATAAAAAAAAGCATTTTTCTGTCGACAAAGGACTAAATAATGCATTTGTTTATTAAATTTCTTTACAATAATCATAAGGTTAATAAAAAAATTATAAATTTTTTTTAACTATCAAAAAATTCCTAATTGAGAAAAATGACATCGAAAAAAACGAATTTTCTTTCGAAAAATGGCTGATTGATGCATCAATTTATTGAATTTGTTTATAATATTAATAATAATAATCTTAATAAGAAAGTTCTTTATCATTATATTGTTTTGATTAAAATTTCTTGCTATATGACTTAAAAAACGTGAAATTATGGAAAATCGTAAAAAGAATTCTTCTAACAAATCATTTGCTTATAATTGTTTGTTTGGTTGTTTGTATAATATTTGAATATTTTAAACTAATTTTACTCTGTTTAACTTAGGCGATTTCAACAATTTTCAATGTATTGACAAGCACCGAAAACTTTAAATAGAAAAAGGGCTATTTTTCATCATTTTTGTTTATTTATAAAGAAATTGAAAGCCTGTTTTAAAAAATACGGTCGAAAGCTCTCTGTAGAAATTTATCAGCTTTTTTGAATTTTTCTGGTCCAAATTAGTTGAGATTTGTGGGCTGTACGTTATTTTGAACCAAAACCGTAATTTTTTTCTACTGTGCACCGGAAGTGTACCTATGATAAATAGGGTGGTTTAATTTTTTTTCTTGTATTTTCATTCTTGCCCAAAAAAAACCCCATGAGTCAAAAAATGGGTTTTTAGAATTTTTAGTACTAATTACGATATTTTTTTCAAGTTTCTTAATTGAAATTGTTTTCAATTACACTGCGGTAAAACTTAATTAATTTCAACAAAGACAATTGTTTAAACAATGAATTGCTATTGTTCACAATACTCTTTTAGACAAATCCCGGAAAATTGCAGTTTTTCTCAAAAATGTTTCACTTTTTGTCCAATTTTCAATTAGAGGGAGATTAATAATTAATTAAAATTAACATTCAGTGTTAAAATAATTTATTATTATTGGTAATAATAATCAATTTAAATTATGCTAACAATTTACGGGGTTTTTTTCTAAAAATTTCAAATATTTGTGCACTTATCATTTGAAGTGAGTTAATAATTAATTTAACTAAAAAAAATATTTAAACAAATAATTATTGTTTATAACTATCTTCTTCGGTAGTAATGCTGGATATTTGCGGTTTCTTTTAATTTTTTTTATATTTTTTACCCAATTTTAACTTACTAATGTAATATACAATGCAAATTAACAGGAATACTTAATTAAACAATTTATTATTATTTATAACTATTTTATTGCAGATAATTGCTAAAAAGCTTCGTGTTTTTTTTTTAATTTTTAACTTTTTGTCCACTATTCACTAAGAGTGTTGTGAAAAAGAATGAAATTTAACAAAATTTATCTTTAAAAGAAATTTTGATTGTTTATAAAAATCTTCTTTTATGTTAATTTTGAATAGTTGCTTTTTTAATTTTCAACATTTCGTCAAATTTTCATTTGAAAACTGGATTTTCTTTGACTTTTTAGTTACGAAAAAATAATGATTAATCTAACAGACCTAACTTATAAACAATAATGAATTTTTAAACAATTATGCTGATCAAAGTACAGTAATTGTTACCCCTCTATGTAGAGGTTTAAAATATCAGTAAAAAATATTTTTTAAACAATTATTTTTGCAAAATTGAACTAATTATTAAGTCATTATAAGTAAAAAATAGACAAATATTTCAAAATTTCAAAAATAAATGCAATTTACTAGCATTAGAAAAAAAGAGTATGATTAAAAATGATGATACATTGTTAAGCATTTATTTTTTTAAGGTAATTGAATAATAACTCATTACAAGTGAATAGTGGACAAAAAGTTTAAAATTTTAGAAAAAAACGCTGTTTATAGAATTGTTCAAAGAAAATAGTATTCAAAGTAATGAGAAATTGCTTAAACAATTATGTCTTATCCAAAATAATTAGTTATTACCTAACTCTTATTGATAATTGAACAAAAAATGGAAAATTTTTGAAACAAACCTACTTTCTATCTTTATTCTACGAGAAAAATGCTAGAAACAAAAATAAATTGTTTAGATAATTTATTTAAACATTTTATTGTCAAAATTAACTATTATTTTATTTATTAGAAGAAATTTGCATACAAAAACCCGCAAAAAAATCATTATAAGCATTAAAAACTCTCTAAAACACATTTTTTCACTTTATGGGGTTTCCTGAGGACTCCATAAAACATACTTATGGGCGTGGTATTTAAAAAGTAATGCTTATATCGTATTCTATGGTTAATTGTGAACAGAACTGCTAAATTTCAACTCAATTCCTCTGAAATTGAGGATTTTTAATACAATGTACAAAAATGTCTTTTTTCTTATGGGAAATACTTGTTAAACTTTATGGGGCTTGCGCCACCTATGAATATCATTTTTTCTTAAAAGAAAAAAATGGATTTCTTTTTGTGGAATTGGAAAAGCTTCCGGGCAATATGCATAAAAATTCGAAGAAAAAAATTTCCAATGCATTTTTGGACGACCCTGATGGTGAACCAAAGAGAGTTGTAACTAATTTTTTCAACTTTCCAAAATTTCCTTGAATTCTTTTCAACTTTAATAATTTTTTTTTCAAAAGTTTTTTTTTTTAATTTGAAACTGAATAGTTTCATTTACCACAAAATATAAAATAGTTAATCTTTTGAAGAAACAGTTGAATTTTCAACCGACGAAGATGAATTTTCAACTAAATAATTCAAATAAAAAATTATTATTCTTGACCAAAAAAAGTTGCATTATTAACCAAAATAGTTGGATTTTCAAGCAAAAAAGAGGACTTTTTTTTAAAAGGAAAGTTGCATTTTCAATCCGTGTTTCAATTCTAAAGCACGAGTTTTTTTACCTAGAAAGAAGAATTTACAACAAAACTGATACATTTGTCACAAGATTAACAATTCATGTATTTTGTTGAAATTTCGTTTTTTGATAGAAATTTAAGATTTCGGCTGAAAACTTCATCCTGCTGGTTGAAAACTAAACTATTTTCTTTAGAATTCAACGATTTGTTTCAAAATCAAACTATTTTGTTAAAAACGTTAACAATTTGATTTAAAAAATTGATTATTGTTTTTGCATAAATGCATCACTTAAGTTAAACATTTATTTCTTTGATTGTGAAGTCATTTTTTGGGTTACAAATTAATTTTTTATATTAAAAATGTAGTATTCCAGATAAAGATTGCTCTTTTTAGTTAAAAATTCATTGCTTTGGTTAAAAAATATTTTTTATCCTAAAAATTAATTTTTCAACTAAAATTAAAATATTTTATTTTTTGTCGAAAATTAATCATTTTTCGTTAAATATTTCAATATTTAGTTAAAAATTCTTTTATTTTTTTGAAAATTTACTTTTTCCGTTAAAAGAAAATTCTTGATTAAGAATTATTACTTTTGGTTGAAAATGATCAATGTTCAACCAAAATTAGTTTTAAAAACTTTTATTTTTTTTTAGAACATTCACTTTTTTAAAAAATTAATCTTGTTGGTTAAGAATAATTACTGTTGGTTAAAATCTCACTCTTTTTCTGAAAATTCTTTATTTTAGTTAAAAGTTAACTATTTTGTATAAAAATCATTGCTTTTTGGTTGGAAATTTATTTTTGCATTTAAGATTTACTATTCCAGTTAATGATTCCTCATTTCAGTTAAAAATTAACATATTTGATTGTAAATTTAGCTAGTTTATCGAAAATTCGTTTTTTGTTGGTTGAAAATTAATTTTTTAACTATAAATTTACTAATTATAAATTTTAATATTCCATTTATGCAATATCAAAATTTATAGTTTAAAAATTAATACTCAACAAACAAAAAAACGACTTTTCGAGAAACTAGCTGAATTTCCAATTCAATATACTAATTTTTAACTGAAATAAGAATTCCTTAACTGTAGTAGTAAACCCTAAATTCAAAAATAAATTTTCAGCCAAAAAACCACGATTTTTATACAAAAAAGTTCAATTTGAACTAAGGTTAAGAATCCTTAGAAAAATAGTTGATATTTTAACCTAATGTAATCATTCTTAACCAACAAGATCAATTTTTTAAGAAAACAATAAAATTGTCTAAAAAAAAAAAATATACGAATTTTAAACTAGTTTTGGTTTAACATGGATCATTTTACTTAAAATTTAAAAATTAAAAACATTCTTTTTTTAGTAAAAACATAAATTTTTTAATTAAAAGTGAACCTATTCAATTTTAATGAAAAATGTATCCTTTTCAGTTGAAAAATCAACTAATTTTTTGAAAATTTTTCATTTTAGTTCAAAATTTAACTTTTTGTTGACATATTGTCGTTTTTTGGATGAAAACTTAATTAATGTAAAAAAAACTAATTTTTCAAATAAAACTTTTAATGTTTTAATTTTAGTTGAAAATTATCATTTTAGTTGTCAAATTAACAGTTCAAAATTCAAAACTTTTCTAAAAATTCTTTATTTCAGTTAAGAATTAAAATTTTTGTTAAAAAATCGTTGTTTTTTTGTTCAAAATTCATGTTTTACTCAAGAATGACTATTCCAGTTCAAGGCACGTTTTTTCAATTAAGACGTAATATTTTGGTAAGCAAACCGAACTAAATTCTTCAATATTCGTTTTTCTCTTGAAAATTAATTTTTAAACTAAAAATTTAAATATTCCATTTTTGGTTGAAAATCGATCATTTTAGATGAGAATGTGACTGTTTGGTTGAAATTTAATCTTTTTTAGTTAAAAATTCAAGTATTCTTTTCTAATATTCTTATTAATCATTTTATTTAATATTATCATTAATTATTATTATTCTAATTTTTATGAAGGTAATAATGAGTGTAATCCTATATAATTGGCAGTAATCAATCTCCGACGGACCGCATTTTTGTTACCTGTTACCCTCTCCCTTGAGTTTAATTTATATAAATACAGTTATGAATTGGCCAATTTGCTTGTCGAAATTTTTAATTGCACATAAAATTTTTTAAATACATAATTAAACTAATAAGAATTGGTTCCTGTTTCATTTCCTGTGGAATAGATTAAGTATATTTGAGCGAAGTAGCTTTTTGATTGGACTTTTAAGTGTTCTGCTTGCATGATACTTTAGAAAGTTAAGCAGAAAAATTTTGAAACTAATTTGAACTTTAGCACTAAGAACTAAGATCATTCAGAGTTGAGCGAGAATAGAATGGACTCTCGAGATTTTCTCAGAGCGGAATTACATAATGTTCGTGAGCATTTTCGATCGAAAAGGGTCCATTGTCGTTGGCACAATCGGAACCATTTATCCAGGAAAGTGGATACTGGCGTCACACGCTTTGCATTTTCCGTTCGACCAGCAGGCTGTGAAAGTTCACTAGTTCGGCGCCAATTGGCTTGGCGATGGTTTCGACGCCTATAGGTGCTCTACAAAAATAATTTTTCGTCCTGTTTGGGAAAAAACTGTATTGGTCAGGAATAACCGAGGGGCTAATTACTCTCAAACTGTTTTACACTATCTGCAATCCCATGGAATCCCATTCAATCCCATAGAATTCCTTGTTATCCCATGGAAACTTAATGTAACCCTCATGCAATTTCTATAAAATCTTCAGCATTCCATATAAAATTTGGTGCATTTCCGTAAACTTCTTTTAATCTCATGCAATTCCATGCAATCCTATGCAATCCTTCGCAATCACTTTCCTGGCGAAAGTATTGAATAGGAATTCCTTCCGGAATCTTTATCCGACCCAATCAGAATTAATACGAACGAATCCAAAAAAATTCGACATTTCGTTTAATCCAAATCGATCAAAAAATAATCGGACTCAATCCGGTTCTTTCCGAACTCGAAATCCAAATAATTTCGAACTAAATGTTTAATCCGAATGAATCCGAATTTGGATTGACATAACACGATTTTCAATCAAAATGAATCCAATCCAATCCGATTCCGGATTCACTCCTATGAATTCAGATTGATAACTCAGTGAATATGAATTCGAGTTCGGATTGATTTGGATTGAAAATTTTGATTCGGATGGGACCGGAGTGAGTTGGAATAATTTTAACCGATTCAGATAAAACGAAGTGTAGAACCTTTTTCGGATTGGTTCGGATACAGATTCCGGAAAGAATCGGATTGGTTCGAAAGGAATTCCTATCTGCATAAAATATCGATAAAAATGTATACTTTTTTGGTGCATTTCTATACATTGTTTGAAATCTCATTTAATCCTATGCAATCTCATGTGACCCTTCGCAATCCCTTGCGATCCCATAAAAGCATGATGCAGCCCCATTCAGTCTCCATGAGATCTGGAGCAATATGCATCATATTTCATGCATTTTCATGCAATCCCAAGCAAACATTTTCAGTCCTTTGTTATTCCATGAGAACATCATGCAGACAAATTTAAAGCTTTTTAAATCTCAAGAAATCCGTTCAGAATCTTGTGCATGCCCATGCAATCCCTTGTAATCCCTTGTTATCACATACAAACTTTATGTTACCTCATGCAATCTCTAAAAAACTTCGATCAATCTGCATAAAATTTCGTCCATTTCCAAGTACTTCTTGTAATCTTATGTCATCCCATGGAATCTAATTCAATCCTTTGCAATTCCTTGTTATCCTATTGAATATCAATGCAACCTCACGCAATCCATTTGAAATGTCGTGCATTTATATGCAATACTGAAAATCTTATGCATTGACATGCAATCCCCTGCAATATAATGCTATCCCATGAGTCCTTTGTAATACTTGCTTATCCCATAAAAACTCTATGCAACCTCATGCAATTTCTATGAAATGTCGTGCTACCTGCATACAATTTTGTGGATGTCCATGCACTGCTTGCAATGTCATGCAATCCCTATCAATCTTATGCAATCTTATGCACTTTTTGCAATCTTATACATTATCTTGCAACCTCATGAAGTCATATGGAATCTCTTGTTAATCCATGAAAGCTTGAAAGCAACGCCAAGCAATATCTATACCAAGCAATCTGCATACAATTTTGTGAATTTCCATACACTTGCTGCTATCTTATTTAATTTCGTGCAATTCCCGGTAATCCTCTAAAATTCCAAGCAGGCAATATCATGCAATTCCATGCAATCTCATGCAACCTTTTGGGAATCCCTAGTTTTTCTTGAAAAACTTGATGCAACCTCTATAAAATCTAAAACAATCCGTGAAAAATTGCGTGCATTTCAAGGCCATGCTTGATACTCTCATTCAATTCGTTGCAATCTTTTGCTATTCCACACAAAACTTGATTCAACAAAAAGCAATATCTATAAAATCGCAAGGAATCTGTATAAAATTTGATGCATTTTCATACACTTCTTCCTTTCTTATTCAATCTCGTGCAATTTCCTGCAATCTCATGCAGTGCTTTGGAATCTCTTTTTGTTCCCTAAAAACTCTGTGCAACCTCATGCCATCTTTTTAAAATCCGTTAAAGCAATCCGTCAAAAAATTTCGATCTTTAACATGCAATCCTAAACATTTCCATGCACTCACATGCAATACTTTTCAATTCCTTCTTATTCTATGAAAACTCGATCATTTATAAAACCTCAAGCAGTCTATATGAAATTTCGTGCATTTCCACACACTTTTTTGTTAGCTTATACTTTCTCGTGAAATCTGAATCCATCCCATGAAATTTCATGAAATTCCATACAATCCCAAGTAATCCCATGCAATCTCATGCAATCTTTTACAATCTTGTGCAATCTTTTACAGAGCCTTGTAATCTGCTCTTTCGAAAACATATCGTTTAGGTAATTCAGTATAGGTCTTTGACAATTTACCTTACTTATTATTTTTTCGCGATACTGAAAAATTCATTATGAGATTCATTATCAGAAAATCAGTAGAGCAATTAGGAATTTTAAAAAATTTGAAGAATCATTGTGAAAAATAGATAAAGTAAACACAAATGCTTTTATAATATAATTAACGTAGGATTTTAACCAATTTCAAGAAATCCCAGAAAATTTCCACGGCTTTTAGGTGATTTCGCCAGATTTTATTAAAATCTTACAGGATTTTTAAGATTTTTCCACATAACAGGGGATTCTAAGAAATTTCTAAAGATATAAACGAATTTCAAAGGACTTTCACAGATTTTAAGGCCTGTGAAAATAATATTGTTGGATTTCTAAACGTTTCAAATAATTTTAAAGATTGACAAACATTTCAAAGGATTTTAAGACATTTTTAATAAATTCCAAAATTTTGCAGACATTTAAAACATTTGAAGGGATTTATAGCGATTCCAAAGAATTTAAGGGCTTTCAAGGTATTTCTAGAGATTTAACAAGATTATAAGAATTTAATGAACCTCAAAGGATAAAATATATTTTTCAAATCTCTAGGGATTTAAAAGCTATTTTTGGGGAACTTTAATAAAAAAAAGTTTATTGTAATGTATATTCAAGAGGTTCCAAATCATGTATAGTTTTGTGAATAGATTTTTGCGATTTCCAATGATTTCATGAAATTTCGAAGATATCTAGATATTGACACGTTTCTTTTTACTAAACTGATATAAATAAGTTTAATTTAATTTATATTCAAGATATTTTAATGGATTTCTAGTGAAATTCGAAAAATAAAAAAATTAAATTTCAAGAAAATTCCTAACAATTCCAAAGATTTATAGGAATTTTAATGAATTTTACCAGATTCAAGGATTTTGACGATTTGAAAGGTTTCTTAAGCGCTTACATCTAACAAAATTTAATTAGTAACTTTAAATTACTGTATTTTCAAGGGATTTAGAATAATTTATATTTATTTCATCTGCTTTTTAGTTTTCCAACGTTTTTAAAGGATTTTACAGGATTCTAGAGTATTTCAAGAGATTTTAAAATCTCAAGGGATGTCTTTCAAAAAATTTGACAATATTGAAAAAATTCCGTCAAATCTCCAATGGCTTCAAGGGATTTAAAAATATTTAAGAAATTGTATAGGCCCTCCAAGTGCTTCAAATATTTCAGGAGATTTTAAATAATTTAGGGTCTTTAAAGAAATTCGCAGGAATTTTCTGAAATGCAAAAAAATATAAATAATAAAAAAAAATGAAAATTTGAGGTACAATACTTTCGTTTTGTTTAATTTAATAAAAAAGTTCAAATACAGGCTTTTTACTGGTTTTTTAAACGTCACATTTGATAATAATTTGTTCTATTGTAAAGCAACCGCGATCATCGTCTCAAATATCTTCTTGAGACTTGTCTCGAATCTAGCCTTAATTTTCGGCCTAAATCTCGTTTAGATTATCGTCTCGAATCTAGTTAGTCTCGAATCGTGACTCGTCTCGAATATTGTCTCGAATCTCATCTTGATTCAGGAAAAAGATAAAAGTGAAGGTATTTTTAAAATAAAGTTTTGCTGGTACCCTTTGTCAGAACCTTCGTTCCTGATTAAAAACTGATCAAAAGAATATCAAGCTGTCAATAGCGAAAGGCGGCAACTCCAGTTGCTTGCATCAAGCCCAAGGGTTGGTTGCTGGTTCATATTTTTTAATTTCTCGCCCCCTTGGTTTCATGCAAAATATCATGAATTTTTTTCATCCTACGAACCACCTACGAGTAAAAGAAACCGCTTGTCTGACATTGCAGGGTCGCTCAATTTTTAATATGATCGTGTTCTTTTATTTCCTATCATGAATATTTCATGAATTCGTAGGACTCGGAATGCAAGCGGAGAATGCGAAAACGAGGTTGTCTGATTTCAACCGTTTTTATTTTAAAATGTCTATTCTTTGTTTTCATTTTAGAAAAAAATTTCTATTTAGTGCGGGTATGAGCGAATTGAAAGAGATCGAAATCAAATTTGAATTTATGATAATAAGTTCTTCGATTTTTAAATTTGTTATTAAATATGGAGAAGATCTTTTCTTTATGTTCCTTTCTGGCAAATTTTCTACGAAGTTAATGGTCTGTAATAATCTCTCGAGAGTATTAGAATATGCTCGAGAATATGCTTGACCTTTATGTGCTTCCAGAATTTAATGCGTATTTATGATCATTTTGAATTGGAATTTGAAAAATCTTAATTTCTATCTCCATCAATAATAATTACGTTTTTCAAATTTCGCGGGAAAATGTATCGCTTCAAATTGGAAAGGGCGCTGAATTTGAATGATGAAGGAAGTCAAGATAATGGAAAACATATTATTCACATTAAAGATTGCAATTAAATGTTTGAATTTTTAACTTTTGTTATGAATTATTAACCAAAAATGCGAATCTTCGACAAAATAGACCGATTTAAACCTAAAAGATTAATTTTCTAACAAAAAAAAATATGTTTGAACCGAAAATAGAAGAATTAAATTTTCAGTTAAAACAATGAATTTGCAAAAAAAATGAAATCTCAACCAAATAATTGAATTTGAAAACCAAAAGATAAGTTTTATACAAAAAAAGATACAGTTTTAAAGAAAAAATATGAACTTTCAACTAAACAATTTCAATTCACAAAAAAATAGAACAGTTCAATTTGCAGTCTAAAAAATAAGTTTTAAACAAAACCAAACAAGTTTTTAGCAAAATTAATTAATTTCCAACTAAAAATATAATTGATCCCATAAAAACAGAATAGTTACATCTTCAGTTGAAAAAAATTAATTTTAAACTAATAGTAAATAAATTATTAACCAAGAAAAAATTCTTTGTAATCTCAATCATAAGTTTTCAATAAAAAATATGAGTTTTTGACCAAATATTGGAATTTTTCACCCAAAAGACGAATTAGCTATCGACCAAAATAAGCGAACTTTAAATTGAATAGTTTCTTTTGAAGAAGATAACATTTCTATCAAAAAAGGTCAATTTTCCTCTGAAAATGAAATATTTAAGTGAATTTTCAACTGAAATGAATCTCAAGCTGAAGAAATTTAATTTTTAACTAGAAACAAGAAAGTAAAATTTGCAGATAGTAAAATAAATTTTGAACCGAAAAGAAACGAATTTTCAACAAAATAGTTCAATGTTCCACAATAGATATGAATTGTTAAACAATAAGACAATTTTTAAACTAATGAGAGTAATTTTACATCAAGAAAAGATGAATTTTTAACAGTTAAATTTTGATCTGAAACAAATGTTGTCAACTAAAAATAATATAGTTGAATTACCAGTAAAAAGAATTAATTTTTAATAGAATTAATGTAAATCATAAACAAAATAGTATAAAGTATTGTTAACCACGATGATTAAATTTTAAGCAGAACAGTTATAGTTTCAGTTAAAAAAGTTATTTTTATTAAGGAAACCTAATTTTCAACCAAAAGGAGCAATTTTCGACTACTAAAATAAATTTTCTACAAAAATTGATCAACTTTCAACGAAATATTTGACTTTTTAAGAGAACAGTCAACCAAAAAAGATCAATTATTTAGTTAGAAATTAATATTCTTTGTATAAATTTGAACAATTTTTGAAAAATGTCCTCTTTGTGGCAAATTCAACTGTTTTGTTAAAAATCCCCCTTTTGAGTCGAAAGTTTAACTTTCTGTTTAATAAAATTAACGTGTTTTATTTAAAAAAAAGTTTTTTGGTAAAAAGTTTTCCTTTTTTGTTGAAAATTCAACTCCTCGGTTGAAGTAAAATGTAAAAAGTTTATAAAATAGTGTAGTTTTGTTAAAAACTAAAGATTAACTACATGGTTCATTTCATCGCTTGTAAAAAAATTCATTTTTTCAATTAAGAATGTAACTATTTCATTTGAGAATTTTTCAAGTTAGTAGTTTCTGTGAAAAATGTAAGTTCTTGGGGAAAAAGTCTTCTTTTTTCAAAAATTAAACAGTGTTGATTAAAAACCGCCTTTCTGGGTCAAAAATGTAACTAGTTTGATAGAAAATTCACGTATTTTGTTATAAATTTGTCTTCTTGGATAAAAGTTCTTGTTTTTTGACTTGAAAATTTAATTCACTGGCTGAAATTTAAACTAATTTGTTAACAAAAAATTTGTTTGTTGAAGAGAAGCATCATTTTAGTTGAAAATTCATCTCTTTGGTTAAAAATTTAACTATTCTATTGAAAACTTGTCGTTTTTTGGTTCAAATGTATTTAATAACTAAAAACTTAACCATTTGTTTGAAAATTAAAGTCCTTGTAGAAATTTAACTTTTTTCTTGAAAATGTCTGTATTTTGTTAAACTTTTCTTTTCTTTCTAGTAAAAATTAATTTCTTGAATTGAGCATGTGACCATTCATTTTTTGGTTGAAAATTTATCTTTTTTAATTGGAAACTCACTTATTTGCTTAAAAATTAATCCATATTGTATAAAATTTCACAATGCTGTTAAAGTCTTAAGCCAAAAATTAAATTCTTTGGATGAAAATTCGTCTTCCTGGTTTGATAATTTAACTAATTTGGTAAAAGTTGCATTAATTTGCCGAATATTATTTTTTTGGTTGGAGATGCATCATTTAAGTTGAAAATTAATTTCTTTTTTTTTACAAATTCAACTAGACTTTTGAAAAATCGTCATTGGTGTGTTGGAAATCTATTTATTAAAAAATCTTACCTATTAAGTTGAAAATGAACTTTTTTCTTAAAAATGTATGTATTTTCTTGAAAGTTAACAATTTTCTGAAAGTCTTTATTTCCGTCAAACATTAAACCATTTGGATGAAAATTAGTATTCCTGGCTCTTTTTTCGCTTAGAATGGTATTTTGTGATTAAAATTTAAATTTTTTTGTTAAAATTTTGTTTTGTTGTTTTAAAAATTTATCTTCCAATAGAAAATTGAACGATTAGATGAAGTTAAAAATGGCAGCGGGCGTGGGAGGATAGTGGACAATTTTGAGTCGAATTTGTACAGACACCTTGTGCTTCTTGAAAGGAAAATTAATCGTATTTACCCCCTCCGGTATCATTACTTAGTTCATGAATAATGCATGCTAGTCCGCGGTTGTTCAATTTATGCCCGGGGGAAACACGCAGGGCGAGCTTTCGAATCCTGGAGGCATCGATCTTCAGAGGGCGGAGTACGAAGGTGATTCTTCGTGTTAAAAGTTAGGAAGAATCTCTTCTCTCTCTACTCTCGACTTCACAAGTTTCACGAATCGCGAGGATGATCAATCACACGATATTTATTATTGACCCCATTTCTCCTATAATAATGCCAGAAAAATAACGTGCTCTATTGTGGCAGTTTAATTTAGATTAAAAAATAGATTATTACTCAGCTATCATACCGAACTTAATCTACGAATTCTCTGCAAACCAGATGAATTTTCAGCCTGAAAATACAATAAAACTCTTCTATAGCGCCGATATTCGGACTGACGGTGGGTGGGAAGCAACGCATTATAGCCCGCTCACGCTTGAGTGCTCGTCTGAGTGATAACCGCAGACCCCGCGCGACTTTGGTTACACCTACTTGCGCCGCGGCGTCAATTCTCGAAAGGCTATAGAAGAGAGGGCTATTAAAGGGATTCACTGTACTACTTTTCATCAAAAAATGCAATAGTTGATATATAAACCAAAAAATATTTGTATTTAAAGAAAAAACAGTCGAATTCTACTAAAAACGGCCATTATCTACAAAACAGATGAATTTTCAATAACAAAAGTTGTTTTTTCCACCAAAAGATGAATTTTATAACCAAGAATATGAATGGTGTATCTAACTATAAAAATTTTCAATGAAGAAATTGAATTTTTAACCCAAAGTCATGATAAAAAAAAATAGTTCAATTTTCAACCTAATTACGAAATTTCCAACAAAATGATATAAATTCGCATCTGAAAATATAATAGTTTCTGTCAAATGAATTTTTAATCCTAAAAGAGGATGTACAATGAACTTTTGGCTATTTTAACGGCCTTGACACGTACACGTTCGATAATAGAAAGTTTGGCAGGGCCCCCCTTTACCAAGACCTTATGGTTATTTTTGTTAGTTCATTGGCTGTCCCGTTTTTGTATCGATGAAGGCGCTGTTTTTTTCATTGTTCGATTGCACATGTGCTCAAAAGCGCGGGTCTATTTGAAATCAATAAATACTATCAATATTAGAAGTTTATACTTTGTAATTTTAAACATACCCGCGCTTTGTAGCACATGCGCAGTAGAAAAACTCGTAGAATACATTTGCGTCATTCAGATTCATCTTATTCCTTAATATAAAATCTCTAACCGATATTGTTGATTTCGATTGTCACAATACTTGATTTCATTGCTATATGCGTGTGACACGAGGCGTCAGTGGGTTAGACTGCATTGGAAAATATTGAAAAAATTGTCACGATTGCTCGTTCTTTGATAGCTACGCGCGTATGATGGAACGTTACAGGTCTTTTCTTGAAGTTAATGATCCCAACGGAGCTGCTTTGATCTGCGCTTGCTTGGGTTTGAGTGATGTTTATTGGCTGCGGTGCGCGTCTGTACTTGATTTTTAAATACGTACGCAAACTAGAGCCAATGAGCGCCGCACAGTTAACGCATGCGCAAGTATTTTTGGATCACTGTTGGGAATAATAATCGAATCAAAATTCGAGTTCGATAATACGAATCAATGCTTCTCCTTTACCACCACCTTGCCCCTCGTCCCACCGCAATACAGGGCCTCTGCTTGTTATTTACAATCGAATTCTTATTTCAATTTAAGCCTCTCTGTTTTTTATTTATGATTGTATTTTTATTTCAATTTTGGAAAAGACATTTTAAAACCTTCAAAGAATCTGAGCCAGTTATCTGGACCATTAAATATATCTAACCGACTGCCTGCGGAGAATTTCTCAGAGCTTCTCAGAGCCTTCAGAATGTTCAGCATATACTCTGAGATTTTTATCGGTAGGGTTAGTATATTTTTAATTCAAAGTTAATGTTTAAGCTATTATTTGTTATTAATGTAAACATTAATATTAAGTAATATTCCTATGAAGCATGGCATTTGTTATAAGTTTTGTTATCAAAGTCCATTGCTGGTGTAAAATGCGATAACAACTTTTTGAGATTTTGAGGCTAGGAATTAATTTTAGAATACAAAAGCCAACTTCTGGCAAAGATATTATAAACGTAAAAGCGGTGCGGGCTTAGTTACCCGCGATAAATATAGATGGCGCGTCCGACAAAAATTGTCAGTTCCCCTCTACTTACCGCTCCACGGTTATAGCACCAATCGACAACAGCCACTTGGAGCGCTGTAAGCAACTCTCAGTAGGCCCCTCGAGGCGCACTAATGGTTACTTACCTCGGACAAGAACCATTTGGATTGAAATTTCAATGGATTTTTTTAAACTTTTAAAAAAATATAATTATAATTCCAAGTGATATGAAAACTGTTCTTTCGGTTTTTAGATGTTAAGACGGCAGTTCCGAGCCAGATTACGTTTCGCATTGGCAAACAAAATTAGACGAACAGAATTTCACTGTCATATTCATAAAAAATATTATGTTCCATAAAATATATTTAAAAATAAACTTTAAATTATTATAATTACTACAGCTTAATCGAAATATATATAATTCAAATTATTTTTTAAGTTTTTCAGAACTTTTAAATATATTTATAATAATTCCCATTTTGTCGTAAAATTCTGCAAAAAAATGCCTCAAAATCTTCCAGACTTTTTCACAATCTTGTAAAATTTTTAAAATGTTTTAAATATTTTCGACACTATCAACTTCCCGAAATTATAAAATTCTGAAACCTGAAAATCCCGAATTTAAAAATTTTAGCATAATGAAATTCTGGACAGTTAACAATATTATCGAATTTGAAAATTCCTGAATAATAAAACTCCAGGCCGAATGCTGTCTGATGATAAAATATACAAATTAGAAAATTCCCAAATTGCGGAAATTGAGAAAACAGTTTTGTGGTCAATATTACTTATTTATTACAAATACAATAACCAAATATTTTTATTATAGAAATTTTGTTTAATGTTTAATTTTGATAAATTATTGTTTTAATTTAAAATAACAATAATTGTATAAAAATGTGATACAAACATAAATTAAAAAACACGCGAGCTTCAATTGAATCAAACTTTACAGGATTCAATGCAGGCTAATTTAACGCGACTCTTAATTTCATTTATTTAAATAATAATATTATTTTTGTGAGAGTTTTCTGTAATATAGAAAAATACAATGTACATTTTCAAACAGCGTTTTTTGTTGAAAAATGCATGTGCTCAATTATTGTTATTTTAAATTCTATCAATAATTTTTAGAAACTTTAAACATTTAAAAAGTTTTTTCTTTGGTAGAAATGTTTTATTATTCTATTTAAAAAAAATTTGTTATTAAACTATTTTTTAATTGTTCAAATTAGGGAGTTGTCTAGCCCGGATATTGTATAATTCTAAAATTTTCGGTCGGCAATTCTCAAATTCTGTAAGATTGTAAATTGTCGACAATTTTCCAATTCGGAACTTTTATATATTTCGACAATGTTATAATTTCGGAATTTTTACAGTGATGTGGGGATTTTATTTTTCGGAAAAAGCGACTGGAAAATCCGGAAAAATAAAATTCCCGACACTGTAAAATTCGTAAATTGAAAGATAACCAAAGAATAAAATTCCCGAAATTATAAAAGTCGAATTGGAGAATTTACGAAAAATAAAATAAATAAGATTCCGGACAATAAGATATTACCGAATTTTAAAAATCCCTATAGGAAATGGCTGAATTATAAAATATCTGAACTAGAAAATTCATGAATTTAAACAATTCAAAACATTGTTTATTAAATATTATTTATTTATTGAAAATTCAATAATCGAATATATATTTCTGTATGAAAATTTTGTTTGAAAATGTGCATAGTATTTGAAAAAAATATTAAAAAGTTCTGAAAAATCGAATTTTTCTAAATAAAAAAATAATAAAAATAAATTTTTATATAAATCGTAGCTGAATTTAGGCAGAACATTTTTTTCTTTCAAAGCGCACGTGTTTTTAATGTATTTTTTAATACAATTTTTATAAAATTATTGTTCAGGTGCCGGAGATTTCAATTTTTGGGATCTTTCGTTCATCCCTTTCGGGATTTTTTCAGCGGTGCCATATTTTTATACCTCCTCTTAAAATTATGTAATTTTTCAAAATAAAAAGTCAACATTTCAAAACATTTTAAAATCATCAAAAGTATCAATTCTCTTTTAAATTATTTCAAATCTTTTTAAATTATTTAAAAAATTTTTCGGAACTTTTAAATGGCTTTTAGACTGATTACCATTTTTCCTTACATTTATGTAAAATCCTGTTCTTTAAGAATCAAAATGAAATACTTTTACCTTGGAAATACAGATAAAAAAATAAAACAATTATAATTGTAACATTCAAAGTTTGAATTTGTCACTCTGAAATTGTGAAAATTCTTTTTCAAATTGTTTACTATTGAAAATTGTTTTTTTTTAAATTTCCAAATTAAATAGATTAAAAATGGCATATTTTATACTGAAATAATATTTCGAAAAGATTTTGAAATTGAATAAAGGCGTTCATTTAAGAAGCCATTAATTCGAACGTTTACACTTGTGTCACTACTAAGGCTTTCGAATTAAATTAGTTCAAATTTTAACGTTAAAATATGTCAATTGAATCATTTTGAACAGATCTAGAATCATCTTATAAAATAAATCACTGTTAAATTTTCAATACTCGAACTGCAGTTCAATTTTCAAATTTACTTTCTTTTCCTAATTTTTCCCGGTCGCCAGTACAGCTCAATATTTAGAACAACTTTCATTTTTTTGAAATAGTAATTTTTTGGTTCTAACTTACGGGACAATCATTTTATTCTTTGAAAGATTTCTTACAAATCTTGTTGATAATTTTTACATTCTCATTCAAAATGAGAAGGTATTATTTTTTTAAAATGAAAAATGACTTTTTCGGATTTTATCAAATGTCGACGTTTTGAGGCCTCTTGAGTCAGAAAAACAAGTTTTTACGTCGGGGTCTGTTTGTCTGTCCGGCGTCGTCGTTGTTGTCTATATACCGGATAACTTTCGAAAGACTGGTCGGATTGAATTGGACTTTGACTTTGATAACTTTTTTTGATAAAATCAAACTTACCAAAGTTAAAGGATTTTCAAAATCCAAAAAACCAAACGAAAATGGACATTTGAAGCAAAAAAAGTTTGATATGGAAAAAAGTCACGAGGCGAAAAATGCTACTTTTTCAAGGCCCCATGATTATTTTATCACATTCTCATCCATAATGAGAAGAGTTTTATGCGAAAAATGACTTCCGCGAATTTCATGAAATTTCAACGTTTTGAGGCTCCTTGAGTCAGAAAAACAAGTTTTTACGTTGGTATCTGCGTGTCTCTCTGGCGTCTACGTCGTCGTTGTTATTGATGTTGTGGTTGTCTGTATATTGGATAACTTTCGAAAAAATAGTGGATTGGATTATGCTTTGACACAGTTTTTTATCATTTTAAGAATCGTATGTAAAAATTGTACTATTTTTATTTTTATAAAAAATATTTTTCTTTAATTAAATTGTTACAATAAAAGTGTTTCGAAGAGATTTTTGAAAAATCTTTCTGGGAATCAAATTAGTATTTATAGGTCGACAAAGGTTTGTTTTCTTTACCAAATTTGGCTTTCGTCTAAATTTTTCCAGCTGTTTTTTCTATAGTACAATTTACGTTTGTATCTCAGGCGAAGAAATCCAGTCTATTGTTTGACTAATATTATTTTTAAGTCGATATTTTTTATAGAAAATTACCCCGAGTGAGCTTCAATTATAATTTTATAAATTTTATGACCTTCAGTGAACCTTTAATATATGTTTATTAATTTTTACAAAAATCAAGCGTTATTTTCTTGACGCAAAAAAAAAATTGTGGGGGTAACAAATGATCAAAAGATTAATAAAACTTGAAGTTGTACGATTTTAATTTGTAACTAAATAATTTGAAATGTTTGAATCTAAAATTATCGAACACTTTTCATTCAAAAATTCTGGTGACCTATTTTAATAGCTTTAAATTTGAAATTATTCAATATATTGAAGACTACAAATTTAAAATGTCTCAACTATTAAAGCTTTAAATATTTTCAAAATTGCTGTTCTGGAGACTAAATAACATTTATTCTTTTATTCAGAAATCAAAATCAAAATTGTTAAAAAAAGTTTTTAAAAGAGTTTTAAAAACCTTAAAAAAGGTCAGAGGTTTTAACAGTTCAATATATATGATAGAACCTCTATAAATTTGAAATTAGTCTATACTTTTTCATGTTTGAGCTACAATTATTCAATTTTAGAAGTTATAAATTACAATTGTAAAAAATAAATAAAAGGTTTTAATTAATTGATATTTAAAACAAAAAAACATCTAAATGCAGCTGCAAACATTGAATTTGAAATTAGAATTCAAGGTATATTTTAAAAAGAAAACTGAAAGCAGAGGATCGACTTTCAAAAAAAGCGGAAGAAAGTTACTCGCTGGATTGCAAATTAACATGGAAAATTCTGTATTTTCGCATTTTTAAATGTTAAATTTAAACTTTTCCGCGTTGTAACAATTTCGAATCCCATAATGTTATTTTTTACTTAACCTATAACTAATAACGAAGATTCCGAAAATTCAAACAATAAGGCTGTATTTTGAAAATGAAGCATATTTAACGTTAAAATTCAAGTTCTTAAACTAAAGGCCTAAAAATTTGCAAATTTTACAATTAGTGTTGTATAAATTGTATTGGCATCTTAAAAGAGTATAAATAGTTCTCAAATTAGTTTTTAATTTTTCGGAAGTGTACCTTCTTTACATACCTAGATGTCAAAAAAGCCTAACCAATTTTTACAAATTTTAATCACTTATTTTCTAAGAGAGAATCACCCCCGCTTACCAGGGACTGAAACGGATTAGAAAAAAATCGCCAAGAGCCAAGACTAAAAATTGGATGTACAGAAATTTTTTAAATTTTTAATTGCGATTATCTTTAACTTTGTAATATCAAAAATTTCCATACACAATTTTTTTATTAATACTGTAGGAAAAAATCAACAAGATCGAGTACCGAAATTATAATTAGAGCAATTTTTCTGTTATTCCATGGGGACAGCTGAAATATCCCGAAAAATATAATTCCCGACTCGGTAAAACTCTCTGTCCCGAATAATAAAATTGCAAAGCTAATAAAATTCCTGAACAGTTTATACTATTAGCGAATTTTATAATTCCCAAATAATAAAACGCCCCAAATAAAATTGTTTCTTAATCAATATTAATTATTTATTAACAATACGGTAATAAAATATTTGTATCGAATCTATTTTTGTTTAATATTGAAAGTATTAGGAATTATTTGTTTCAATTTAAAATTAAAATTATACAAAAATTTTATCGGCAAATTAATATAAAAAACACGTGTTTTTTAGTCAACATTTCGATTTCACGGAAGAACTTTTGTGATTTAAAAAATACTATATACATTTCCAATCAAAATATCTTATCCAGAAATATATTTTGTTTTAATTATTTTAATTTTAAATTTAAACAATAATGTTTAAACACTTCAAACATTAAAAAAGTTGTTTCTTTGGTATAAATATTTGATTATTTCAATTAAAAAAATATATTTGTCAAAGAAAAATGTTTCAGCAATTGTTTATTTCAAAATTTCTTTCAATAATATTTTTTTTTAAATTAAAAATATGATTTTTCAAGATTTTTTTTTATTTAAAAAAAAGACTACTGAAAACCTGGATCAGGCTAAAATTTTTTCAGATTCAGATCTAAAAAAATGCAGTGATATGCATACATGTCAAACTTTTCTAACCTCAACAAATCTTCCTACTGCTTTACCGTCATATTTTACGAAGAATGAGAAAACAAGAATTCGACTTCGCAGTACGGTGAGGGCAGCACCTCGATAGGGCAGACAATGT
>NC_046658.1:174984016-174995300 GCF_010883055.1 Belonocnema kinseyi | reverse complement strand
TCCCCACTCTGATGCTCCGTACCGCAACTACGTTTATAATATCTTTGCTGCTGGTCGCAGAATTAGAAAATTTTTGCCACTTTAATGTAAATCATCCGTATATCTACAAAAATCTATAAAATATTATATTTTGCAATGAAAGTTTACGAAAATCTACTACAAACATTTTACGAAAGTTAAGCTTTTACTCATTTTTTTAACACGAAAAAATACTCCGTGTTTGAAATACATTGAAAATTAGTGAAATTTTTCATTCAAATTTCACAAAAATTTCATTCAAATTTATAAAATTTTGGGTGAAGAAACAAAAACTATTTTAATCTGGATTAAAATAAAAAAATAGCTTTTTATGTTTTAATCCGACGTCTTTTTGATAAATTTGTTAACTGCGAGAAGTTTTCTCTTGAATGACAAACTGTAATGTTAACCTCAAAATCTTAATATGCTACGCTACCGCATTTTTTATCAGTAATGAAATTTTATAAAAAATTCCATGCATCACAGAAATAATACATTATTTAGCAGAATCTCTCAGCGATTAAAATTCTTTTATAGTAAATTATGCAAGACATTTTTTCCGATCTAAGACAAAAAAATCGAATTTGGACATCTGTACTAAGAATAATAAGCAACAGATTAATTTTTTACCCATAACATTAATTCTCTACAAAAAAACTATTAGTTTTCAACCAACAATGATATAATTAAAATTTTCCTTAAAGACATTAATTTTTAACAAACACAGAAAATACAAAAAATAGTTCAATCCTCAATACACAAGATAAGATTTTAACAAAGAAAAATAATTTGCTACCAAAAAAACGAATTTTCAAATGCAAAAATTAATTTTTAATCAAAAATATAATTTTTCATCCTGAAATTGTGCAGTTGAATTTTTAATCAATTTTTAACAAAATAGTTGAACTTCAATCAAAAATATCAGTTTTCAAACAGATAGTGGAGTTTTCAACTAAAAAAGATAAAATTTTAATTCAAAATATAAACAATATAAACATTTTGTGTGATACAGGAAATTCTTTACCAGTGCGCTATGTGGTTCTCAAATTTTTATTCTTATAAAAGAGGAAATTTAAGTTTGCCTTTAAGTTGCAATTAAAAAAAAAATATTTATAAAAATTCAGGAAATAGTATTATTCCTAGGGGGCGCTTCTGTAGCGTAGTCAAGAATAGACGCGTGTCGTTTTGATCTGCCTTTCGTAGCGAAATCTAGTCGTTTTACCTAAATTTGACAAGGAGCTATAAGAATCTTTAAATAAGTGTGTACTCAGGCTCGTCAAAAGTGGTGGGTTACTTGTAATGTGTACAAATTAAACTGAAATAGATAGAAAAAAGCGAGTTGTGTGTGCCTTCATTGGGAACTCATTGAGTCAGGTGACGTCTCATTTGGGCGGGAGCCACCTTTGATCCGTACTGCAAATTCTGGCTGATCGAGTAGAGATTCTGGAAGAACTCAATCCTAGACAGTATTGCAGATAAGGTCCATGTAATTGTAAAAAAAGAGATACAGTTCTTAAAAGACGAATTAGAAGACTGCAAAAACGAAATAAAGAACCTGAAAATGATTAATGAAGAGCTGAAAGGTCAAATCGAAGTAATCAGTCAAAGAAATGAGAAGGCAGGTAAAAGAAATAACATTATCATATTCGGGATGGATGTCTCTACTAATCCGAACAAGCTAGCAGATTACATACTTATATTTATTAAAGACAAACTCGAGATGGAAATTGCGATCTCAGATATTAATTACGCCAGGATTCTGAAACAAGAAACAGCGATTTCAAGTGCCACAGTTCTCCTTTCATTTGCTACACTGCTCAAGAAACAGGAAGTTATGAGGATGAAGTACAACCTCAGAGGGATAAGGACTTTTATCGCAAACGATTACAGCAAAGAGACAGTGGAAATAAGAAAACAGCTGTCACCACTCCTCAAAGAGCTCAGAAAAATGCAGATCGAGGCTCAAATCAGGGACGATTACCTGCTAATAGAAGGAAAACCCTATGACATTGAGGAGGTTAAACGTTTTCTTCTATCAACAAACTCAGCAAAAAAAAAGGAATAGAAGTAACGACGACATCGGAGATTTAGAAAGGGAGGATATTGTAAAAACCCAAGGAAACAAAGAAGGGTTTGGGATAAAACCAAAAAGGAAGTATTTTAAGCAACGGCATGAACAGATGAGAAACAGAATGGACCAATTTATATCTCACAAAGCAAAAGAAAATAATCGGGGGAGTAAGGTTTTCCGACAGGATACCAGATCACCATCCAAACAATTATCCACGGAGAGGAAGGTCGACGGAGAGCACATATCGCTCTAAATTACTGTTTTGGAATGTAAGTGGCCTCAAGAACGTATTTGAACTAGATTGGAACCAGCAAGAATTTTTACTCGGATACGATATAATTGGGATCACTGAAACTTGGATATCAACAATAATGGAGAAGAACCCAAAATTCCTCGATGGTTATCAAACAGTCCAGAGTCCAGCGGAAAGAGATCACAGTGTCGGCAGACCGAGTGGAGGTATTGTTGTTTTTATCAGATAGGAATTGAAATTGTTAGAAATAATTGAGAACACAAACATGTGGATATTGGTTAAATTACAAAGGGGAAATTTAACTCTTATAGTAGGTGTTATGTATTGCAAGCCCAAAGCTCCTTGTATAATTGGTAGGGATTTTAACTCTAGAGCACTCTGCTTTGAGTAGTCACCGAGTAAGTAGTGATCTGGTGGTGAATTATTGAGGTAGGCTTTTAACAGGTGTTATGGAATCTGAGGGCTTTTTTTTAATTAATGGTAGGTCAGTGGGAGACTCGCCGGCTAGCTCAACATTTTTCAGGCAATCGGGAAAAAGCACCATAGATTTAATTTTGATTAACTTGGCATGTCTAAATTTTTTTAAAAACAGTAAGATAATTTCAGATCTTATTCATACAGAGCACTTACTTAGTACAATTTAATTTCAAATGAACAAACAATCAATAGGCAATAAAGTAACTAATCGAAATAAATCTTCAAGAAATGACATTCAGTTGTGCGAGGTCTATGGTTGGAAGTCTGAAAGAGCAGACAATTTTAGTTCGTACCTTAAAAAGCTTAGAATCACTGTAGACAACAATAACTCAATCGATAACCTAAGCTTAAGATTAGAAATAGCAATGGAAGTGGGCGAAGTAAACGCAGACCTTTGGAAAATAAGGGAAGTAAACGCAAAGGGTAAATACTTATATCATAAAGAATGGCAGGACGAGCAATATAAAGAATCTAAATAATCTGTTAAAGAAAGCTAAATCTGAGGGCTTTGGGGATTCCGTTTTAGAGGAGTACACCAAGGCAAAAGTTTGTCATAATAAATTAATTAAAAGTGAGAAAAAAGAAGTTAGAGAGAGGGATGTAGAGGCTCGTTCCAACATGAAAAATTCGAAAGGATTCTGGATGACAATCAAAAAACATAAGAGAAGTGAATTTGAATCTTGCCCAATCAAGATTAATGAGTGGAAGATATATTACGAAGCTAGTTGTCCAAAGGTATTTTTTTGTGAACCTTTCTTTTGGAAACAGAGAAGCAAACTCGGAATTGGATAGACCAATAGGGGACGATGAGGTAGTGGAGGGGCTGAACAGGTTAAAAAACGGTAAAAGTCCAGGTCATGGCGGTTTAAGTAACGAGTTCTATAAAAACTTACCTGCAAATGCTATTCTTTATATGAATGAGTTATTTAATAAGATACTCAGCATAGAAAAAACACCGAAAGATTGGGGCAAAATAAAAACAGTTTTAATACACAAGAAAGGGGCTAAAAGTGACCCAAATAATTATCGTCCAATATCACTTCTAAATAACATAACAAAGATCTTCACTCATAATCTGGCAAGAAGACTCCGGAACTTTGCCGAAAGTGGAAAATTAATTCCTTATAGTCAGGCGGGGTTTAGAAAGATAGATGTATTGCCCCCTTGTAATCGGGCATTATCCCTTTTTAATCAAAATAAATGAATTGAATTGAATTGAAATTATTCCTTTTACTGAAAATATTTATTACCATTTAAAAAACAATTTATGCCATTCTTGGTTTAGATTCAAACAATATATTTTTGGAACTATTAAAAAATAGATTCAAAAACATTTTTTAAGATTTCAGATAAGTTAAACCAAAATTTTAAGAAAATGTTTATTTTCAATGAAATACCGTTGAATTTTGAACAAAAATAGGTTTCAGTCAGGAAAGAAAAAAATATTTAACCAAATTATACTTTTAGGGGAAAATAATTTGTAATACATATTTGAAATAACTATTTATTCCTTCAGCTCATTTATTTAATAATTTTTCCAGGATCAGGATTCTTGAAAAAACTCCACAAGATTTTTGATAATTTCAGACTTGTCGAAAAACTATTATTTACAAAATTTGAATGAATTAAATAAAATTCCGGCTCTGACAAGATTTTAGAAGTTTAAATCAGTTTAAAGTATATTTAGAACTTGTAGCAGTTTGGAAGAAATTAGAAAATATTTCAGCATATTCTTGTAAACTTCACAGATCAATTTTTTTTATGAAAAAAGCTTTAATTTTCCCGGGAATGTTGCGAACATATTTTATTTTTACATACATTTATTTATTTTTTGTTGAAAAATAAAGAAACTATTGCGCTAAGATCTTCTTAATTATGTTTCGAATTTGTAGGAAATATTTAAAATGTTTTGAAATCTTTTGTCATTTTTTTAAAAAAATCATTTTTAAAAATAAAAAATCCTTACAAATCATGTCAAAAATCTTAGATAACTTATATTATCCTCTTCAAACATTTGTAATTCTCAAAAAACAAGATAAGGAATTTCTTGCATGTACAACATCGGATGGTTTAAATTGTATGAATTCCAATTTAAGAACATTAAAAGGTTGGATTTCCGACATAAAAACGTGTAATGCAGCATTCAATTTTTTTTTTATTCTCGTAAAACTTAGCCATTTGCGAAAAGTAGTTGATATATGTGTCAAGGGCTAAAAAAATTTAAAAACAAAAAGATTTTCACGAGGAAACGTAATAATTTTGCCGTAAAATACTTCAAAAAAAGGGCTGCACACACTAGTAAAACGTTAATTACCCTCCACTATTCTCCCACATTCTTCTACTTCACTTCTCCTCTCCTACTTACCCTCTCTTCTCCTATTTCCTAGCAGGACATTGCTCCTTGAATTTTCTACCACTTATTTTCTCTCACTTCCCATTCACCCTCATTTCCTCATCCATCTCTTTCCAAACTCTGCCCTAATTTCTCATTCTCATATTTCCCCCTACTTCTCTCAAGTCCTTTCTCCTCGCTTTTCCTACTTCCCTTAGTTTCATATTTTGAAGTTAATCCAAAATTGAATATAGTTTATAAAGTTTCAATCAATGTTTTTCATTTTTTTAACTAATAAGACTTTTTCATTCTGAAAGTACAATTTAATTCAAAAAATCAAAAATTAATTTATATTCACAGTTCATTAACTAAATATGTTTTTTTTTTATCAAAAATAATTTCTAAATGAATGATATCATAATCGAAAAAGATCACAATTTAACTAATTATTTTAAAAACGGATGAAATCAAAATTGGACAGATTTTTATTCTAAAAATTTGGTAAAATTTCAGGTCAAAAAATAAATTCAATGTTATTTCCCGGTTTTTTCAGGTCTCATAAAATTTTCGGTTTCCCGAACCAGCAGCCACTCTACCTTTTCTCACTCCTACGTCCCTAACTCTTCCACTTAGCCTGCCTCTTTCTCCCCTCACATTCAATACTTCTCTCGCCTTATTTTCTTTCATTTCCCCTACTCCTTCAGTTCCATTCCCCACACTTTCCCCACTTCCTCTCACTTTCCTCACTTCCACTCCTCTTATTTTCCTTAAATCTTCAGTCCTTATTTCCCCCACTTCCCAGATTCCTCTTCCTAATTTCCTCTCTATTCCCCTTAATTTCCTCTAATTTCTCCTCACTTTCTCTTCCTTTCCTCTTACTTTCCTTTCACTCAAATCTCCTATTTCCCTTCCATCATTTACCCTCACTTCCTTCCCTTGGAAAAAAGTACGATAGACGGACCATTGAACAGTGGAAAAATGACTTTTTTGGTTCCAAATAACGTACAGCCCAAAAATATTGCCCGATTTAGACAAAACAAAATTGAAAAAAAAAACTGAAAAGATTTATAAGAGAGTTGTCCAGCCTGATTTTTGAATTAGGCTGTCAGTTTTTTTATAAACAAACAAATGGAAAATGGTTGAAATAGCCTAAGTTGCATAGAGTTACAATAGTTAAAGATTTTCTAATATTAGAAATTAAACAAACAAAATTTTTATAAACAAATTATTTGTTGAAAAAATGTTTTTTACGGTTTTCCATAATTATAGGTTTTTCAGGTTATATTGCAATGAATTTGAATGGAAATAATATTATATTATAAAATCTTCTCTGAAGATCATAGTTGTTTATATTATAAACAAATATAATGGACCAGTGCAGTAATGAGGCATTTTTCGATAGAAAAATTCGATTTTTTCGATGGAAATATTTTTTAATTAGAAGCTCTATAATAATTTTAGCCAAATTCATCATTTGTTGATTAATCTTTTGTTTTATATACTAATGCATTATTCAGGGATTTTGTCGGCAGAAAAATTCGTTTTTGTTTCTATTTCAACTTTTTTACTTCGGAGCTTCATGATAACTTCAGGAAAGTTCGAAAGATTTGGATTAATTTTATGATTTTTTAAAACAAATTTAATAAACAAATGTATTAGTCAGGCATTTCTCGACAGAAAAATTAATTTTTTATTTCTATTTTAACTTTTTTAATTATGAACTTCATGATAATTTCTGCAAAATTAATTATTTTTTTTATTAATTTTATGATTTTTTAAAACAAATTTACTGAACAAAAGCATTATTCAGGCATCTATAAATGAAAACAATCGTTTTTTACGATATCAGTCTTTTTAATTGTTAAATTTGTTTAAATAATCATAAAATTTATCTACTCATCATGATTTTTGCTGAATTTATCATGAAGATCCCAATTAAAAGTCTGTCGACGAAAAAAAGAGAATTTTTTCGTCGACAGGTCCCCCAATAATGCATTTGTTGATTAAATTTGTTTAAAAAATCATAAAATTGATCAAAAAATCATGAATTTTACTGAAGTTATCATGAAGTTCAAACTAAAAAAGTTGACGTAGAATAAAACGAATTTTTCTGTTGACAAATGCCTGATTAATGCATTCTTTTATTAAATTTGTTTTAAAAAATTATGAAGTTTGATGAATTCACCATAAACTTCATAATTTAAAAATTTGACATTGAAAAAAACGAATTTTTTTGAGGACTAATGCCAGATTAATGCATTTGGTTATTCAATTTTTTTTTTAAAATCATAAAATTTACTAAATTATCATGAATGTTCCTGAAATTTTCATGAAGTTCACAACTGAAAAGACTGGCATTGAAAAATCCGAATTTTCACACTGACCAAGGCCCGAAAAACGAATTTGTTTATTAAATTTTAAAAAATCATAAGATTAAGGAAAAAATTAAAAATTTTATTAAAATTATCATAAAGTTTCTAATAAAAAAAATTTACATTGAAAGAAAACGAATTATTCTGTAGAAATATGCCTGATATCTACATTTGTTTACAATAAATTTGTTTACAATAATACTTTTTGTTTATTGTATAATATAGGAAATTTTTAACTAATGTTACTCTATTCAACTTAGACGATTACAACAATTTTCCTGTTATTAATGAGCACCGGGAACGTCAAATACGAAAAATTACAATTTTTTTCGTCATATTTGTTTGTTTAAGAAAAACTGAAAAACTAATTCAAAACACAGGTTCGACATCTCTCTTACAAATCTTATCAGCTTTTTAAACAAAAATTTTTTTTCTCTTATGTGCGTTGATTCAACTATAAGTTTTTTGCCCAGGACTAAAAAAAGCTCAAAAAAAAACAGATGAATTAAAATAATAAATTTAAAAAAAAATTCTGATCACTTCCTCGAAAAAGTGACCTAACCAAAAAGGTTCATTTTCTAGAGTGTTCATTAAGTTTTCGTAGGTTGTTATTACACCATGTACCTAGAAATCCAATAAGAGGATAAAAAGTGTGAAGCGTAAAAACGAAAAGAGCATTTTTGCCTCGTAGAAGCAACGTCAGCTTCTAGTGTAAACGCGAAATAAAGACCACAAATGACAAAAAGCAACATGACGCCAACTGGAACAGCAATGGGGGCGTAAACGCGCACGGCAAAGAAGAAGGCTTACTGATAAGCCCGAGGCATCAAGAGTTAGAGATGTAAAAAACAAAACTCGGGAAAGCACTTCTTTTGCCGTTTAACATCCCGAAAGTCCTGAAAGGATGAGATTTTCGGACTTTGGGATACAGATCTTACGACTTGCTTCACTCTGGATCACTATTCTCGCTTTTCACGATCGTTCTTTCATTCGCGAAAAGTCTCTACACATAGTGTGTGTGTGTGTGTGTGTTTGTGTGTGTATATTCATGTGTGAATATGTTATCTCTATACATATATACATTTGTGTATTTGTATATGTATATATGTATTCACTCGGCACGAATGCTTGATCTGTTTCACCCGAGAGAAGCCACATCATCCGAGGTTTATCCGCGTGTATACTCAGCGAAGATTGTATCTGGCTTGTCCGGGCTATTGAATACGAAAAGTCGAAAGCTTTACGCCCAAACGCAAATCTCACTCTACGTTTATTTGTAACTGCCTGTGCTTTAGTCTCGAATGTAAACCTTGAAGCCTTTTGCAGATTTCAAAAACGATAGAATAGTGTTTTTTCTTGTTGATTCGAATTGGGAGCTTTTCATACCGACTGAAGATTTTCATCTTTCAAGAGAACATTCACACATTTTTTCAAGGTTTTGATTTTTAATTACTTGGTGACGGTAATGAAACCATCAGACTTTATTTGTTTATTTTTTGATCTGGTTCTCGAGTGATTACATAAGGACGTTATATATTAATTTAATACTTCCCTTCAGTTCCCCTACTCACCCTGTCTCATATCCCCTCAATTCCCCTCCGCTAGTTTCCCATCGCTTAACCTACTTCTTCTTTTCTCACTTGGCTTTGTGCCCGTCCTTATATCCCCTCCGCTAATGTCTCATCGCTTTACCTACTTCTACCCTCACATTCCTTAGTATCCCTCCTCTCACTTCCCTGCTCTGAATTTATTACTTCACATTATTATTATTAAATTTATTTTATAACTTAGACAGAGCAATTATTTATTCGATATCTCTGCATATTAGGTGACGCTGTTTTCACCGATTTTTTATTTACCCCTCGCTCTTTGGAGTATAAGTGACATTTCGGTAGTCGCCTCCTAAGATATCATGTGGCACGGAAGCTGATCCTCCATCTATTTTTAAATACGAAATAAGAATTTAATTTTACATAAGCGTCAATAGAACAATGACTAACGAGTTAAGATTATTTGATCTAACATGAGAATAATTTTGAATTAATTCTAGAGAAATTTTCTTTAATTTTATAACCTTAGTTAAATCTTCATAGACTCTTTTCCACTTTTTTAAAGTCATCTTATTTTTTCCCTGTTTTGTAAAAATTTCCCTTTTTTTCGTTCTTTGGTTAAACTTAAACTAAATTAATAGAACTTGATATAAAAATCCAATTGTTTTGGTTGAAAGTTTTTTTTTAATGTCTGCCATTATATTTTAAGTGCGGAATGTATTTAGTTGTGTTAAAAATGCTAATGTTTGGTTAATCTGTTTGGGCAAAACTTTAAATACTTATTTGAAAATTGATCCATTTTGTAAAATTAATTTTCTTTGATTAAAGATTCATCTCTTTTTTTAAAAATTTAACTATTTATGTTAAACATTTGTTCAATTTTTTGTTTGAAGTTAATTATGGAGCGAAAACCTTTACGATTCAATTTTTCCTTGGAAATTCATCTTTTCTGGTTGAAAATTCAACTACTTGGTTTAAAATGCATTTCTTTTTAGTCAAAAATTTAAATACGTAGCTGAAAGTTGAAATACTTTGTTAAAAATTCTTTTTTTTTGTAGAAGATGTATCTTTTTGGTTGAAAGTTTAACTATTTTGTTAAAAATTACTTTCATCTTTGGTTGAACATAATTTTTTCAACTATTTAATCTTTTCTTAAAAATTGATGTTTTTTGATTGAAAATCCATTACTTGGTTAAAACTTCTTCTTTCTTAGTCGAAAATTCAATTATTTGCTTAAAAATGTATGTCTTTTGTTTATAGCTCTTTAATATTTTGTAGTAAATTAATCTTCTAAGTCAAAAACTCAACTTCTTGGTTCAAAATTTAACTCTTTTGTTGATTGTTGAACCCTTTTTCTAAAACTTTTCATTTCTAAATTAATCTATTTCGTTAAAAATGCAACTAATTGGTTTGAAATTAATCGGTTTTGGTTGAAGATTCAACTATTTTGTTTATAATTAATCGATTTTAGATTAATGCAACTTTTTTATTTCAAATTAAAAAGCTTTGTGATTTAAATATCAGCCATAACGTGTTTCGTTAAGAATTTATTCATTTTTTGAAAATTTAAGAGTTTTGTAGAAAATTTGCCTTTATGGCTTGAAATTTCAACATTTTTCTAAAAAGAGATCTCTCAAATATTTTAGACTGGTTAAGAAGCCTACCACCAGTTTTTAAAATTTGCCAAAAAATTGAAACTATGGGCTAAAAATCTAATTTTTCTTGTTTGAAATTCAACTGACTTAATAGAAAATAAGCTATTTGGTTCAAGCTTAAGATATTAATTTAAAAACTGAACTATTTTGTGAAAAACTAATTTTTCGACTGAAAATTTAGCCGTCATTTCTCGTTGAAACTTTTCCCTTAATAACTTGAAAATTGGACTATTTGCTGGAAATCTCATGAATTTTACTGGAAAACTGTCTTTTAGTAGAAAATTAATATTGTAGAAAAATTGTATTTTGTAGTTAAATTCCACTGCTCAGATATTTGTTTTTTTTAGAATGATTTTTTTTCAAATTGAAAAAAATTCTTGTGTCTTGTAAAAATTTATTTTCTACAAGAAACTTAATTTTCTTGGTTGAAAACTCATTAATTTTGTTGAAAATTTAATAGGATGGAATGATATGGAATGGGATGGGACGGAATAACATGAGGTAGGATAATAGGGGGTTGGATGTAGTATAATGGGATGCTATGTGTGGGGGGGGG
>NC_046658.1:174961756-174983916 GCF_010883055.1 Belonocnema kinseyi | reverse complement strand
AAAATTTTGTGGGGCGGGATCAGATGTGATTAGATGGGATAGTATGGAGTAGGATTGGATGGGGTGTGATGGAATTGGATTGAGTGGTGTGGGATGAGCGGGTGTGAGTTTAAGTGAAGTAAGTTGGGATGGGATATGATTTGATGTGGCGGAATGGAATGATGTGGAGTGGGATATGTTGGGATGGAATGAGATAACATGAGATGGGACAGTATGGGATAAGATAGTATGGGGCAGGGTTGGATGGGCTAGGAATAAGTATAGTGGGAAAATATGGGGTGGGATGGATTGGGTTTGCGTGGTATTGGGTGTGATGGCATACGATTAGGCAAGGCCAGGTGGAGTATGGTGGAATGGGATGTTAAATGATTCAATGGGGCGGGATGGGATGTGATGGGACGATACGGGATGGGATAGTATGGGGTAGGATTGGGTGAGGTGGGATGGAGTATGGTGCGATGATATGGGGTGGGATAGGATAGAATGGCAGAAGTTGAAGTCAGGTGGAGTATGGTGGAATGGGGTGGAATGGGGTGGTATAGGATTCGATGGGGGAAGATGGGATTTGATGGGATTGGATGGGATGGGTTCCGATGGGATAAAAGAAGACATTTTTTTGTGAGAGTAGAACGACTTTACTAAAGTATTAATATTCTACGAAATCCTTTTTTGTATGCTTAAAGACATAAACCAGCTCAATTAACTTCATGAATTTTCAAGGAAAATTATCAAAATAAATAATTTTATTATTCAAATTTAGTAAGTTAGTACTTTAATTGATGCGATTTACAAAAAATGTTCTCTTACAAAAAAAGTTTCTTAATATATTTCAGAATTAATTACTTTTTTCAAATAATTATGCCAACTTTTATTACGAAAATACTTGTAGTTGTATTGGATACAGGTAATACATCGCAGATGTTCCTGGAGGAATTTAAGTTTTAAAATACTAAAATTCTGAGTAGAGTTTTCTCATTCCTTAATATTTTTGTCAAGACAAAATTACGCATTTTTTAGCAGAGAGGAAATATTTTTTCGCAGTGCTAGTTAAAGTAAAAATAAAAATGCTAGTTGCAAGTTATATCCGGACGAACGTAAACACAAAAGGTCCTTTTTATTTGACAAAGACAAGTGTGGTTATTTCTTTCTTCTTTAAAGGGTCGCGTTCATCCTTGCAACATCTAAAAAATGTAGTAAAAAATAGAGCAAGATAAGAGTTCATTGTCCAGTTTACGATCAGTTTTATTTCGTCATTTTTTTCTTGATGCAATATTATAATCCACCATTTTACATGAATAATCCTATTATCATAAAATAAAACATAATGTAGGTTATTTTTTACTTTTGTTTTTACATAGTAGGTACATTTTAGAAATTTTTATTTTGTTCGGGAAATTTCTATTTTTTCGAAAATTTATGTTCCGATCATTATTGTTTTATCTTTCGAAATTAATTAAGAGTCACTTCTAAAATTTCAAATTATTCGATTTTCATACGTATGTAATTTTGATAGTTTTTAGTTCAATTTTCAAGATTTACAATTAAAAATTCTTTAATTTCTAATTCCTAATTTCTAAATTTTTTCTTTTTACACCAACTTCATTTTCGAAGATTTACAATGGAAAAGTCTTCAATTTTGAGTATTTTCAATTGAAAATCTAAATCTGGCATATTCTAAATATTTCACGTTCTGGGATTCTTATTTTCGGAAATGTAATAATTTAATAGGTCTACGGTTATTTTGAATTTGTCCAGATTCATTAACTTTTTTTCTTGCAATATTGAAATCTCGTTAATAAAGAATTCCGGCAAAACGATTTTCAATAAAAAATTAATTATTTTCATAAAAAAATAACGAACTTCCAACTGACAAAGATTAATGGACAATCGAACATGGAATATTTGAATTTTTGGGTCCGGATAATGCCAAACATCAAAAAGAGGAATTTTAAACAAAGTATATATAAATTTAAAATCAAGCAGTTCCATTTTTAATTAAAAAAGATACATTATTAACCAAAAAAGGTATTTTTCCATTTTCAGCAGAAAAAATGAACTTTTAACTTAAAAAGAACGCGTTTCTAAATTAGTTAAATTTGTAAGTAAAAATACATTTTCTAATGAAAAAATACCTATGTTCAATTCAAGAAATAAATTGTGAACTAAAAAGATTCATCTCTTAACTAAAATACAATTCTTTTAAATTAATTCAACTTTTGACCAAGATTTTTTTCTAGCAAAAAGCGTAATTTTTAACAAAATATATGAATTTTCAAAAAATTTGAAAAAATAATATAAAATAAAAAACCTAATTACAAATGAAATTTAAAGCAAAAGTTTTAGTCATGAATTAATTTTCAACCCAAACAACGAATTATCAAGCTTATATATGTTTTAATTTTTAGCCAAACTATTTTCGACTAAAATCAAGAATCTTATATCAGAAAAATTAAATTTCCATCAAAAAAAAAGAAAAGATACATTTTCAACAAAAAATGTTATTATTACATTTTTGAGCATTAAAAACAAATTTTTTACATAAAACAATGATCTCTCAAAGTAGTTTAATTTTTAACCAAAATGGTGATATTTCAACTAAAATGGTTGAATTTTTAACCAAACAAAAATATACAATGAAAAATCGAATAGTTAAATTTATAGTAAAAAAATTAATTTTCAACAAAACAACAAACAAAAAATGAATATCAACAACGCATTAAAGTTTTTTCCAAAAATATTTCTGTCTAACAAAAAAGATAAAATTTTAAACAAGAATATCTATTTTTTACCCACAGAGATGAATTTGTAAAAAAAATTATTTTTCAACCAAATAGTTAGTGTTAAATGAAAAAGACGAACTTGTTAGTGAAAATCTTAATTTTCTACAAAAAAAAAACTTTCAATGGCATGAAAAAAAGATAAATTATCAAAGGGAAATTGAAGGGTTGAACTTTTAGTTGAAAAGTTAAATTCGAGCAAAAGGAAAAAAGTTTTCTTCAAAATTTGGTATGATTCGCTATCGAAAATGACGAATATGAAACAAAATAGTTGAATTTCTAATAAAAGAATGAGTTTCATAAAATTGTTGAATTTTATACAAAGTAAATTATTTTTTGAACAAAGAATTAAATTTTCTGCGAAAAAAAAATTAAGCAAGTTTTCTAAATTTTCCACTACAAAAGATAAATTTGAGAAAAATAGTCGAATTTTCAATAAAAAAAAAGATAAATTTTCGAACAAAAATGGTACTGTTGCATTTTGAAGTCTCGTAAAAAATAAACTTCCACTAGAAAAGCGAATTTTTGACCGAAAAGTGAATTTTCATTCTAAAAATACATTCCTTCACAAAAAATTAAATTTTTAAGAAAAGAAATAAATCTTCTACTAAAATAATTTATCTGTGGACCACAATTAAATTTTTGAAAAAGTGCTTAAACTTTCAGACTAGCAGTTGAATATTCGAAAGAAAGACAAATTTTTAACATGACACATGAATTTCAGACTAAATAGTTCAGTTTCACCCAAAAAGATGAATTTTAAAACAAAAACCTTAATTTTGTACAATTCTAATAGTTGTTAACAAAATGAATCAATCAATTTTATGCTGATTTCAAATTTTGGGATAAGAAGAACTTTTGAATCAGTGTATATTTAAATAAAACTTTGTTTACATATCGAAATAACTCATCTCTAAAAATAATTGAAAAAATTCTATAGTTTTTACTGTTTTCAATCTATCCTCTGTAAATCGAAAAGGCTATAAAGAAATTTATAAAACACTTGATAAAATTCCCATTGTTAAAATAGTTTTCACTCTGAGACAAAAGAAAAATTGGATTGACTATCACTCTTCTGAGTTTAAACTCACCGATTCACGATTTTTTTGCTTCGATCGAGTGGGAACATTTGAAAAGATATTTAAGGCCATGTGATGAGTGGGTCACGTGACCAGATTCCTACCTTACCCTCACTTTATTTTATTTCCCAACTTATTTTCACACGAAGCGCCACATCGAGTTCAAAATTTGGGATAATAAATAAGAAAAATTAAAAAATTTGGGTCTGATTCTAAATTTGAATGATCATGAAAAAAGCAAAGAAAAATTATTCACAACAAAAAACTTTTTTCATAATTGTACAAATTTAGAACCAGACCCGCCATTCTTAGTGCTTCTTGTTTAGTTTCCTAAATTCTTAACTCTATGTGGCATTTCGTGTGATAATAAGTTGGGAAATAAAAAAAGTGATGGTAAGGTAGGAATCTGGTCACGTGACTCACCCATCACATGGTCTTAAAGGGAGAAATGTTGAACCCCATAGTATATTCTGTTCTTTCGGAAGTGTAATGAAACGAAGACGGATTTGAGCGAAAACTATAGGAAGGGAGGAAATAGAATGGAAAGGAGAAACGGGAAATGGTGTCCGAAAAAAGAGAGCGAGTCGTACATTTTCGAGGTAGATACCGTTTTAATTACAACCACTGTCCATAAGTCACTCCATATGAATGAAGGACAACATTTTTCCGTTCAATCAGAGAACTGCTCGTGTAGCGTCCTACTCGAATTCCCACCAAGATAGCGGTAGTGCGAAAATTTCTCTTTCCCTCCCTTGTTTTGCAATGCACGACATTTTTTACTCTCTCGCTCTCCTCAGTTTTCGCTTAGTTTTTTTTTCATTATCAATCGATCTCGATATCGATTCGCTGAATATTGAACCGTGGCTGAATAGAAATTAATTTCTGATCTGCGAAGTAAGGATTTTTTGCATGAAATTAAAGATGAGTTTTGAAGGGCGAAGCTGAAAAAGCAAGTAAAAATGCGGTCTAGTGGAGATGGGTTACTCCCGATTACGACTATGTCCGAGAATTAAAAGTTTTTGCGTAAGAGAGTGATGCTAGAAGAAACTAAAGCACAAAAATAGACACAGGCGGAATGATTTTCTTTTTATAAGGGACCGATTTTTTTGAATCAAGAAAATAATAGAATCAGGACAACTATTTTACTCAAGAATATATTTACTCTAAGCCAAAAACTATTGAGTCATTTTGTTTCATTATACTTATTTGCGTGAAGTTTAATAAAATATTGAATTAAGAATATTATATTCTCATGATAAGTAACTAAAGCTCTAACAAAATTCTTGATCCAAGTAAATTCATATACTTATTTTGCCTACTATTTTAATTGAAACAATGTTCTTGAGACGAGAAAATGAATGCATTCAGTGAAGAAATAATTGCTCTTAAAATAATGCTTGAATATTTTCCTTCAAATAATTATTTATTTGAAACGAATGTCAGATTTACTGTAAAAAATTATTTAGAAATTCAATAATATTTATAAAATTCAAAACATTGGTGCACATAATCAATTTTATTTATGCAAATGTAGATAGAAATGAGCAACTTTGATAAACTACAAACTTTACGCTGACACACAAATCAAATCACTCATAAAACTATTTAAAAAATTATAAGTTTATTGCGTCGATAAGTTTTTGTGGGTAAGAATTAAAAATTTTCAAATAGATTTAAAAAAAATTTTATTAATTTTGAAATAATTATGCAAGACTCAAAAGTAATTTCATTCGTAAAATTATTAAAAGGTTATAAATGTACTGCGTCTTTAATTTTTTTCGCTGATTATTTGTATGCATTAATCTACTTAAAATCAAATCATTCCGAATTTTTTTAACCGTGAAAAATTTTTGTGAATAATGAAAAATAAATATATGACGTCATAAAACAAAGTTATATGCTTTAAAAAATGCTTAAAAATACAATTATTACATTTTCTTGATGATTAAAAAAATGTTATGCGTTTATAAAGCAAAATATGTAAGGAAAAAGAATTCAATAACATTTTTAAAAAGTTTATTAAGAATGCGTTTCATTTTATGAAAGAATAATTAAGAAAATGACAATTAGAATTTTTTCAAATAAAAGAATTGGGAATGCAAGGAGGAAGCGAATAAATATTTTCCATACGACCACCGTGAGACCCTATCACTTTTAACCTGCAAGTTCATGCACCAAATCTTTCTTTACAGTATTCTTTTTTCTTCTGATTTCGAAGTATTTTATACTTGAAATAAAATTAATATGTCGAGCACTTTTTTAAATGGGTAATATTTAAACTAGCGATCAATTCTTTTTTACATATTTCAAATTATTTTTGTTTGAAATTGTTATTTTAAATTGAAAACTAGATTAAAAAGTACTATAAAGGAATTAACTAAATCGAAAAATGTGCGTTTTGCAGAGGTTTTTAAAAATCAGAAAATATTTATTTATCACTGAGGTTATTAAAGCGTTTTTCAACTCAAAAGTTATGAATTTTTTATAAGCTTTAGATCGTTTTAAAGCGGATTACATTTTTAAAGGAAAAAGTATTGAGCCCTTTGTAAAATAAGTGAAGTTCAATTATTTTTTGTATATTTTAAATTGTTGTTTTACGAAAGCAATTTCATATTCAAATCTTAGTAAACAATGTATGATCAAAGCATTCGATAAATTAAAAACTTTGTGGTTTATGTAAATTTTCGTATAACAGAACAGTATTTTTTTTCATTGATGCTATTAAAGAATTTTTGTACATGCAACTTTTCTTTATTATTCATGACCTTTGGGTCGTTTTTAAGCGTTTTAAATATTTAGAAACAACAAGTGTTAAGTCCCTTGTTAAATAAGTGAATCTTACTTCGCTTTTTCACATATTTTATATTATTGATTAAGAAATATTATTTTTCATTAAAAATTGAGTAAGAGAGTATTATATACAATAAAAGAGTTGAATAAATTAAAAACTGCGCATTTTATGGAGAATCTTTGTTTATTGTTTATTACTTATAGATATTTTATAACATTTGTAAATATATTAAGAAAACAAAAGTATAGAGTTTTTGAAATAAGTAAAATTCAATTCTAAAATTTTTATAAATAAAAAATGGTATATTAAAGTCTTTCGAAAATTTTCAAGTATCATCAGAAAGATGTTTTCTTAAAAGAAACATTGAGTTCCACAACGTTTAGTTTGAAGATGGTTGAGGCTCTATACGACTTCGTACGACACTGCCTTGAAATTCTTGCTCGAGATTTTTTCACCGAGATCCAAGTGCTTCGATAGCAAAGTGGGTAGAGCGCGCAGTTAGTACACTAGTTTTAGGTAGTTTTAGGTAGGGTTCGAATCCTCGTGGAGTGCGATTTTTCAAAGAGATTAAGCATGCGATTATGTTTGTAAGTAACAGTGTGCGAGAATTCCGTGTTTTAATAATTTAAAAAATGAATATTATATAACAATAATTTCAAAAATAATTTTTTTTTCATTAAGAAATAGTGTTCATTCGAGGCTCATTCTATTGTTTCGATCCTTTATATTCTTACATTAAGAAAATATATTCTTGAAGTGTATCAGAAATGATTTCTTGGAAGTGAACTATGTTCTGCATTTGAATACATCTCTATATGAAGTAACACATTTACCCCCACCATACCTACTGTTTGGGAGCCGCAAACCAGAAGGTGCATGATTACCACTCTAAGTTCGTGTGGATAGGTGGGTTTCCGTATGCCCGACTGGAACAGCGCTACTCAAATCGCGCGTTTCAGTTTATGAATGCTTCTCACTGAATCTTATGGCGCCCCTTCGTAATGCGCGAAACCCGAGGCGCGACGGTAGGGACCCCGAGGGCGGCTATAAATCGCAGCGACTAGACTGCTTGAAAAGCAGTAGAGCCGCCCAGCCGCTGCGACTTGAATATTTAAAGGTGTGTTTTTATTTTATACTTTTTAAATACTTTCTCTGCGCAAGGCTACTTTGTCTGCTAATTATTTAATTCTGCTGAAAAATTTCAGTCTTTTTAAATATACCCTTAAGATTAATTGACAAAAAATAAAGAATAATTTTCCAATTTTGAAATAAATATCGGTAAACTACAAAATACGAAAATTATAACTTTCATAAATTGTACAGATCGAAGGTTAAAAAAAATCCACGCAATAATTTTCAATGTTCTAATTTGAAGAATGATGAATCAACCAATAAAATTTTTTGTTAAATTATATAATTTTAAGCAATTTAAGTGAAAAGCATTAAGACTTGATGGATTACAATTATTTTTTTAATACACACTTTTTAAACTAGAAGTTAAAAATTATTAATTGTTCAGTTGTTATTTATACATCAAAATTTTTTTTGAAATCTTGTTAAATCTTTCTTAAAATTAATTATTTCAAAGAAAAATCTTTAATATATTTTACAGGAACCTGAAGCTTATTTTGTTATTACCTGAGTATTTTCAACCAATGTAATTAAGCTGGCTGATGTTAACGCGGACAAATTTTCGGAAGACTGTGTCATCACTATAAAGATGCCGCTCAATTAAAATTTTCTGGAATCCCTACGATTCCCTGTTTTAAAAATGTTCTCGAATTTCATTTCGACTGGTCTCATATAATAAAAGCATGAGAAGTACTTCTTTTTCCTCCAGAAGATTAATTATTAATTGATCCATGCTGCCATGTGCTACTGTACAACCTACTGTAGGCGTCGTTCAAACTGGACTGATTATAGACAACGAAAAGTAAATTGACCTGGTCGCTTGCCTCCAGACGCCCCGTAGGAAACCCGTAAGAATCACTAATCGTGCGACTAGTTTCGCGCAAATCAAGTAGCGCGACATTAGTCGCGCATGCGGAAACCCACCTTAAGCCGAAAATGCACGACTGGACTTCGGTTTTCTGCTGCACGAGGATTGCCGATCTGTGAGCTTCGGAAGAGTTCGGTGGTCTTCTATTTAAATCTCGATCCCTATTTGAAAGAAATTGAAGAAATTGGCGACTTTGATGTTTCGCGTGAGTCTTAATTTCATGCATACGTCGATTTTCAGGTTATGTTTTTCAGCTCATATAATATGTATATTATTAAATTTACTATTATAATTATAAAATGTTTAATAAATATCAATGAATATTTGACTATTAACCTTTTAACTAAAACAATTAGTTTTCTGCAAAAAAGATGAATTTTGAATAAAAGACATAAAATAACAACAAAAAATTAAAATTGTTTTCCACATAATAGTAAAATTTTTAAACAAAAAATTACATTTTCATCCAAAAAGCTAAATAGTATACTAAAAAAAGAATTTATAATAAAATGCATGAACTTTGCATAAAAGAAGTTAAAACTGAAAAACATCACTTCTCAATAAAATATAAAATGGTTCAACTATTGATGAATCATAAACCAAAAAAACTATGTTTTCATTAAAGGAGTTCCACTTTCAACCATAAAATATATAAGAAATCGTTAAAATTTTTTGAAATCGCTTTAAATTCTTGAAATTAATTGAAAATTTCTTAAAATGTTTTGAAATATCCAAAAAATTTTAATCCTTTCAAATCTCTTGAAATTTTTCAAAGCTCTTGAAAATTCCTTTCAATTTTAAAAATACCTTACAAGATTTCAAATCCTTTGAAATCTCATACTAAATTATTGAAATCGATTGAAAATGTCTTGAAATCTATTAAAATATCATAAGACATGTCAAATCCTTTAAAATCTAATATTAAATTACTGTAAAAAATTGAAAATTCTTTTGAAAGACCTTGGCATCTTTGAAAGATTTCTAAAGTACTTTGGAATATTTTCAAATAACCCTACTAAAGTTGTTGACATTCTCTTAAATAATAAAGATAAGTTGACATCTTTTAAAACATCCTCAAATATATAAAATTCTTAAAAATCTTTTAAAATCTCTTGAAATTTTCAGAAGCTCTTTAAAATCTCATATTAAATTTCTGTAATCAATTGAAAATTCCTTGGAAGCTTTTAAAATTCTCTCAAATTTGTCGAATTCTTCAAAATCTTCTAAAATATCTAGATCTTTTTTTAAAGATTTCATTGAGGATTCCACTATTTTGTTTAATTTTTTTGTTTAATTTACTGGTTGAAAACTCATCTTCTTTTTTTTAAGTTCAAAATTCAACTATTTGGTTGAAAATGCATTCATTTTGTTGAAGATTGTTTTTTAAACTGAAAATGTAATAATTCCATTGTTTGCTTGATTTAAAATTTTTTAGTGGAAAATTCATCTTTCTAAATTGAAAGTTAAAATACATTTGGAAATACTTTCCGAAATATTTTTTGCATTCTTACCCGGCTAAAACTCACATATTTTGTTGGATGCCTAATTATTTTGTTACTGATTAAACTAGTTTTGAATTATCCTTATTGGTCCAAAATTCAATTGTTTTATTCAAAATTTTTGTACGTGGAGCCCCGAAATGTAAAGATTGGATAATATCAAAGCAAGTGATCAGGTTATTTTTGTCAAGTGACATTCATTGACAGACTCGGCCCGATATTGATAAGCGCGCTGTAAGCAATTCTTTTAACTGCGCATCTTTCTAGAAGCGCAGCTGTATTTGATATAAATAAGTACTATAAATAATAATGCAGATAAATAGTTCAAAAAAATTTTCACTAAAAAAAAATTAATTAAAATAATTCGGTACATGCACACTTGGAAAGTCACGGACCGTAAACATAATTGCATGCATGCCAGTGTTTTTTTTATACACGACGTGACAAATGTATCATTTCCTCGAAATATTACAATTTTACAACTCAAAATCAATATAATGGAATAAAAAAACGACGCAAATTTTTCACGGAATTGTGGCTATTGTAGCATCACGTCACGGTCATGCTAGGATATGGGAAAATGTCAAAAAGGTTATCATGATTGATACATTTTAGCATGGGACTACATACGCCTCTTTAAATTAAATGTACGAAACGTAAAAGTGATTCATAAATGTCTGAATAGTAATATTTTTAAGTATAGAATGCATTTGCCTAATTCTGTTTCATCCTTTTATCGGTTGAAGAACTTTCAGTTTCACGAAGTTCAATCAACTATTCGAAATTTAAGGTCAGAGTAACCGATTCTGATAAAGTCGATCTAACACTGTAACCTCAAATTTTTTATGTTTTATTTTATGTCGTGACACTAAAATGTCATCAATCGAAAAAATAAAGGAACATGACTAAGCAGATACATTGTAAATTTCACAAATATTACTATTTGTATATTTATCACCAACTTTGACGTTAAGCATATTTTCTCCAAAAAGTTGTCTGCATTCCCATGACGTCATGCTAAAATACTGAATGCAGACAAACGCGGGCTTCCCGCTCTTTCGGCTTCTTTTTAATTGGTTAGCCACTGATGCAAGCTTGACTACACAATCTGTACAGGTGCCGTGGTGGGAGGTGACGAAACGGTCTAATTTAAAATAACGGAGTATGGAGGACTTTAAAAAGATTAGATTTGAAATAAATAAGACTTGAATTAGATGATAGTAAAAATTGATGCGACTTGAAATACGCGAGACTTCACTTGACTGCATTTTTTTATGTCGATAATATTGGTCTTAAATTTATCTGCACGGATTTAAAATTAATTTTTTGATCAGAGAAGAGTCACGCATTATAAAACCTTTGCTATCCATTTTCTGTGCGACACTTTGTGTTGCTATGTGCGGCCCACCTCCCTCTTCCCTTTAGAGTGTCACGTAATATGTGAATGCTCAATTTTTCTTATTCTAGACATTCCAGATAAAAACGTTACACTTTTAAAGCTATTGTTGTTTGATGTATAACTATTGGTGTGAGAATAATGTCCATTGACGTGAAATCGAAATAGTGCACGTCTATTGTATCGAAACAAATTGAACCAGTCAGGGTCTATGGAGTGAATGGAAAGATTTGAAAAAATAAAAAATATATGCAATTGTATGATAGAAAGTCATTATAAGAAAAAAGGATAGTCAGAATTAGAATAAATATTGAAAAAATACTGAAGGAATTTTTGTAAAAAGTAGAGAAACTAAAAAGGAACTAGTTACTTCAGATTAATTAGAATCTCATATGAAAACACACAACAATAGCCATTCTGCGCAAATGAACTTTAGGCGAACAAAAATTTGTGAATTACTGTCCGTTCTCTGAATAGTGCCGGACATGGACTGACAGGTTAGTATTTCTTGTGAAACTCAGCTTCCCCCAATCTTAGCAAGTAGAAGCGCCGTAGAATGCGCGTCCCCTTTCTTTCTGAATAGTGCCGGTCGTCCGTTTTTTTCCGCAGGTGCGATGTGTATATGTTTGGAAGTTTTTTCTCTCTTGATTTTAAATCGAAAAAAACGAGTCCCTTTTTGTGTAGAGATTGTTTTGTTAAATTTATTTATTCAGGAAGCGGACTGCTGATTGGGCTGATTATCGTAAAATGTGATATAGTAATATTTAATTCGTATTCTATGAATAATTGTGAAAAGAAAACGTCTTCATTCCTTATCGAAAATACGTGTTAAGCTACATTGGGCTTGCGCTATCTCTAAATATATTTTTTGTAAAAAAAAAAATTCACTTTTTCGTCGATTCAAAAAAATTTCCGGGCAAGATGCATGCAATTTCGAAAAAAAAAATTTTGATTACCCTAATGGTCATTCATTGGCTGGTGCCAAACCATTGTACCCATTAGCCTAGAGGAGGCAATACTTGATCGTTCGTTGGCCGTCTCGATGTGCAACTTCGCTGAGATACAAACGATGACGCGGTATTATTTGATTATTTATGGATCGAATTTCGCTGGTGCTGTGACATTTTTCCGATTCCGCGGGATTAAGTTACCGGCGTGGGCTGAATTAAAACGCTAATAACGAGCGGCGATATTTATTGGACGGCTTTGCGCGGCGGAACGCGGAACTGAAACCACCCACACCAACTATCTATGTGTGGAGCACCATTGTCTCCGAAACAGCGCTCTTACCACTTTTATGAGTGAGATTTCAAGCTTATCCGAGTAGATAACTCAGGCAAGTCATTTACTTAACAACCCTCTAGAAATACGAGCCAGGAATCAGGTGGTATTCATTGGGACCAAAAATGGGGTAATTTTACCGATAAACACGTCCGACCCTGGAAAAAAGCCCTTTATCATATCCTGATCTCATGCAGTAATTTCTCTGAGAATAGGATCAGATTTTTTAATTATTCGGCAAAAACTGATACGAGCCTCTCTGTGTAGTGAATACGGCGATCTTGTTTAATAAAATTTAAATTAAACCTGGACTGTTTTCCTCGTCAGGTTTGTAGAATGCAGAATATTGATCGAAAAGAAAAGGGTAGAACTGTGAACTATGACCTTTTTACTTTAACGTTTGAATTTTTACCTTTGACCTCTCAACTACGGTAAATTATATATTACTTTTAAATTTGAAACTTTGATCTCATCCTTGACCTCATTCTTCACCTCTTGTTTTTTATTTTAACTACTGACCTTTGACCTTAGACCGAAGTCCTAAAAAATTTGACAGATTATTTCTTCCATTGAAATTTCAAACTTTAACCACTCACCTCTGACTTCTCGTCTTTAATTTTTAACTACTGACCATTGACCTCTAGCCTATGGCCGATTGTTTTGAACTTGGACCTCTCATCTTTGACCTTTCGTCTTTGAGTATTTAACTGCTGACCTTTGACCTCTGACCTTTGGCTTTTAACATATGACCTCTGTCATTTGACCTATGACATTTTATGTTTAAGTCCAGACTTGTCATTCATCATTTTGGCCGACCTCTGAATAAACATCTGTTATATAAACAACTTTCTCATCGGAGAAATTATTGGAATTGTGTCAAGTTTGAGCATTATCCAGCTATTTTGGATAAAAATTCGAAACGTTGAAGTATTTTCAAGACAAAAAATAGCTTTTCATAAGCCCTACAAGATTATCATAAAATCTTTATGAATTTTTTTTTAAATTGAAATTTCAATTTTCAACCAACAGTTCTGGATTTAACAAAAAAAAAAAATAAATAAAATAAAAAATTCCATCTTGCGGCCACACTATGCAAGATATGAAAAAATGTGAAAAAATTGTGCAAACGAAAAAGGTCTACAAAAATTTCTTATCAATAACTTTTTTATAGGACGGGTAGTTTTGGTTTATTCGAAAAATACAACATAAAAAACGTTTCAATCGAAAGAAGCTACGAATAAAAATGAATAGAAGAAAGTTGTACATGTTAAAATGAGTTTTTTATCGTAAAAATGGTATCGAAAAGAATTTTCTTTTTCGAAAAATGACAGAAGGTTCGAAAAAAAATTAATAGACAAAAGTTGTTCACTCAAATAAGGTATAGAAATTTATTATTGATCACTTTTTTAGAGACCGAATATTTTTTGTTGAAATCGTAAAAAATAATATTACAAAAAAATTAAATCATTGGAAAAGCAACACAAGGTATGAAAAAAATGAAACAAAAGAAACTGTTCACCATAAAAGGTCTACAAATTTGTTTTTAATTTTTTTGGAGGAGGCGTATTTTTCAGTTAAGAATCAACAAAATTGTTGTCCAAATTATTATTTGAGGGTACAAATAATTTTCATACAAAACAAAAATGTGAAATAAATATTTTTCAACAATTTTACTACTTTATTTGTTTTTAAGGTCATATACAAATAACTTTTCTAGTATTTCGAAAATTTAAGTTTAAACGATATTTAGGACATGCACAACTTTGAAAGAAACTCTCAATATTTGATTGTTTTTCGAATATAATTTACTTTTAAATTGGTTCAAATTAATCCAAAAATTTCGAAAAAATGTTAAAAATTAAACAAAAGTCTTAAAATCTTCCACGTTCTTCTTTGAAAATTTTTAAGCTCAATAAAATTTTTTTAAATCCCTTTCAATATTCTATTAAAATTATTAGAAAGAATTTTTTTCAGGAATATGCTTAAAAATGTTCCAAATTAGTTTTCGAAATTTTAAAAAAACTTTTAGAAAATTTGGAGATCTTTTTAAATTTTACTCTTGGAAATTGGAAAATTTTTTCTTCAAAATCTTCTAGATTCTCCTGTAAAATTTCAGGAAATAATTTGAAGTTTTTCGAAATCTTCAAAAATATACGTTTTGTTAGATTTTTTAAAAATCTTCTCACATGTTAAATTATTCTTGCAATTTTGTCTAAATCTTATCAATATCATTTAAAAGGACTTAAACTTCTTCTGAAATTTTATAATCTTTCAAAATGAATAAAACTGCTTTGAAATCTGTATAATTTTTTACATTCGTAGAAAGGATTAAAAATGTTTTGACATATTTTGAGATTTTCTTTGGAAATTAATTTTCAAATACAAAAAATCATTGCAAATATTTCCAGCATTATCTAAATAATCTTGTTATTGGCTTGAATCCTTTTAAAATTCTTTAAAATGCTGCCAAAATTTCTTGTTCAGAATCTTAAGAAATCTAAATTTTGTTATAAATGATTTCAAATTTTTTTAAAGCCGAACTATTTTTGTATCTTTCCAATTTTCTCTTAACATTTAGTTTTCAAAAGAAAACATCATTTAAAATTTTTCCACGAGGTTTGAGAACGTTTTTTTATATATTTTTATTCTGTTAAAATCCCTGAAAGCTTCAGACTTAAAATACTTTTGAAACTTCTAAAACTTCGAATTGAATTTCAAAAACAAAGTAAACACCGTACATTAAAGTTTATTTCGTTTGTGTTAATTTATTTTAAAAAGAATTGTTTTAAACGAGAATAAATTTCAAAACGGAAAACGGAAAAATCACTTCTTTTAAAATAGCTTTGCTCCGTCCATAAATAAAACTGCCATGGCAACTGTTTTATTGTTTCAAGAAGGTGTAATTATCTAAAACATTTTTAAGAATCAAATTTTATAAAAGTGAAAGAAAAGAGAATAAAACCATAATCATCAAGAAAGTTTGTTCGACAGAATACCTTCAATTTTTTTTAAATACCTATCAAATTTTAAAATCAGAGACAAATATTTTTTGAAAATAAATACTGTATGATTATTGCAATACATAGTTTTGACCAAAAAAATGAAATTGACTCTGAAAATTTAAATGTGTGGAATTAGAGATGAGGTCCTGACGCAAAATAATAGCCTATAAGTTCAGGAGCGTACACTGAATCCTGGATTTAAAAAGATTTTCAGGGATGGCCTTCAGTGACCTTGATCGTAAACCCAGGGAATCTAAACGTAAACATTCAGGGCCATGTGAATCATTTTCAGTTGAAATGCACAATATTACGCAACATATGCTCGTGAGTACCCGCGCACCACCCCATTTTTCGCTATGCTACCGTTTATCACGTATTAATGAGAAGCGCCTCCTTTTTGTTCCCGTGGTCCCTGCAACACCATAATTCCGAGGACTGAAATTCTTAGATCGTCGTAAACCAAGGTTTCTTGAATCCAGGTTTTAGTAGATATTGATTTCCATATTTTTTTGCAAATCCCTTTGTCATTTTCCTTATTTTTTCAATTCGTAGCATTTTTTAGTACTTATTGAAAAATACGCTTTTCCTCTTTTTACGTATGACAAGAATCGAATATCGGTTTCTGCCTATAACAATTGACCCCAAAGAAATTAACCGTTTTTTTCCCTTCGATGTTAAGTACCTCAACGAAAGGAAAAAGTTTTCCGGGGATTATTGGCGGGGTCGAAAATGCGAAATATAGAGTGGACAGCTTTGCGCATTGGTTTAATTTATTCATTGGCCCCGGTGGTATTTTAGACAGCAAAAGCATACCTATCGGTTTTCCGAATATTAAACAAAGCGATCCAGAGGTGCCAAAGGTTAGCTTCATTAAAAAAAATTTCAATACAAAGCCGAGCTTTGGGAAACTTTTACACTACATGAAAATTAGTACTGCTCCCTTTATAAGCACGAAGCGACTCGTCGATTGCATGCAAATTTGATTAAACTTTCGAACCAGCGACTAAGGCACGTGAGATTGATTGCTAAGTGAATTATTAAGCCTTTATATATTCTCCACGAGACTTAGTGACCTTTGTGCAAGTTCAAAAAAAGTTAGTTTGGAACATGACGATATGAAAATATTTAAAGGAATCTGCATCATCACTATTGATCAAGTTAGCTCTTTATATAACAGAAGATACTTGAGGTCATTTCTGACTAGATGGAAAATAAATTAAAAAATTTTTAAATAAATTTTTCTGAAAAAAGATCTTCTCACTTCGCTCCGCTGGGAATCGAACCACAGAACTCCCGACTGCCGGTCAAGCGCTTTTCCACTAAGCTATTTGAGAGATCTATAGAAGAATCTTTTTTCAGAAATACACTCTATTTCAACCCAGGTGTTACATTTATAATAGGAGTCCTTTAAAGGAATCTCTATTATTCTCAGAGGCATAGTTACTATCGATCAGTGTAGATATCATTCCACATTTTTTGAAAATAGAATTTAAAAGCATAGATCAAGTTAACTCTTCAAATAATAGAAAACAGTTAACATCATTTCTGACTAGATGGTAAATAAATTCTAAAAATGATTTAATTAAATTTTTCTGACAAAATATCAGAAATGTCATCAAGTATTTTCTGTTCTTTGAAGAGTTAATTTGATCGATAGTTTTGATTTCTATTTTTACAGATTGTGGAATGATATCTGCACTGATCGAGAGTAACTACCTCTGATGATAATACAGATTCCTCTGAATTACTCATATTATAAATGTAACACCTGGATTGAGATAGCGTGTATTTCTGAAAAAGAAATTTTTTTCGATCTTTTTAATAGCTTAATGAAAAGCACCCTACCGGCAATCGGAAGTTCTGTGGTTTGATTCCCAGCCGAGAAAAGTGAGAAGATCTTTTTTCAGAAAAATTTAATTTAAAAATAGGAAAATATACATTACCCTTGAAGAAATCTGTATTATTATCGGGGATAAAATCCTACAGTATTGATAAATATAAAAAATTAAAGTAAATCTTTTGACTAATATACAGAAAATCTCACTATTAAGTATATCTATGAAACCTGTTTTTTCTTTATCTCTCCAATAGCTTAGTGGTAAATGCACCCGACCAGCATCGTCAGACCTGTGGTTCGATTCCCAGCGGAGCGATCTTTTTTCATGACTGACCTAACTTTTTTACTAATTTAGTTATGAAACTTGATCGTATAACCGTCACGTTACCCTATTTAAGATTCTTATTGTCATATTGTCGTTTTAATTTACTTTTTATTTTGAATGGAATTTCATCTCTCTTTCTGAAAAGTTTAATAATCAGTCTTTTTTAATTGAAGATTCACTCCTAATTTTAATCCATGTTATAAGCTTAATAAACGAAAGAAAGAACATAAAAGTCTGCTTCAAAACAAACCTGCTGAAATTTTTTTTTGTAATTTATTTTCTTAACTGAAAATTGAACTGTTACATTGTTGTAAATGTTTACATTTTTAGCTAAAGATTCTATTAATTTGTTTTAGTTTTTTCTTCGTTAATCGTAATTGAACTTTTCTAGTTGAAAATTAATCTGCTTGGTTGGAAGTTCACCTTTTCTGTTATCAATTAATTTTTTATGGTTGACAATTCATTATTCTAGCTGAAAATTAATTTTCTTGCTAAAAAATAGTTTTTTGTGTGAAAAGCGAACAATTTTTAAGAAAATATGTGTTTTTTTGTTGTTGTTAAAAATTAAAAGTTCTATTTTTATTACAAATTTATGTTTCTTTTAACAATTAAACTCAAAATTAGTTTTAACATATTTTTGTAATATTCTATTCAAATTATAACTAAGTTTCACGACTTTTTTTCCTTTTGTTGAAAATGAATTATTCGATTTTTGGTGAAATATTGGTTTGTTTGAAAAATCATCTATCTTGTTAAGAATGAAACTATTTTGTTAAATTCTTTTAAGATAATTTATTGGTTTTGAATTTAATTTGTTTTTTCTGCATAAAAATGTATCTTTTTTTATTCAAAATTTTGGTTAAAAAGTTTTTATTCAGTTTGTTAGGAAATTAAACTTCCTTATTTGAAATTAATATTTTTAGTTGAATATTTAGCAATTTGATAGACAATTTTTAATTTTATTTTATTGGAAATTATTTTTTTACTGGAAATTGAACTATTCCCTTTTTTAAATTCAAGTACATACTTTTTTCGAAATTAACATGTTTTGTTAAAAATTCTTTTATTATCGTTGTAAAATAATCCTTTTGGTTGAAAATTCATGTATTTTTTTTTAATTTTTCTTTTTTAGTATATAATTAATTTTTTTTAATGAATGTTCATTACTTTAGTTGAAACTTCGGTTTTCTTTGTGTAAGATATTTGTTCAAGAATTTGTTGATATCGAAAATTCGTTCTGTTTTTTAAATCAAAAATTATTTTTGTTTTAAAATTAAATTTTTGCAGTAAAAGTTTAATTATCTCCTTTTTGATGAAAATTTATTAATTTTAGTTGCCGATTCAATTCATTCGATACACTTTTTTTAACGTAATTTTCGACCCTTTTATAATAAAATTAGTCGATTTAGTTGAAAATGTTTTTTGTTTGTTACATTTTTTTTTAGTTGAAGATTCATTATTTTACTTAAAAATTCATTTATTTGGTCAAAAACTCAAATGATTTGTTAAAAATTTATTGTTTTGTGGATTGAAAATAAAGGATTCTATTTTTTGTGCATTTTTTTCTTTTTTTGGTTAGAAGGTAGCTTTAATTGTTAAGAATTTAACTATTTTATTAAAAATTCCGCCTTTTGCTGAGTATTAAAATATTTTGTTTAAATTTGTTATGTTTTTGTTGAAAATTAATTTTCTTGACTCAAAATTTGACTATTCCATTTTCGTTTAAAAATTCGAATATTGGTGTAGAAACTGTACACAACGTTTTTTTTAATTATTCTATTTTCGTAGAAAATAATCTTTCTGGTTCAAAATTTATTTTTTGGTTGCAAATTCAACTGTTTGTTACAAAATAACTATTTGCATACAACATTAACTATTTGTTTAAAAATTAATGCAATGTAATCTTCCAAATTTTCGATCTCTGGTTTTAAACGGATTTTTACGTTTGGGCACTCATAGAGTGCCCAAACGTGCATTGTCAAAATTTCCAAAATTTCAAAATTTGCAATTTGTCTTTAAATTTTGGAAATTTTGGTCAAAGTTTCTTATAAATGGGCAGAAGAATTAAAAATTATCCAAATAAAATTTTCTATTTCGATGAAAATTAGAAAAGTTATACATTTTTAAAATTTTTGGAAATGTTCCGAAAAATAGAAAAAAATATTTTTCTGACAGATTAGAAAATTTAATTTAAATCTTTCACTTTATATCAACTATATATTTAAAAATCTTAGTTAAATTGTATGGTTAGCTGAAATTTCAAAAAGTTAGAGCTTTTTAAAATTTGAAAACAATTTTCTATGAGTTTTAGAAATGTCTGTCAAATTTTCTTGCACAAGGCAAAAATACTTGCAAATGATCGTTATGACATTTTTGAATTCTATAAATAATAATGCGGTTTAATTTTTTTTTCAATTTTTAAACTTTGCAAAAAAGGGGGAAATCCTAATTTTTTAAATGGGTTAAGAAATTTTATTAAAAATTTCTACTATATATAAAATATATGTATTTCAAAACTATTCTCATGACATTTCTTAATTAGACAAAAGTTCAAAAAGTTTTAAAGTCGATTAAGGCGTACTTATTAATCTGACTTCTGATAATTGAAAAGCTAATTATGAATGGAAAGGAGATAATTCCTGGAATTCAAATTTAAAAGACATCTTACCTTTTGATGAATTTGAAATCAAAGATTTAAGCTGAGAAAATCTCAGATCATTTATTTCACAGTCGTGAGATTTCATGTCTGAGAAGATCAAGTTAGAAATTTCAGGGTAATTATACAGCTTAAGGAAAACCTTTTTAAACTTTGGATTAGCGTAGTTTACGAGAACAGGCTTATTGAACTTGTTGAAACGCTCTGTCAGGAGAAAGTTGTGAAGCAGCAAGGGAAGTTGTACGAGGGCTGGAATTTAACCCTTTTTTTCAAAAAGTCACTCTTTTTTACAACCCCTAACCCGACAACTACAATTTATTTAAGAAGGTAATCCTCAGCAGGGAAAAAAATTTATAAATAAAACATCTGTTTCATCTAGTAAATTGCCCAAAAAATCTTTTTTTTTTAGAATTTTTCAAACGCTGCCCTCTAAATTTCTTGATTTTCTTTAAAAAATACTACGATAAATTGTATCTTATTTTCAAAGAATTTTTGAGGGGTGCCGCTTCGATTTTTCAGGTTTGGAAATTAATTTTTTATTGTTTTTTTTTTCAATTCAAATTAAAGGCTAGAAAATTCGATTATCCCGATATAGTTTTTTTTATTCATTGAGAAATAATACCCAAATTTTATGAAAAAACAAAATAATTTTCGGGATATTATCAGGACTAGAATACGAAAATTAAGAATTTTATTGAAATCATTGCTTTGAAATAGATCCAAAATATTTTCGGTTTGAAAATTTAGCTATTTAAAAATGAATCAATATATAGGGCACTTTTGCTTTCTTACTTGGTTCAAATTTTGCCTTCTTTGTTTTAAAATTGACTTTTTTTTAATAAAAAAATCGCATTTTGTTCTTGTTAAAAATTCAACTAGTATGGTAGAAAAGTAATCCTATTTGGGTGAGAATTCGACTATTCTATTAAAAATTCGTCTTTTTTAATTGAATACAACTATTTTGATTTCATATTGGTCTTTGGTTGACGATTCATAATTTTAGTTGGAACTTGACCTCTTTGGTTGAAAATGTAGTTATTTTGTTTAAAATTGTTTTTTAAAGATATTTTGGTCGAAAGTTTCAATAGTTGTATGAAACTTAACTTTTTTGTAAATTAATTAATATCTTTTTTAGAAAAAGTCTACCATCTGGTTTAAAGCTGATTTACTTCGTTGAAAATGTAACTATTTTGGTAGAAAGTCCAACTATTTGGCTGAGATGTAAATTTTTTGTTGAAAATTCATCTCCTTGGCTTGAAAATTGAATTATTTTGTAAGAAATTCATCTTTCAGTTTTAAAAACTCAAACAAGTATATCATTTTTTTTCTTACTTCCCTCAAAATTTGCCTTTTTCGTTCCACATTGATCTCTCTTGGTAAAAAATAGCTCATTTTTTGAATTTATTTATTTTTGTAGAAAATTATTCTGATTTGGCTCTGATCATCTATTTTTTCGAATATTTATTTATTCAGGCTTCAAATTTTTTCTAATAGAAATAAACATAAAATAAAATATGA
>NC_046658.1:174890323-174961656 GCF_010883055.1 Belonocnema kinseyi | reverse complement strand
TTTATTTTTTAAAACTAAATAATTTATACAAATTTTTTTACTTGGTTAAGAGTTGGGCTTTTTCGTTCCCAAATTAATCTTTTTTGATGAAAAAATCTCTCTTTTTTGAATTAAAATACTTTTGTCGAAAATTTATCTAATTCGGCTAAGGGTTCATCTATTTGGTTAAAAATTAAATTATTATTTGGTCTTAATTTTTTTATGATAGAAAATTAAAATATTTTGGCCGAAAATTCAATTATTTGTTTAAAAACTAATTCTTGTTTGTGAATTAATTAATACCTTTGGTCGAAAAAATAGATCCTCTGATTAAAAAATCATGTATTTCGTTAAAAATTTAACTATTTTAGTCAAAAATTCAACTATATGGTTCATAGTATCTTTTTTGTTGAAAATTTATCCTTTTGCGTTGAACATTCAACTATTTTGTAGAAAATTATTCTTTTAGGATTTAAAACTGTATAATTAATACGCATTTTTTTCTCAGTTTAAAATTGGGCTTGTCCGCTTCAAAATTGATCTCTTTTGACAAAAAATGCGTTTTTTAAATACAAATATTTTGGTATAATATTAATCCAATTTGATCAAGAGTTCATCTCTTTCGTCCGAAATTTAATTATTGTGTTTCAAAATTTTTTTTTGTAGAAAATTAAAATGTCTTAGTAGAAAATTCAACTATTTAGTTCAAAAATGATTTATTTGGTTTCAAAATAGTTGAAACTTGAACTACTATTTGGTTGGAAATCAACTTTTTTCTTGGAAATTCATATTTTCGGTTTAAAATTCAACCCTATTGTTAAAAGGTCCTGGTTTTGGTTTTAAAATTAATCTTTCTTCGTAAACGAATTGTTGTCTAGTGTCCAGCTTTTTAATAGGAAATTCGTCTTTTCTCGTTGAAAATTTAACTATTTGTTTGAAAGTTAAACTACTTTGTTACGAATTCAGTTTTTAATTGAAGAATCATAATTTTCGTAAAAAATTTAACAAATACGTTTCAAATTTATTTTCTTTTAAGGGTGAAAAATTCAAAACATTTCGGTACAAAATGAAACCGTTTGAATGAAAATGAACTTTTAATTGGGAATTTCACTCTTGCTGAAAATTTATCTTTTTTAGTTAAAAATTCTACTACTTGATTAAAAAGTACTCCTACGTACACAATATATTATTTTATGAATTACAATCTTAGTTATTTTTACTTTTAAATTATAAAATTTGGGAAGCCAAAAAGTGACTATAATTATAACAGGTAGGACCAGTGCAAAGAAAGATTGAAAACGCAATGTCCCAACCTATACAGTGTTCCAACCTATACAGTGTTCCAACCTATACAGTGTCCCAACCTATATAGTGTCCCAACCCATGCATTGTCCCAACCTATACAGTGTGTTAACCTGTGAATAGTTCAAACCTATACAATGTCCCAACTTATACAGTGTCTCAACCTATACAGTGTCCCAACCTATATAGTGTCTCAACCTGTGAATAGTCCAAATCTATACAATGTCCCAACCTATACAGTGTGACAACCTGTGAATAGGCCAAACCTATAAAATGTACCAACTTATACAGTGTCCCAACCTATGCAGTGTCCCAACTTATATAGTGTCTCAACCTGTAAATAGTCCAAACCTATACAATGTCCCAACCTATGCAGTGTCCCAACCTATATAGTGTCCCAATAAATACATTCTCCTAACCTATACAATGCCCCAACTTATACAGTGACTCAACCTATACAGTGTCCCAACCTATATAGTGTCTCAACCTGTGAATAGTCCAAATCTATACAATGTCCCAACCTATACAGTGTCCCAACCTATACAGTGTCCCAAACTATATAGTGTCCCAACCTATACAGTGTCCCAAACTATAAAGTGTCCTAACTTATACAGTGTCCCAACCTATATAGTGTCCCAACCCATACATTGTCCCAACCTATATACTGTCCCAACCTATATAATTTCATGACCTATACACTGTCCCAACCTATATAGTGTCCCAACCTATACATTGTCCCAACCTATACAGTGTCTGAACCTGTGTATAGTCCAAACCTATACAATGCCCTAACGTACACAGTGTCCCAACCTATACAGTGTCCCAACCTCTATAATGTCACAATACATACAGTGTCTCAACCTGTACATAGTCCAAACCTATACAATGTCCTAACCTATAAAGTGTTCCAACCTATGTAGTGTCCTGACCTATACACTGTCCCAACCTATACACTGTCCCAACCTATGTATTGTCCCAACCAATACATTGTCCCAGTCTATACACTGTCCCAACCCATATTGTGTCCCAACCTATGTAGTGCCACAACCTATACACTGTTCTAACCTATATAGTGTCCCAACCCAAACATTGTCATAACCTATACAGTGTCCCAGTCTATATATTGTCCCGATCTATATACTGCCCCAACCTATATTGTGTCCCAACCAATACATGGTCCCAACCTATAGAGTGTCCCAACCTATATAGTTTCCCGACCTATACCCTAACCCACTCCCCTAATATTTATAATTCAGAAATACAGTGAAAAATTGCAACCTTTTAAACCTTAACAATATTTGAAGTAAAAAAAATCAATAAAATGTTGTGTAGCTTTGATTCCACGAGACTTGTGACAGTGAAACAGGAAAACAGAGTTTAAATTTTACCTCAAATAATTCAAGAAATAATTAGTTTCGCATTGAAAGACTTGGAATGCAAATGAGTACAAATCTTTATCATGAAAGAATTACAAATTTAAATTATTCTGTTGATTCTATTAAGATGTGAAATTATGGCAAGCGACAGGTAATTAAAGTTCCTCCGACTTGCGAGAAACTTCCTATTGGGGAAATCAATGATGGCTAAATCCTTATTGCGTTTTCTATAGATATGCGATTTTTGTGAAAAAAACAGAATCTATTCTTAACGATCGATTCCCAAAATTAAAGATTCATTTTCCCAATTAATTGGTCTAAGCTAATCGATTCTTAAATCATATTAAAAAAAAATTCTGCTGCGTTAAATAAGGCTTTATCTAAAATATTTTCGATAGATTTTTTACTATTTTTTTGGGAGGTCAAAAAATAATTGTACTAAGGTTACATACACTGCTCGATTACTCAAAGCCTGAAAAAATGCCATTGTGAAAATGATAGGTGTGTATTAGGAAAAAAACCTCAGATTTCTTTATAAACTATTTTTATAAGTGGAAAGTCTCTAGATTAGCAGAAAAGTCAAATTTACTTTTGTTTTTCAAAACTTATGAAAAAATGTCAATGTTTTTCAAAATTTTGTTTAACCTTCTAAAAAATCGTGAACAATGTATTGAAAATATCTGATATAAAAGGTTGCTTGAAGTTTAATAATTATTTGTGGGAAGAAATTAATATTTAATTTGAAAAATAGCACCCAATAGGACTATAGCTGCTCCAATTTTTGGCACGATCTGGCAATTTTTTATTTAGGAGTGGGTACACTTCAGAAGTTGTGACCCTTATTTTGAATCTACAACCAAAAAAATTTAATTTTTAATTCTTTGGCATATTATGATATCCATTAAACCACGATATCAATTAAAAATTTCTAAAACCCTACTAAATCCCGCAAAATCATGCGCAATTACTTAAGTTTTTTTCAAATGCCGTAGAATTTTTTTAAATTACGAAAATCGCAGTAAAAAATGTTAAAACTTTTAAAAATATCACAAAATCTATCGAAAGCCTTTAAATTCTAGGATTAATATTATTATTTGTGAAAAATTTTAAAACCTTTGTAAATTACTCAGAAATCTTTTAGAATTATGAGGAACATTTAAAAAAAATTAAATTCATGAACATTTCAACGAACCTTTTTTTTTTTTTAAATTCTTTGTAATATCTTGAAATTCCTTGAAATTATCGAAAACTATTTAAAATCTTTAAAAATCCTTGTAAGCCCTTTAGAATCTGTTGAAGTTAATTAAAAATAGCTAAAATTATTTCTCATCCCGTAAAATCTTTTAAAATATTTGGAAATCTCACGACTTCCATTAAAAGGAACATCCGAAAATCCCGAAAAATGTCATTCTCCAATCAGAAAGTTGTCGAATAATAAAAGGAAGACGGAAAAATCACAAAAAAATGAAATTCCCAAAAAATGAAATTCCCAAATAATAAAATTTCCGAACAATAAAATTCCTAAATCGGAAAATTCCTGAATAATAAAGTTCCTGGATTGAAAAATTCTTTCATGATAAAATTTCCTCATAATAAAATTCGCGGATTGGGTAATTCCTGAATAATAAAATTTTCGAATAATATAATTACCGAACTAGAAAGTTCCCGAATAATAATATTGACGAACATTAAAATTCCTTAATTCCAAGATTTCTGAATAATAACATTCCCAGATTGGAAAATTCCCGAATAATAATGTTTCCTAATAATAATATTTAAGGATTGGGAAATTACTGAATAATGACGGGATGACTGAAAAATGACAAAAAATAAAATTCTAGACACTGCAAATGTCTCTAATTGGAAAGTCTCCAAATGAGAAAGGGACAACTGAAAAATACCGAAAAATAAAATTCCCGAATACTAAAATTTCCGAATAATAAAATGGCTGAATGAAAAAATTGTAGCATAATAAAACTTCTAAATAATAAAATTCCGGAATTGGAAAATTTCTTAATAATAAAATTCCCGAATTAAAATATTCCGGAATAATAAAATTTCATAATAATAAAATTTGCTGATTGAAAAATTCCCGAATAATACAATTTTCAAATAATATGATTCCTAAACTGGAAAAATTCTGTACGATAAAATTCCAAAATTGTAGAATTTCCAAATTGGAAAATTACCGATTCATAAAATTTCTGAACAATGAAATTCCCGAATTGGAAAATTTCTAAAGAATAAAATTTCCCGGATATTATAATTTGCTAACAATAAAACTTCCGAATAATAAATTTAATAAATCAGAAATTTTATTTTACGGGAATTTCAGTTATCCCTTTATTATTTGAAAATATCGAAATATCCTTTAAAATTTCTAAATATCGCTTACAATCGTGTAAAATTCTTTAAAACCTTTAGGAATCACTTGCAATTTTTCAAAATATAATAATAATAATCAAAATCACTCGAAATCTCGTAGATTATTCTGAAATGTCTAATAAGTCTAGAAAAGCTTTGGAAATCCCTAGGAACAATTTTCAATTTCTTGAAATTCTTCAACATCTTGTAAAATCTTTGGGAATCCTTTGAAACCAGTGAAAACTTTCATCATCTCTTAAGATTCTTAAAAATCTCGCAGAACTCTTAGAAATATTTGAAAATTCCTAAAAATTCTTAAAAATAAAATTATATCATGTCTTAAAATATTTCAAAATCTCCTACATTACACTAAAATCTTTTTAAATTTTTTATATCTTGTAGAAATTCTGAGGAATTTTCATCAAATTCTTGAAATCCTTTAAATCCTTCAAGATCTCTGGGAATCTTGAAATGTATTTAAGTTTTTTTGAATTGCCGCAAAATTTTTTTGAAATCTTGTGAAATCTATGAAATCCTTCCGAATATCTAAAGGTGTTTGAAAATCCCTCAAAATCGCTTGAAATCATTGATATCCTTTGAAACCTCTTAAATGACCTTAAAATTCTTGAAAATCCTACAATTTCTGGTACTCATTCAAAATTTTTTGAATTTGGGTAAGTCTTTTGTTAAACATTGGAATCTTTAATTAAAATTTCCAGTTTCTCATAAATTCGTAAACTTTATATGAATTTTTAAAAATCCTTATTAGTTCTTCTAAAAATATAAGAAGTTTTTCAAAATTTCATAAAATCAATTAGAATCTCTTTAAATTTCTCGAAATCCCTTACAATTATTTGAAGTTTTTTAAGATTTGATGAAATCTCTTGAAATCGGTAAAATTTTCAAAAAATGTTTCAAGTTTTGTAGAATTTCTTCAAATTATTTGAGATTTTAGGAAGCTCTTGAAATACTTTGCAATCTCTTAAAATCCTTTAAAATCTCTAAAAATTGCTTTTAATCACGGAAAATCCTTTAATCGCTTGAAATTGGTTAAAGTCCGTACACAACTTTAGAAATTGTTTGAAATCTTACAGAATTTCATGAAAAAAAAGAATTTCAAGGATTTCAAGGATATCAAAAAAATGTATTATAAGATATTTAGAAAATAACTGAGAATTTGTAAATATTTTGAGGGATTTTCCGCGATTACAAATGATTTTTAGGGATTTTAAATTATTTTAAAAGATTGTGCAAGATTCCATGGTTTTCCTAAGATTTCAAAGGATTTCACGGAATTCTACAAAACTTTAAAACATTTTAAGAAATGTTAACAATTTCCAGGGATTTCATCAGATTATTCAAAACTTCAAAGAATTTTAATCGATTTTGGCCAATTTGAAGAGATTTTAATGAATTTCAAGATATTTGAAAGAAGAATCTTCTATAAGAATCATAAGATAATGCAAAAGATTCTATAAAAATCGATGAGAATCTTCTATAAGAATAAAAAAAAGAATCTTTATTTATTTATATCGATTTTTATCGATGAATTTTCTAAAAAAAATTGATTTATAAAAATTAATTAATCGGCCAGAAACAATCAATTCATAAATAATCGAATTGATATCGCTCATCATCCGCTAATATCGCTCTATCAACCATTATATAATTAGTTCTATCCTCGATTTTATGTCCGCAAATATCTTAAAATAAAAGGACGATGGTAACCTGATTACGAGAATAGATTGTGTTCGGAATTTAAATTTGAAAGCAATGAGGCGAAGTATCTGAGAAAAGAGAAGAGAAATTTCAAGATACTTCATGGCGATTGCTTCCTTAAATTCTGCACGAGAGGAAATCCTGCATAAAAAAGAAAACACTATCAAATCTCTAATCAAGAACTTTCGCAGCACAAGAAGTTCCCGAGGAAAATGGGTAAAACGGGGATGATAGGTAAAAGGCAGAAATCGAATGTTCTCTAAAGTCTAAAGAGAACAGGAGAGTAAAAGAGAGAAACAGTTAAAAAGTAGATAGAGGAATGTACGTTTGAATTTCTTGACAAAAGACAAAAAAAAAAGAAAAATCCAATTCGTCGCTTGAGCGCTTTTTACACAAATGTTGTATATCGAAAATTCAATAGAAGACTTCAGCAAGATTAGTTGACAAAAAGGGATTCTAGTTTTCAAGGGTTGCTTTATTTACAACGAAAGCCAATAAAGATGAAGGACAATTTGTATTTAAAGCCTTAGTCTATTTAATTTAGAATTAGCTGCGCCCCGGTGCCGAGCTAGAGTGAATTTCTTGCTTTTTTGGGATTTTTTTAAAAGTTCTATAAGAGACGAATTTAATTATTAGAAAACTTGTATGGCTGACTTATAATGACTCAGACTACTTAGGATTTATTAATAGTCATCTGAGTATGAATATACTTTTTGATAGCCATTAAAGGCTGGCATTCAACTACTCAGGGTGCGTTCACATATAACGTAACATTAGAAAGGGGGTGGTGGTATTTTTTACTCGAGTACGTAACATTTTCAATTGCTCAGAAAAAGTAATATTTCTAAAAATTTCGACAATATGGAACACATTGTATATATTGATAAAGATTTATCATTTTTCTGCACCATCAATTTTGTATATCGAAATTTCTGAATGAATAATTAATTTAGTAATAAATTTATATGTTGCTAAGAATTATCGATAGAAGAGAACATTTTAATTTTATATGCTTGTTTAATGATTTCTGTGAATATTTTTAATGTATAAGGTTTAATTTTCAAAAAATAATGTTTAGATTTAAACATTTCAAAATGTGTAGGTAAAGAGTATGGAAAACTTTAGGATAATTCTTTGAATTTTTCGGGTCTTAAAAGAATTTTAGGTAAACTAAATTTTGCATGGCGTCAAGAGAATGACAAAAATGTTCTCCAGCTTTATGGAACAATGTCAAATGTTTTCTAACTCAATGAATTCTATGAGAAAATTGAAAAAAGATCACAAAATTTTTTAAATTCTTTCCTAAAATTTCAAAATGCGGTGTTAAAGATTTGAAAGCAACATCTTTTCATAACTTATAATTTTTGTAATTTTGTAAGTTTTTAAGGAAAAAAAAAGTTCTTGCAGTTATTAAGAAAAATAAAAATCTGATTGTAGAAACATTTTTCAAAATTTTAAAAATAAACAAAAATACGACAAATTCGAATAATTTAAAAATATTGGAACATTTAAAAATATTGAAAATAGAAAAAAAAGATTTTTTCCTGATTTATGAAAGATTTAGTATGATTTTTTATTTTTTTAAACGAACTCAAAGTCAAAAAATCAAAAAGAATTCGATGCATGTCAAAAAATTTCCTTATGTTTCTAAAAAGAGTAGGAGATTTTAAAGCACAATGTTTTAATCTGGCTAGATTAAAAAATAAAAATCCAGTAAATTCAAGAAATATTAAAAATATTTGGAGAGATTGAAAAATAATTCTAATCTGTAAAACATTTTTGAAGTAGCAGATTTTTTTAATGCCTTTTAATTAAAACTTTAGAAGCTTTAAAAGAATTTTGAATGTTTTCATGTAAATAAAAAAATAGTCTTAAAATTCCGATGAAAATTTGGAATATTTGTAATATGTAAATCTCTTTTATAATTTTCCCAAGAATCTTATAAAATTTATATTTGTAAAAGTTTAAAAACGAACTGGCAATACTTCTGTTATTGTAAGTATTTTTAATAATTGTGTCCCAAAAAAAATATTTAAAAAACATTCAGTGTTACATAAAATATGGTTTTACTTATTTCAAAAAAAAAATTCATCTAACACAATTTGTTATTTAGAAATAGTCTATTATGTTTTTAAACATAATAAATATAACGTTTCGTAATGTGTGAACACTACCTTATATTATATGACTCGTATGCCTGACTTGAAATTATATATACTACTTAAAATCCCCAAAGACTAATATTTGTTTCATGCTACTATTTAAAAAAAATATACTAATTTTCCAAAACTTCTCGGTAATGCAACTATTTTCTTTCTCTGCCTTTAAACATATTTTTAAATTTATTTGCTAGAATGGGTAAAATAACATCCAACATTTCAAAAATCATAATCGCCAAGGCTTCAAAGGATTTTAAAATTTTGAAATCTCTTTAATCATTCTAATGGATTTCTGTAAATTTGATGATATTTGAAAAAATCCAACGGCCCTAAATTAAGTTCAACTAATTTGAGGAATTTTTATTGTATTTGAAAAGATTCCAAGGGATTTTAGAAATTTTCAAGATTATTTCAATGAATTTCAATGAATTTCTGGAGAACTGTAGGGAGTTAATGAAATGAAATTACATCTAAAGGCACTTCTAGGATTTTTAAAATATGGAATTCATTTGATTTTATTGGTTTTCAGAGGATTTCAATGATTTAAATATTATTAAGAAAATTCAAAAGCAATTAAAGAATTTAAAGAGAATTCAAAAGGTCGTGTAGGTATCTGAATATTTGAAGTAATTTTTCCGATATTTTTAAAATTGTAAGGATTTCAAAGAATGTGTGCGAATGTGTAGCCTGATTTCTAATAAAAGCAACAAAAAAATTTAATCAATTAATGTGTTCCATTCAGATTTTTATTTCAATCATTCAAATTCGTAAAACCTCAAAAAATAACTTATTGGGTTTTATGAGTGAACAATTGAAATAAATAATTTTTGGGCATTCAACATTTTTTTGATGAAATGCAAGTAGGAATTTTGAGATCTATTTTCTCGCGATTTTGGAAAACTTGAAACGCCACGTATACATTTCTTCAACCATAAAAGCAAAATGATAAAATGTTTCTCTCGTTCAACCTGAAAATATAATATTTTAGGTTTCACATGCAGAATTTAAAAACAAAAAATGATGCGTTAAACCTAATTCGAAAAGAGTGTTTTGTCGCTCATCTTAAAAAATTGGAAATTCACCGAGAAATGTGTTTTTAAATTTCTAAAATTTTATTACTGTTCAGCAGACCAAACTGTAGGCACAAAATCTTTGACATGATTTTCAAATTGCAGAAAATTTTTGCTGAACCAAAAAAAGTATAACTTTTTTAACCCAGAATTTGAACAGAAGGTATTAAACCATTTCCGTTGCTTTTTTTCGAATGCCAAACTGCAAATTTTCTTTACTGGGCAGAAACTTTCCGATTAATTTTTAAATTTTCACTCCACCCTTTTCATTATATTATTTAACCCCACTTGTTCCTAAAATATTAAAGAAAATATGAAGAATTTGATAAAATTTTAAAAGACTTGAAGATTAATGAAAAAAGAACCAATTTCAAAATATATATATTTAATTAAGCAGAATTGAGTGGATTGAAAATAATTAATATGATTTAAAAAGAATGCAGCAAATGAGTTAAAAAAAGGAACAAGTTCAAGAGCCTCTGATGAAATTGAAAAAAATTTAGAGGAATATAATTTTAAAAAATTTCCATTGAATTGAGTAGAGTAAAAGGAAACAGAACTTCAGGAGAATTTAGCATAATCTCAGAGAATTGCAGTAAATTGAAAAAGCCAAAGAATCCAGTCAAATTCGAGCGAAGATTATGAAAAAATTGACGTAAATCAACAAACATTTAAGGTAAATTAAAAAAAAACTGAAGAGAATCCCATTGAATTCCAAAGAATTTGAGAGATTTCAGGATAATTTAGTAAAAATTTGGGGCAATCCAAGTGAATTCTATGAAACTCATAAGAAATTAAAATAAATTAAAAATAATGAAAGTGAATAGAAATAATTTTTGCTAAATTTATTAAAATGAGAAAAATTGAAGTTAATAGAATACGTGAATTACAATTTTATCAAATTTTTATGAATTCAAGGTAAATTTGAAAGTCTTTATGGAAGATTAAAAAAATAATTGAATAAAAGTATCCATTACATTTATTAAATTTGAAGTGAATTTCAGGGAATTGAATTAGGAACAATTCCAAAGAATTCAAAGAAATTTACAGGAACTTAAAAGAGTTTAAAGGAATTCGCAGGAATTCCCATGAAATTAAAAGATTTATAAGGAACTTATAAGAATTCTAAGTAATTCAAGAGGATTAAAAGGAATTCAGAGATTCACATGCTTTCAGAAAAATTAAAAAATCATTGAGTTATCTGTCTCAGATTATGAGAAGTGCATAAAGTAATATATTTTTTTAAAATGACTATAGCGAATTTCTCTTTAAAAAGTGATTAAAAAAGTGCCACTCATCTATACTACTTAAAACCCTTTAATGCTTATAACTAATTAAAATTACTTGCACTGCTTGGTGTTCCTTAAAGATGTATCAATAATCGGCTGACATAAAATCATCTATACTACTTGATAACCATTAAGGCTGACATTAAATTACTTATACTACCTGAATCAGCTCAATACTGTCATAAAGTTAAGTACACTGCTTGGCACCCTTTAAGGCGGTAATTGAATTACTCATTCAACTTAAAAACCCTTAAAGTTGACATGAAATTAGTACTTGCCATCCACTAAGTCTGACCGTTAAATTAATTATATATTTAAGTGTGCTACTTGATAACCTTTAAGGCTGACATGAAATTACTTTTACTACTCGAAACATTAATACGAAAAATAAATTAATAGTACTACTTAACCCCTCTTATTCCTGACATTGGATTACTTTTACTACTTAACTCCCCTTATGTCTGGTATGCATCAAGTCTGGAATTGAATTACTTCTACTATTTGAAACTACTTAAGAATTCCATAAAATTAGTTTTGACATCCATTTAGGCTGGTATTGGATTATTTTTACTACTTAACTCTCCTTGTGCCTGACAAACAGCAAGACTGACATTAAATTACTTCTACTACTTGAAACCCCTCTAGACTGATCTACAGTTACGTAAACTACTTGACACTTCCGAATAGTTGATACACAATTAGTTACACTACTTAAAATCCTTTAATGTTAAAATTTCATTGAAATTACACGATCTATTCAGAAATCCTGATACATTTATTAAGAATAAACTAAATTAAATTTGTGTATACTACTTGACACCGTTTGAGAGTGTTATGAAATTTCTTGCACTACTTGAAACTCCTTTAGACTGCGACTTAATTACTTCTACTGCCTGAGACCCTTTAAAGCTGAGATAAATGTAGTATTTGCTTTTCATTAGGGCTGATATTGAATTAGTTATACTAATTGATCCCCTGACGTCTGACAAAAATTACTTATACTACTTGAAGACCCTTAATATTTCCATTGAAATACTTATGCTACTTCAGTTTTTGCTCAGGATTGGTTTGTAGCTTGCACACAAACTTCGTCGCTTTTGCTAACGGGGAGAGGGCGATTAAGGACGAAATCCTCTTTTTATACTCAACAGTGACACCTTATCCAAGCTTAGTCTATAAAACTGACAAGACCACCGGACGTTAAATGCTCGGATGTGAAGTGCGAAGGGTAGAAAAACTCGGAAAAAGAGAAAAGAGGGAGAAAAGTGGCCGACTATAACGCTCATTCGTGGGGGTCGAGTTTCAAGAGGGCCTGAAAATGGGAGAGGTTTGACGTTGGTATTCCAAGTGGGGCGATGGGTGACGGTGATGTTGGGAGGGTTAAAAAAAGCTCCAGCAGTTATAGTGTAAAGTCGTCTAGCAAACAAGCCGGCCGAGTTCGCTGCCACGTTAATTCCCAGAGTTGCATTCTAATAAAAGTAATCGAGAAGTTTGGAGCGCGAGGAAAATAATGTCATAAAACCAACACGAGTTACCAGGAGCAACCATGCAGCCATGAAGCCATCCAGTCAGCTAGTCAGCATGCCGGGAAGTAAGTTTTGCAGTCGACGAGAGAAAAGGATGAAAAGGACTGGCTGGTTGCCGAAGCGAAAAACCTGGGGGCTGGGGGCTGAGGGCTCAGGAAATGGGGAAAGAACTGGGAGGCTGGATTGCTTCTGGAAGGGGATGAGGGTGACTTTTAAAGAGAGCGAAGTTGTACCTTCGATTTTCTTCTTTCTTCATCGAATTATGTGGGACAGCTCATTTTCTTGATTTCAATTCCACTTTCAACACCCTCCACTATATCTGAGAGCTTCATTATTTTCATTGGCGCTTCGGTCAAGCATCCAAATCAGTTCCATACTCGAGAAAATTCAATCAATTTTCGTAACAATCATGCGATTTGTTTGATTTTAATTGGGCACGTTTGTTACGTGCTGAAAATGTACCGGAAGCCAGGGCTAAGTGAAACTTTTCTTTAAGATTTCCTTAAAATATTAGTGAAAGAAATTTAAATGGGATAATAATTTTTTAAATGTAACGTTTCAAACTTGGATATCAAGGTAAAGTCAGCAAATTTTCTTAGTCCAGAAAATTCTGGAATTTTGAAAAAAGATGGTAAAAGTAAGGAAATTGTTTTAAGAAGCACTTCAAGTAACTGTCGAGCTTTAAGGGATTTCAATCAATTTTAAGGGATTTGAAAAAATGCAGAGGATTTGAAGGTGATCAGCAAATTTGTAATTAAAATCATTGGTTTAAAGGGATTTCACAGGTTTTTGGGGTGTCTTAAAAGATTGAATGAATTTTTAAGAGACTTAGAAGAATAACGGACCATTTTCAAAGATTTCAGACGATTTCAAATTATTTGAAATATTTTCGGGAATTTGAAAAAGTTCCCAAAATTTTGAATAGATTTCAATAATCTCAATAAATTTCAAAAGATGTTTGGTTATTTAAATTTCAAGAAATTTGAAAGAAGTTGAAATACTTTGGGGCGTTTAAAAAAACTAAAAGTCATTTTTTCAATTTAAACTTTTTCAGTCAATTCCAAGGATTTAAATAATTTAAAAAAGCTATTATTAAATAATTCACTAAAATGTTGGAAGATATCAACGATTTTATCGGATCTATAATGTTTTATTATATTTTTCAAGATTTCGCAGGAATTTATAATATTTCTAAGAATTTAAAATGAGTTTGAAGGATTTCCAAAGCTCTCAAGGTGTTTTAATACATTTTGTTCAATTCAGGAAATATAATATTTAATATAATTCTTCTGAATTTAATAATATGTTAATGGATTTCAGAAAATTTTAATTACAAAAATTAAGTGAGTTTGTAAGGTTTTACAGGCCTTTAAATGTTACAGTAGATATTTCAAAGTTTGAAATAATTACAAAATTTGACGGATTTCAAGGAATTTAAAAAATTTCAGGTTATTTTTTGAATTACAAAGAATTTTTAAGAGTTTTAGTCTTACTCTTAAACGGATTTGGCTTTAAGATATAATAATAATTACAAAATTTTAAGGCATTACAAAAGGCTTTACAGGATTTGAAATATCTTCGGGTGTTTTTAAAATACTTCAATAATTTAAAGCAAAAACAAAGGATTTAAAGTATTGAAGGTATTTTTAAAAATACCAAGTGATGCTGAAGTATTTCAAAAGTTTTTAAAGGATTACAAATATTTCAGGGTATTTTACAAAATTCCAAGGAATTTTCCATTTATTTGAGCCACTCAATGGAATTTTAAAGGATTTGGAATGTTTCAGAATGTTTCAAAAGATTTTAAGGAATTTTCAAGAGCTTTAGAAAGTTTCAAAATATTTAAACCTATTTTAAAGGATTTTCAACATTCTAGGGAATTTCGAAATATTCAAAGTTTGAAGTTTGTTTAGTGTATTTTAAATTATTTTATGGCATTTTCAAGAGATTGAAAAATGTGAAGGTATTTCTAAATATTTTGATGATATTGAATTATATGAAAAGCTGTCAATATAATAATTTTTTTAAAGGATTTATTCACAAGAAGTAAGAAATTTTGTTAGGTTTTAAAGATTTAAAACCCTTTTTAAATATTTACAGTCATTTATTTGACTTTATTTAGAATTTATCATGAATTCCTATTAATTTATACTGATTTTTTAAATTCATTCGAATTCTCCAGAATTATTTTGAAGGTTTTTTTAGTTCCCTTGAATTCTTTTAAATTCACGCACTTTGACTAAATTCAATGTTTTTTTGTTGTTTAATTTTTGCTTAATTCGTCCTGAAATCTTTTATACCCACCTTGAATTTTTATTAATTTCATAGAATTCTTTTAAGTTGTCCTCGATTTTTTAAAATCATATTTAAAAAACTGATTTCAACGAAATTTTTTTATATTCTTGCATGGTTTTCAATTTTCTTGATTTAGTGTTAAATTTCCAATGATTGATTTTAATTCCCTATACATTTTTATAAATTGAATTAAATTCTTTTGCTTTTTCATCAATTTTACTGAATTTGCTCTAACTTTACTGAAGTGCAATAGAATTTACTGGATTTTCAAAACCTATTTTAATTAATTTGAAATTATTGTAATTGAGTTTGAATTGCTTTATAGTCTTATTATGAATTAATTTAAAATTCGTTGAAATTCGCCAGAAATCCTTATAAATTTGATAAAATTCTTTTCAATTCTTTTCAATTTCAAAAAAAAAAATTAGTTATAATAATAATGCACATTAGTGTATTCTTGATTGGCTCTGTGAATAATAAATCAAAAGCTTATAATTTCAAATTGAATTATTTTTTATAACTTTTTGCACTAAAGGAAATATAGAAACCTTTGTACATTCGGCACTCATAATATTATAACACTTTTTTATATCCTTTTTTAATCTATTTTTACGAATAACTACCCCTAGTATCTCAATTTTTTTTCCAACACAAATTTTCTTTTGAAAGAAATAAATTTTTAATTTTGAAAAGAGGATTTGAGTATACAAACTAAAAAGTTATTAAATGAGATTATAGGATATACGTAATTTAAATCTAACATTTTTCTGCAGTAAGTTTAGATTTTTAGAATAAATATTTTTTTAAACTTATTTTTGTACTAAACACTAATTTGTACATTTTTTTTGTTTCAGGTGCGTATCAGTCATACACAGGATTATTTTAAATTCTAAAGTGAAATTTGTTCATCGCATTGGTATGTAAATCAAAAATATTTAATCAGAAAACTTTTCTTTAAAAAAAAAAAAATTCAAGGTTCATCCAAGTAATTAAATTTTTTACTAAAAATGATACATTTTCAACTAGAAATAAAATAGTTGAATTCTCAGTTAAAATTAATAATTTTTTATCCAACAAATTAATTTTGCGTAATATAAATTAAATTCTCGACGAATAACATTCTACCATAGTTTTTTATTTCTCTTGAACTAGTAATGGAATAGTTCATTTCTCAGTTAAAAATATTGATTTTCAACTAAAAAAATTAAATTTAAGCAATATAAATTAATTTTTCAACCAATTATATGAATTTTCAACCAAAATTGTTGATTTTCCATTAAAAAAAATAACGATAAAAAAAGTGGAATTTTCAAGCCACAAACTGACGCTTTAACAAAATGTTGAGTTTTCTATAAAAAAAAATAATTTTCCAATAAATAGTTGATTTTTTAACCAAAATTATAAATTTTCAGTCAATGAAACTGATTTTCGATTTATACATATATAAATTATTGAAAGATTTAACAAGTTTGTTTAAAATTCGTTTCTTATTGGTTGGAAATTCATTTTTCAAAGTGGAAATTTGATTGCTTTTTTAAAAGTTGAAGTATTTTAATAAAAATTAATTTAATTCATTCAAAAACCATGTCTTTTATTAAAAATTCAACTATTTTCTTTGAAATTGATTTAATCTATATTTAAAATTAAGGAATTGCAAAAATTTAACTATTTTATTATTTGTTGAAAAATGATCATTCTTAGTTCAAAATTTGACTTTTAAAAAAAATTTTTGTATTTTGTTGTACATGCATCTTTTTTGGTAGAAACGGAATGTTTTTCCAACTTTAAATTAACCTATTCCATATTGATTTGAAAATTTATTGTTTCTAGTTTAAACTTCAAATATTTATCGGAAGTTAAAAATTTTTCTTAAAATTTAACGTATTTTATCGCAAATTTAAATTTTAGGTAGTGATTTAACTTTTTAAATTAAAAATTGAATTACTCGTTTGAGCGTTTAACTATTTTGACAAAAATGCAGTTTGTTTCTTTGAAGACCCATCTCATTAGTTGAGAACTGAGATAGTCATTGGAAAATTGATTTTTTCTTTATTTTAAATTAATCTTTTTCAACTTAGAATTTAATTATTTTATTGATGGTTAAAAATTATATGATTTGGTTTGAAAATTCATGTATTTTCTTGTCAATTCATTTTTTAGTTTGGATGAAAAACACATTTTTTGGGCTTAAAAATGTAACTTTTTTGTTAAAATATTGTTTTTCTTGGTTGCGGGTTGCCTGGCTTCAATTTAAAATCTTTCTTTAAAAATACATCTTCGCACATTAAAAATTCATCCCTTTTTCTTGCAATGTCTTCTTTTCAGGTTAAAAAAGCCAACTGTTAAGGTTTCACCTAGGTTTTGAATTTTTTCTTTTGTTTTTAAACATTTTAGGTAAAAATTAAAATATATTTGGTTGAAATATCAAAACCTACATTATTTTTTGAGAATTAATCTTTTTGATTGAAAATTTAACTACTTAGTTAAAATTTATATTTTTTCATGTTCTGGTTTTCGCTCAGAATTAATATTTTATCAAATAGATTTTCATTTCTAAATTAAAATAAAAAACTTGCTTGAACGTTACTTGTGTAAAAATGTATTTCTTTTTGTTGGTAAAGACTTGTTGGCTTTCATGGATAGAAAATTCGTCTTCTGAATAAAAAATGAATTATGCTCTGAGAAACGCGTCTTTTTGGTTTGAAAATACAAATATTTGCTTGGAAATTCATATATTTTTTGTTGAAGGTTAATCATTTTGTTTAAAAATTCGACCATTCTTTACAAAATGCTACTATTTTGTTAAAAATTTGTCTCTTTCGCTTAAAAAGTGAACTATTTGGTAGACAATTATCTTTGTAGGTCTAAAATCGGATTACATGCTTACAACTTCAAATACTTTGTTTCAAATTTCATAATTTTGTTTAAAATTAAAATTTTTTGTTACAAACTCGTCTTTTTGGTATAAAAGTTCCTCCTTTTTGATAGAAATGTTGACTGTTTTCGTTAAAAATTGAACTGTTTTGTTGAAAGTTGATCTGCTGTGCTTGACGTTTCAACTGGTTTATCCAAAAAAAAAAATTAATTTTACGATTATTCATTAAAAATAATCATCTTCTTGTGAAAAATATCAGCTACTACATTTTTTATTAAAAATTAATCATTTTGATTGAAAATCAAACAACTGTCACTCTTGAGAGAGTAGAAATGTAGAGATTAATGTAAATCCAATATTGAGAAGCATCCCTTTTTTAAAGAGCCTCAGGGTTATTCGACGTGGCGCGAAAATAGCTGGGGACCTGTTTAAGAATTCTTCTTATGTCCTCTGGATAGCTCTCTTTCGATTTTTTCTTTGTCTCAATCTCCGCCAAGCTTAACCTCTCTAAATTTCAATGGATTACTTTCATTAGTTTCCTTTCCGATACTTTGTGAGGCTGTTTTAAATTGTGCTCACAGGCAAAAAAAGAAAGATTAGGGATGCATGTATATAGCAGATAAGGGGAGTGGGATGCTTCACTGGTGCTCTAAAAGAAATGGTAATTGAAGAAAGATTAATCGACGAGTTCAAGCGAAGAGATGCTTTAGGGTGTAAAACATTTTATACTATTTTACTTTTTATTTTATGTTTTTAGGGTAGTTACAAATTTTTTTATTTATTGTGGATTCGAATTTATGTTAAAATAAGGGGTCATCCACAATTCAAAAAAGGTTTTTTTCTCAAATTGAGCACTTATATCTTTTTTAAATAATTTTAAATTTTAAATTAAAATAGCAGGAATTTAAGGCGCTTAGGACTAAATATAATATATTACTCACGCGGAGTTGAATACATTATTAATTTAAATATCATCTTTTTTAATAAAAATTAAATTTTTTTGTTGAAAAGTTATCTGTTTTGCTTCATGATTTGTTAATACATTTTTAATCAAAGAGATGAATTTAAAACGCAAATTGTGAAGCTTTAACAAAAACAAAAAAACCAATTTTAACAAATAATAATAAATCATTTAAAAAAAAAAAATTATTATTATTAATTGAAATAATTTTTAAATATAAGCTGACTCAATAGATCTCAATAAAAAATTCAACTATTATTGATTGAATTTTAATTCTTTTTGATTAAAATGTTTACTGTTATATTTCTGGTTGAAAATTCATCTTTGGTAGTAAGAAAATGTTATTATTTGGTAGAAAATTAGATTTTTTCTAAATTTGACGATTTTGGTAAAAAGTATTTTTTTGTTGTTGTTAATTTGACATCTATGTTGCGAATCATATTTCAGGGTCAAAAACTTATATGTTTCTGAAAAAAAATATTCTAATATATTTCAGATTGAAAATTCAAGGTTTTAGATGGAATTTGTTTTCTTAGTGGACTTAAAATCTGAAATGCTTGAAAAGTTCAGTCATTTTTTTCAAATTATACTTATAGAAAAAGCAAATAAAATAAAAAAAGAGTTTTAGTTCATTTAATTTATTAAATTAAAATCTAATTCAAAAATAATTTTTGAAATAAAAATATTAAATCTAAAAAAAACTATCTATCTATTTTTTTAATAATCTAATATTTTTAAATTATGGGTGAAGAATTCAAGGCGTTTCGGATTATGTAAATATAATATAGTACACATGTTGAGTTAAGTACATTATTTAATTAAATATCATCTATTGTACTTATATTTTTTGTATTAAAAAGTCATCTGTTTTTGGTAAAAATTCTTAAAATTTTCAATAGGACAGATTAATTTCATACGCAAATTATGAATCTTTAAAATCTAAAAAATGCTCATTTTCAATAAAAAAGATAGTATTTTGAATAAAATGTTTTTTAAAACAAAATAATGAATTTAAACCCCCAAAAAATTTCAAAAATAGTTATTTTTTACATTGATTGTGATTCTTCAACAAAAAAAATAATTATAAACAAATAATTTAATTGTTTAATCTTCAACTAAAAACTATTAATTTAAAAATAAGAATAGAATGTTTGATACATTTTTAACAAAAAAAAAAGGAAAATTTTCCATAGAACAGTTGAATTTTCAGCGCAAAAATATTATTTTTTACAAAAAACCTAATTTTCGGTCAAATATAATTAGTACTCAACCAAATAATCATTTTGCGAAGAAATAATTTGTTTTCAATTCAATAATAAGATTTTCAACCGAAAAATGTGAATTCTGAACTTTTTCATTTTCTCAATTTTGGAACTGAGGTTTATAATTGTATTTGACTAAAAATCAAATTTTCAATAAAACTTTCTGGACAGCTCGGAGTATCTATTAATTTCTATAAACTTTGTGAATTGAAATAAATTTGCGACTTTTTTTTAAATGTTACAAAAATGGTTAGGTGATGAATAATCAAGATTATCTTGTGACAAGTAGTGAAGGGAGTTGTTTTCTTATAAATTTCTTTCTGCAAGGTTGACAATTTTGCCGAAACAAACCTCTTCTATTACGCAGATGAGATTTGACAGAAGCCATTTCCCACCTTCATATTCAGAATACTCTCACCAGCCCCTGCTCTCATTCTCTTTCTCTGCGTTGGAGAAAAATGATGTCGCAAATGACTTTGTGCTGAGATTACCCAACACCGCACAAATGGCTCAAGCACTAGGGACCTCAAGAAAAGGCACGATTGATCAGCTTAAATTACCCCGAACACAATTATTTAGTCTTGTAAAAAGAAATCTGGAATTTTGGGGCTGAAAAAGTTAAAAGTAATGTATTTTTTATGATAACAGAGAAATTAAGAAATTAGTGGTCATGCGAAAATTACGTTAGACGATTTGGGAGGATAACGAAATTGTGGAATATCAGCTTAAATTACCCTGAACTCAAATTTCGCCCAGAAACACGAAATCTGAAAGCTTAGGGGTAAAAAAGTTAAAAGTAATATCTTTTTTAATGATACAGAAAAACCTACGAATTTAGTGGTCATGAACAAATTACGTTGAAAGACTTGGGGGACGTGGAAAATTGGTAATATTAGATTAAATGACCCCGAACTCAAATTTCGTCCTGGAACACGAAATTCAGATTCTTGGGTATAAATAACTTGAAAATAGTATCACTTTTTGTAATTAGAGGAAATTTCAGAATTTAGGCGACAAGTGAAAATTACATTAGGCCACTAAGGGGGAAGGAAATATTTGAAATATCAGCTCGAATTACCCCGAAAACAAATTTTACCCTGGAATACGAAATTTGGAATCTTAGGGTTGAAGAATTTGAAAGTAAAATCGTTTTTATAATAACAGAAAACTTAGAATTTAGTGGTCGTGCACAAATTACGTTTAGCGATTTGGGGGGAAGGGCAAAATTTGTAATATCAGCTTAAATTATCCCGAACTCAAATTTCGTCCTGGAACACGAAATCACGATTCTTGTGTGTAAGGAAGTTGAGAGTAATATCATTTTTTATAATCACAGGAAACTTAAGAAATTAGTGGTCATGTACAAATTACGTTAGACGATCTCGGAGACCGGGGCAAATTTGGAATATCAGCTTTAATTACCCCGAACTCAAATTTCGCCCTGAAACACGAAATACAGCTTCTGGGGTGTTAGGAAGTTGTAAGTAAAATCACTTTTTATAATCAAAGGATACTTAAATATTTTGGGTTCATGTGCAAATCACGTCAAGCGATTTGGGGGGAACAAAAATTTGGAATATCAGCTTAAATTACCCCGAATTCAAATTTTGTCCTGCAAGACGAAATCTTTCTTCGTAAAAATTTTTTATACTTAGCTACAAGTTGAACGCCTTTGTTAAAAATTTACTTTCAGGTTGAAGATTCAATACCTTAGTTAAAAATTCATCTCTTTTCCTGAAAATTGCTCTATTTTGTTAAAAATGATTTTTTGTGAAAATTGTATTATTTTTAGATTGAAATTTAGTTATTTGGTTAAATTTAATGACTTTGTGTAAGTTCATTTTTTTGGTTAGAAAAATATTTTCTAGTTTAAAAATTTGTATTCTATTTTAAAAATGTAAGTAATTGTATGCAAGTTTACCTCCTTTGTTACCAATTCCTTTTTATTGCTGATGATTTATTATATTAGTTTTTTTAATTTAATAGTTTTTCCTCAACGTTTTGTTGTTAGTAAGCAATTTTTTAACCGTACCAAGATAATCAAGATGATTCGTCAGCTGCTCATTTTCGTAATTTTGTTTATAAAAAACTGCAATATCATTTAAATTTAAGAAAAATGCAAAGTAATAAAATCAGATCGTGAGCTGTTGAAAGAATGTTCATTAAAATTTAATTTCAGTCAAGTACCTTAATAAACTTTAATTGCAAAGTTGTTATCAGCTCCTAAATTTAAAGCTTATTACCAGCCTTTAAAGCGAATTGCAGAATTTCCACATCAATTCAGGTGAAATATGAAAGTTTCTTAGGTAGTCTAAAATTAATCTCACTAAAGTGACATTGAAATTGGTTGTTGCATTATTTCTTTGCAGCTGAAATTCACAATTATCTTAATATGTAAGAGGAATGAGAAATTGAAGCACTCCAGCTGAAAAATATAACCTTTCAAAGTTCTTACCTATTTTCTTGATTGCTTGCATTAGTGCGTGAAAGGAAGCCTGCGCAGAGAAACTTTTCTCGTTTGGAACTCTTTAGTATAATCTTTTTTTCCAAAGATGCCGTTCCCTTTTATTTGTGGACTTGGAAAAGTAGATTAGCATCTTCTATCTTCTGAACGTGCCAAATGCCACATAAATATTTTCTCGCTGATGTAAAATGCAAATTGGGAAAGTCATTGGTTAAGTTCTATTCATTCCCGCAAAGAGGATCAGCTTTATTAGTTTTGATTTTTGTAGAAATAATTTTATTTATCAACTTTAAATTGTTTAAATTGTTGTCTCAGAAAATAAACGTAGCTTACAATAAGTTGATGCGGGTACGATATTGAATTGAATATTAAACGGTTTAAATTTATAAGGGTTTGAATCTGAAGTTATTGAATTTTCAACGAAATAGTTGAATTTTCAAATAAAAAAGATTAATTATCTGCAAAAAGGTATGAGTTTTTAATAAGGGGTTGAGCCTTTAATCTTAACGTTCGAGTATTTATAAACAGTTGACTTTTAAATTTATTAAGAAAAATTTTAAAATAAAAATTTGAATTTCGCAGCCGCAATAGAATAGTTAAATTTTCAGTTGAAAAATTCTCGACAACAATGTAATAGTTGGTATTACAACTAAAACAGATTAATTTCAAACAAAATAATTGTTTTTAATAAAAAAAGATGAAATTTCCCAACAGATGAATTTTTAAACCAAAGAAACGTATTTTCAAGAAAGAAAGATTTTTGTGTCAAGGTGGAATTAAATTTAAACTAATTTGTTACAATTTTAACAAAAATCGTAATTATTTACAAAACAATTGAATTTTTGAATTAAAAATCATATATTTTTAATAATGAATGCAATAGATATATTGCAAGTTAAAGCAGTTCATTTAAACAAAATTAATTTTGAACAAAATAAATATATTTTTTACGAAAGAGAGAAATTTCTTACTACTATAATAAACATTTCACTATACAAAATATATTTTCAACAAAAGAGATTAACCTAGTAGTTAAATTTTGGCCTAAAAAGATGCACTTATATCGTAGAAATAAGTAAATGCTTAACTAAAATGATGAATTATTAACAAAGCAAATTACATTTTAAAACAAAAACATCGGAATTTAACAAAAAATTATACAAAGAATCAAATAGTTTGGCCAAAACAGATGAATTTTTCGATCAGTAAAATTTGAAACAAAAAATTATAAAATTTTCAAGGAAAAATTAAATTTTTGACCAAATAATCTGAATTTTCACCAAAATAATGGAATGTTTAACTCCGAGAGACGAATTTCCTAAGAAAGAGATGGATTTGTAAGCAACGAACCTAACTTCTTCACAGAAAAGCGAATATGCATATTATAAATGTAAAAAAATTAATAGTTAATAAAAAACCAGAATTTGCAACTGAATAGTTAAATTTGTCATCGAAGAGATGAATTTTCGAATAAAATGGTAAGCCATGAACAAAGAAAAAATAGGTTTGCAAGAAAGAAGAGATGAATTTTCGACTACAATGATAAACCTTCAATAAATGAAAATTAAATTTTAAACAAAGACGCTTAACTTTTAACTGAGTATTTGAATTTTCAACCAAAAATATGAATTCTCAATAAAACTGTAATATTTGATAATTTAACAAATCAAGATTTTAATTTTAAATATAGAAGCAGTCGAATTCAAGAAAAAAAGATGAATTTTCAAGCAAGTAGTTGGATTTTCTACTAGTCCGTTCTAGTCCAGTCTTGCCTCGTCTCGTATAGTATAAGCTCATCTAGTCTAAGCTAACCTAGCCTGATGTATTCGCGTCTTGTAGCTTCACGTATTACGTAGCCAAAAATCGTCTATTTCAGGCTGGTCTCATCTCGTCTTGTTTCGTCTAGGTTACTGTTAGCGGGTCTCGCCTCGACTCGTCTCGTCTCGACTCGTCTCGTCTACTTTCTTCTAGCCTAGGCTGTCTAGTTCATTCCAGTCTGTTGTCGCATCAAATACTTTAATTTAGGCTCGTGCTACTTTGGTCTAGTCTGAGCTGTTCAGTGTAGTTTCGTCTCGCTTCGCCTCGCCTCTTTCAGTGTAGTTTAGGCTAGTCTCGTCTCATCTCGTCTATTTTCGACTCTTTAATTTAGGCACGACTAGTCTAGTATCATCCGTTTTCGTCTACTCTAGGCTTCTAGTGTAGTATCATCTCGTTGCGGCACGTATAGCCTAGTTTATTCTCGCCTCGTCTCGCATTTAGTCTAGTGTAGACTGTCAAGTTTAATGTCATCTGGTTTCGCCTTATATAGTCTAGTTTAGACTTGCCTCGTCTCGTCTAGCCTCGTTCAGTCTTATCGCGTCTTGTCGCGTCTCGTCTACTTTCATCTAGACTAGGCTGCCTTGTTTAGCCTCTTCTCGCCTCACCTCTCGTAGTCTGGTTTAGACTCACCTCGTCTCATTTAGTCTCGTCTCGTCTTCCGGGAAAAGATGATATCTCTAGTTTAGTCTTGTCTCGTTTCGTCTCGTATAGTATAATTTTATCTCACCTGGTCTCGTCTCGTCCAGCCTTGTCTCGTCTCATCTTATTTCATCTAGATTAGGCTGCTTAGCTCATTCGTCTCCTAGGAAAAGTCTGTAATAGACGGATGCAGAGACGGAATGCTGATTAAAAAGAAAAAGTGGAGAATAGGGAAAAGAGCATTAAGTCGTGGCTAAACTTGATCCGTAGAATTTCCATTTCATTCGCGCTAAATAACTGTGAAAGTGATTACGTGACATCTTCGACCAAATCAGACAGGAAAATCGCCTATCTTTTCATCGATGGGGAGGACTCGGTTCAACACCCGTGTCGGGAAAGTCGTCGGGCCATTCGCAGAGTCCAGTTTAGTTCATGGAAAGTGGAGTTGACTCTACGGAAAGATTCGAGTGAGTGTTACTGAATGAGGGTTGGAAACAAGGGGCAATGAAAGTAGGCAGGGTATCTATCGGTGGACCTCGATATCTTGTCCAATCCGTGTGTGATTCGAGAACATGAACTGAATCACAAGCAGAACTGCTCTTCGCGTCGATTCGAGAGAACAGCCGCGGGTGCTCTGGCATTGTATCGCATTGTTCTACTGGAATATACGAGTAACCCTCTGATCCTCAACATTTCCTCCACCATTTCCTGTAACTGTAAGTCTGTCGAAAGGACCGAAGCAAACTTATTGTCTAAGCCTCTTCCCGGATCCCAAATCACAATAACTGCATCGAGTTATCCTCGAAGTACATAAGGGGCCATCCACAAAATATGTAAATTTTTTACTTAAAAAAAGTAATTAATCAAGGAGTATTAAAACTTAAATCAAAGTCCAGTAGAAATATAATCTGTTCAAGTAAGATTTTTGCATTTTCAACAAAATAAATACATTTTTAAACGAAAAAGTGAATTTTCCACTCGAAGGAAAATTTTGTACAAAACAAAAATAAATAAAAATTTCCAAGTAAAGAAGATAAATTATCTACTAACAAGAATTATTTTTCAATCAAACAGATGAATTTTCGACTAAGAAGATTAATTTTGTACAAAAAAATGATTTAAAAATTCAATAAATTAATTTGTCACCACATAGTTAAATATTCAACTAAAAAGATTAGTTTTAAACCAAAAATGAAAATTGGAAACTAAAGAAAGAATCGGATAAAATTAATCGTTTCAACCGATTATTGAAAATTGTAAAAATGGATACAAAAATTAATCAATCAGCTCAAAATAATCAATTTAGAAATAATAAATTATTATACTACTTGAAATTCCTTAAGTCTGACATAGAGCAGTAATACTGCTTGACACCCGTTAAGGCTGACCTTTGATTAAAGTGACTTTCACTTCTCGGAATTCCTTATGTATCTATCGAGAAACTTAGCTTTCCTTGTGTTTCACACTCCTTGATATATTCAGAATTGGCTGACCTAACGTGACTTGTACTACTTAAAACTAACTATGGCTGTCATATAAGGGTACGTAAGTAAATTACGCAACGAATTATTGATAATCTCTGGACCCCCCCCCATAAAAATGGAACCCTAAAAAATTTAAAGTGCCCCCCCCCCCCACATGAACATGATCTAATTTAAGTGCGGCCTAGAAAGGGCAATCCATAAATTACGTAGCACATTTTTTCTAGTTATTTACCCCTTCCTTTCTATGCCACACATTTTAACAAAATAGTGTAGACCCCCCAACCTACCCCTTCGATATTATGTAATTTTTAAAAATATTTTCAGCTTTGCCATATTAAATATAATAAAATCCAACGAATAAATCAACTCAATCATTTTTAATGTTCAAAATACAAGAATTTTTATTTGCAAATCTTAAAACTTGATGAATTTTACATTGCAAACCTTCAACTTTGAGCTAGATCATCCTAGAACAAATTTTTTAATCATAACATTTTAAATTATAGACATTTTCAAATTAAAAAATAAATTTTTCACAAAAAAAGCGATTTTCTAACGAAATGGTTCAATTTTTAACTTTTGACTTGAAAGTAAGCAGTTGATTTTTCAATTTGAAAAAACTAATTAAAAAAAAACTTATAATAGTTCATATTTCAACCAAAAAGGATTTTAATTTGAAATAAAAAATATTTGAATTCGACTGAATGAGACGAATTTTTTACAAATCATTTGAATCATCAATACAAAAATATTGCTATTTAACCAAGAAGCTGCATTTTTTAATTGAATTTGAAACAAAAAGTTGATTTTTTACCGAAGAGATTAATTTTTATCAAATATTTAAATTTTTAATCAAACGAATATAATTCTGAACTAAAAATATAATGGTCGACTTATCAATCACAAAAATGAACTTTTAAGAGAGAATAGTAGAATAGTAGAATAGGGAGAAAAGTGTGATGTTTAATACATGTAAATGATGTTCAAACCTTCAAGATTATTCTTAACTATACTGATGTAAGCCAATCTTTAAAAATGTCCTAAATTTATCCAAATTTATCACCAGGAAACGTAATAAACAATGTTATCGAATGAAAAATATGTCTAAAGAATTTAATACAATTACTTCTTTCGCTTAATAACATTTTCGTTATGACCATAACTGCTTTTACTACTTAAAAAATTTAATAATAAGAATAATAAAGTTTCTTTATTTGTTTTTAGTCAACCTCATTGAACTATATAAGAAAATCTAATTTTAAAGTTACGAAAGGTTTGATTTCATTTTAAAAAAGTAGTCAAAGTAAGCGACGGGTGCCATCAAAACGGGGTTCATAGTCTATTAAGACGTTAATTAATTTCTTAAAATTTTCGATTTCCATAATTTCTTTCTCCTTAATTCATCCTTCGCTTCTCCCTTCACTGATTTATTTCTTCCCTGCTCCTATTTTTTTTAGATAATACTCCCCTTTACCAAACTATACCTACTTCTCCACCCCTCCTTTCTTACCTGTTTCCATACTCCTTCCTCATTTTTATCCACCTGCGTTACTTTCTCTATCCTCGTTTCACCGCATTTCACCCTTTATCTCCCTTTCCCAACTTCTTCCATCTCTCTTGGTTTTCCAACTAATACTACTCTTCTCCTACCATCCTGTTACACCCCTTTTTTCCTTCCCTTCCTAACGATTATCCTCGCCACTTTCCTAGTCGTCAATTCCCCTTCCATACTCAAACTCTTACTTACATTCACCTTACTTAATTCTCCTTTTATCATTTTCCACTACTTCTCCCACTTTTTTCTTATTTTTTCTCACTTCCACTACATCATCTCTCCTTATTTTGACGCCAATTACTCTTCGTCCTCCTTCCATACCTTGTCTACCTCTCCTGGTTTTTCCAGCTAATACTAACCTTTTTCTGCTATCTATTACAGCCATCTCTTTCTCTCCCTTATTTACAATTATTTATAAATATTTCCTCTACCTTCTCTCACTTACTTTCACTTCACCTACTTCCTATCTCCTCATTTTTCCTTACTTCCGCCACTTTACCTTTCTTTATTTTCACTATTTCACATCCTCTCATTTTGCTCTGAATTTCCCCCTCCCATTTCCCTCTCATCCCCCACTTCCCCTCCATTCACTTTTCCTTATGTTTTCTACTTTCCCTTACGTCCACTACTTCCCTTTCCATTGATATATCGCGAGGTTTTGTTTTAATCATCAAAAGACAGAATTAAAAATAAAAAATGCTTTTATTGTTGTTGAAAAATTGGTTATTACTCATTTTTGGATAGGACGAAAACTACAAAGAAGCCGGAAAAAAGTGATTAGAGAAAATTGGTTTGCCCAGAAAAGAGATAAAAATTTGTTTGTCATTTTTGAATATAATGTCTAGTTTTTTCAAGCATAAAAAATAACATTAAAAATAAAAAAAATAAATTTTCGTAAAAACGACGTGAGGTACGAAAAAAAATAATAAACAAAAATCGTACGCCTAAGAAATATCTATAAATTTGAAATTAATCTATTTGTGATAGACGCTGCAGTATTTGTTTCAATCGTCAAAAACAATTAAAAACAGATATTTTTGTTTGCAAAAATACAACAAGGTACAAAAAAATTATTAGGCGAAAGCTGATCACCGAAAAAAGAGTTACAAATTTTTTATTAACTACTGTTGGATAGGACGAATATTTTATCTTTTAATCGTAAAAAATAAGATTGAGGCCATTAATACCATTTTGCGGTATGCAGTAATTTCTATAATTGGCGCATATATTATTTCAGCCAATGAGCGAAGAAGTTTAGAAAAAAATTTTATGACACGTAAGTAGCATATAATAGAACTTTGGGGTAATTGATAGAGAGTTACTATATTTGATTGGCCAAATTACCATAAATTACCAAAAATTCACAAAAATTCATAGAAATTTTCACATGTAATTTTGCGTGATTTACCTTCAGTTTCGATAAATAACCTGTAATATTACCATTAAATATCTAAAAATTTCATGAATTTCCGGAAATATATCAAAATGTTTAAAATTGAATTTTGGATAATTTATGGTAAGTTACCATATTTAGCTGTAAAATTAACATAAATCACGAAAAATTTTCATGATTTTCCGGAAGAATGATTAAAAGTTTTAAAATTGAATTTAGGGCATTAATGGTAATTTTACATATTTACCTGTAAAATTACCATAAATGACGGAAAATATCCATAAATTTTCGGAAATTTACAAAAATGATTAAAATTGAATTTTTGGCAATTTAAGGGAAGTTGCCGTATTTACCTATAAAATTACCATAAATGACTGAAAATTCCTATAAGTTTCCAGAAATTTATCAACATTTTTCAGTTGAACTTTGGGCAATTCATTTTAAGTTACCATAAATTACTTATAATATTACCATAAATTATCAACAAATTTTGGGAAATTTAGAAAAATGTTAAAAAGGTAATTTTAGGTAATTCCATGCATATTATCATGTTTACCTGTAAAACTACAAAAAATGACCTAAAATAAACATAGAAAGTATATTAATGAGATTAAAATCAAATTTTAAATCCTTTTTAACGTCCAATAATCAAGTTAATGTGAAGAATTCCTGAAAATCGAAACAAGAATCTAACGAAAAAATTTGGACAACCACTATAAAATGTTCCCATTGCAATCTGAAAAAATGAACGTTTTTCTCTCCCACTTTTCCCCTAAAGAAAAAAAAAAGAAAATTCGTTTTACATTTGGAAAAAAATAAAAAATATATAAATAAAAATATAAAAATATATAAAATAAATCAAACGAAATAATATAATATATTTGTTACAATATAATTTTCTAATTCAGAACAAAATTTAATTTCAATAATATAATATAATTTTTTTGATATAATATATAGAATAATATTGATTTTTTTTACCTAAAATTCCTATAAATGTCCAGAAACTTCTAAAAATGGTTAAAATTCAATTTTGTGCAATTGACGGTGAATTACCGGAATTATCTGTAAAATTACAATAAATGACCGCAAATTTCCATAAATTTCCTGAAGTTTATGCAAATTTATAAAATTTAATTTTTTGGTAATTTATCTTCAAGTTCTAGAATTTACCCGTAATATTAAAATAAGTTAACAACAAATTTCATAAATTTCCGGAAATTTATAAAAATATTTAAAATTGAATGTTAGTTAATTCATGGTATCTTACCATCTTTACCTGTGAAATTACTATAAGTGATCAGAAATTTCCATGAATTTCCGGAAATTCATAAAAATGTTAAGAATTGAATTTTAAAAAATTTATAGTAAGTTTATAGTAAGTACTTATAAAATTAGCATGAATTACTGCAAATTTCGATAAATTTTCGGAAATTTATAAAATTTATAAAATGAACGTTTTTCTCTCCACCTTTTCCCCTAAAAAAAAAGAAAAAAAATTCGTTTTTCATTTGGACAAAAATAAAAAAAATATAAATATAAATAAAAAATATATAAAATAAATCAAACGAAATAATCTAATATAATATATTTGTTACCTTTAAAATTGACTTTACCTTCGCAAAAAAGTGTGAATTGCAGAGTTTCAATTGTAAAATTTATAACCATTTGGCGTAATCATAAAGTAAAGTCTTTGAAACGATAAGGAGTAATGCAAGAGAGAATTGTTTTTGGTGCTTTAAACAAGGAAACTTTTATTTTCAAATATGCATTTTTTCCTATTGAGCTTGGTTACATAGTTTGGAAAGGCTGGGGAGACATTGTTATAACAGTTTTATGGTTCTCTTCTGCATTATATCTACCCTTTCTCTCTCTTTTCCCTGGAGAAGTTGCTGCAAGAATGGACGAAACTTATCTCGTTTCACTCTCAAGGGCCGATATTTATGGTGCGAACACGCCAAAGCTCACTAGAGTTCTACTTCCATCATCGAAACGACTCCACTCCAAACCGAATCCATTCGCCATTATTCGCCTTCAGTCATTTTAAAGCTGCGCTTTCATTCTAATTGTTCCCAATTTCGATAATTAATTTTTTTTTAAAGCTTATTTTGAAAATAATGCGCGAAAATATAGATTTTAAGGGAATAAAGTTCTTCCTACACAAAATATTTCCTACACAGAATTTAACACTTATATTTTTTCTACGCAAAATATTTTTTGCGCGGAATATATTCTACACAAGAAAATATGGAAATTATTTTATTCTGAATATATTATCAAAACATTCTACACACAAATATTAAGTCTAATATTTTGCACTAATTATTCCATTTTTTTTCAAATTTTATAATCTCAAAAGCTACCACAAAATTTGGTGCAGTATTATTATTACTGTAGTTTTCAATTCTTGTACAAGAAAAAACAGATTTTTGACTCCATAGAAATTTTTTTATTCAAAATGCAATTGACTTTTTCAATCGACAATTTTTTTATAAATAAAACAAAAACTGTTTGGATACAATTCAGGTCATTTTTATCTTTTTTTTTAATGCATCATAATCTTAATAATCGTTTTTGAAATTCCAGATTTATTATTAAGCAACCTTTCACTTGTTAAACAAGTTATGAATTTAAAAATGATCGTTTATAAAAATCTCAGAATTGACGTTGCTGGATTTCGTCTTATTTTTTCGCGGCACCGTACAGTGAGGGAAAAATAACTTTTTTAATTAAAAAAAACGCACAGGTTACCTATTTTATAAAAAAAACTAATAAAATTGTGTACAAAATTTTCCATTCTCAATTAAAATTACTGACGTAAAAAATAAAAGAACTTTTCGTCGACAAATACCTGAATAGTATATTTGTTTATTAAATTTTCTTTATAACATTCGCAAGAATAATCTTAAGAGTAATTTTTTCACAATGATATTTTCTCCATCCAAACTTCTTGGATTAAACCCTAAAAGAAAAAACGTCAAATTATTTTAAATTATAGAAAACTCACTTTTAACAAATGATTTATTTGTAAAAATTGTTTTTTTATTATATAGTGATATAAAGTTTTCAAACAAAGATGACTGAATATTGACCCCAAAAGACGAATTTATAACGCAATTTATCAATTTTTAACTAATTATTTCAATTTTCAGCTAAAAATTTAAGGTTTCGACCAAAAATGGAATAATTTAATTCTCAGAAGAAAAAAAAATTAAATGCAGTCGAAAAAACGCTCCAAAAAATTAAGTTTTTGAAAAATTAGTTAAATCATAAATCAAAGAAATGAATCTTCATCAAAATAGTTAAATAATTATAAATCATGAAGGAAAAAAAATTGAAATTAAAGTTATTCAACTTGCATGTGTGTAATTAAATTTAAAGGAAATAGTTTAATCTCCGTTTAAAAAGATGATTTTTTAAACCCAAATGTAATAGTTGATATTCGAACCGATAACAAATTTAAATTTTTAATAAAAAATGGAATAAATTTTAAACAAATAGTGAAATTTCTAACAAAATAGTTGATTTATAAATTAAAACACAGTATAATTTTAGCCAAAAGGATTAATTTTCCATAAAGCAGTGCTACTTTTAACTAATTAGTATAATTTTAAAGCAAAAAAAGATGACTCTTCCATCAAATACATAATTTTTAAAGAAAAGTTTTACATGTTTGTCTAAGAAAGATAAATTTATCGCCAAAAATGAAATAGTTATTATTTTAGTTGAAGAAATAAATTTGTAAATGAAAAAACGTCTTTTTACACATTAGTTACATTTCAAAACAATGAAATTTTTTCACAACTAAAATAATAAATCATGAACTAAGAAAATAAGGCTCAACTAAATAGGTGAGTCTTCAAAGTAAAATATTAATTTTAGACGAAAAGGATTCACCATGAAACAAAACAAAAAAAGAATTTTCAGCGAAGTGGTTCAATTTTCAACCAAAGGAATAATTTTTTCTGACACATAAATTAATTTTTAACGAAAAAGATCATTTTTCTTCAATAAAAGACAAATTTTTAACAAAATGTAGCAATTTCAATGCAAACAGTGAAATTTTCAACTATAGAAGATACATTTTTAACAAAGAATGTTATACTTAAATTTTCAGTTAAAAATAATTTGTAAACAAACTCAAATTCATCATTAAAAAATCATTTTTTTTCTCTGAAGAAGAAACAAGTTTTCAACAATATAGTTAAATTTTTAGCATAAAATTTAGAACAAGAGATTAAAGTGTTCACCTAAAAAAATTAATTGTGTACCAAAAATGGAATAGTGAACTTTGTCGTTTAAAAAATTAATTATAACAACAAAATTTTTTTTACAAAATAGTTAAACTTCAAAAGAAATAAATTCTCAACTAAACTTACGAATTAAAAAAATAGCAATTTAAAGAAAACTAATTTTTTATCTTAAATGATGAATCTTCAATGAAGCAAATTAATTTCTCATGAAGTAGTTAATCTTGCATGCAAGAAGTTGAATTTTTGATCGCATAATTTAATCTGAATTCGAAAATTAAACAAAAATTTAATCTTCATTAAAAAAAGATGAGTTCACAACAATAAGTGTGATAGACGATATTTAAATAAAAAATAAAAAAAGATTACCTTTGAACGCTGTATTTGCATTTAAAACAAAACAATTGAATTATCAATTTTCTAGGAGTTATTTTAACATCTAACCAAGTAGTAATAGTATAGTTATAATATTATTATATTCAACCAAGAATTTAAATTTCCAATTAAAAAATATAAATTTTCTAAAAAATTAATCTTCAACTGAAGAAATAATTATTTTTAACAAAGCAGTTCAATTTTAAAATAATGGAATTAATTTTTAACTGAAATGTTTAATCTTAAACTAGAGAAAATAAATTTTCAACCAAATAGTTTTGTTTCAAACGAAAATATTTATTTTAGGCAAAGAATATTAATTCACTCCTGGACCAGCAGAAGCATTTTTTTCAAATAATTGTAAATAATTTTTGCATTCAATCAAAAATGATTGGACTTCAACAGTTAATCCAATAAAAAATAATGGTTTAAATAAAAATTATAGTTTGAAGAGATGGACATTTTGTTTAGAAAAGAAATGAAATTTCTTACTGTACACTTTTAGGTTCCATTTTTGGTTCCACATTTATATAATTAATAGGACTTAACTTTTTGTGTATTCCCTAAGTTTACAAAATCTGGGAAATTGAATTAATAAAATTAGTTTGATTATTTACTTAATTTCTGGTTTGCACATTAAACATAGATTATATAAAGTAGCAATAAAAGCTACATGTCATAGATTTCCTGAATTTGAACCCAAGTTTGTGGACTCTAATATTTTCAAAAGTACAATAAATTTCCGCTAAAACTTCTGCGCAGGATTTAGAAGGATATCTTAAATGTAACAGTGCTTCTTGCAGTTACCCTTTTGTCCGATTTCTTCATAAATCTCTAGATCCATTCGGTCGGTCAGACGCCTTTCTCTTTACGATTTTCTTTCGTGTTTTTCAAGACAAAAAATTGTAAATAATATTTATTGACTTGAATTTGTAATTTATTTACGATAATTAAGAACAAAATTTTTTGAAGAATTCTGACATTATTAAATGATCTATTGGGTCCGTTCAGAAACAACAAATCGAAATATATAGCTTCTTCAACAAAATATTTGAATTTTTAAAGAAAAAAGAATAATTTTTTACGAAATGAGATTTTTTCAAGAGAACGGTGGAGATAACAAAAGATTTCACATTTCAACAAAATATTTCAATTTCAAGCAAAATAGTTGAGCTTTTAAACAAAAGAGTGAAATTTTCAACAAAATATTTTAATTTTCAACATACAAAGAATGAACTTTTAACAAAATGGTCGAACTTTAAAACAAAATAAAAAATTAATTTTTTAGAAGAGATTTGAATTTTGAATTTAAGACGACCAGTTTTCTATCCAAAATGACGACTATCCAACAAGAGAGTTAAATTTTCAACAAGATAGTTAAATTAGAAAGAAAATGCTTAATTTGTTAACAGTATATTTAAGTGTTGAACGAAGTGATTAATTTTAAATGAAAAAAAAAAAATTTACAATAAAATAATAATTATATTATTTTAAATTAAATTTCTAACAAATAAATTCAAGTTTTAACCAAGTAGTTTCATTTTCAATGACAACAGATTAATTATGTTCAAAAAATATACTATTCAATATTTCAGTTGAGAAGTTATTTTAATTGTATATCAGAAAAACTTGAATTTAACCAGAAAGAGAAATTCTAAACGAAAAATATAAAATTTGATATTCCAATGAAAAATGTTTTTTTATTTTACACAAAAAAAGAGTTGAATTAAATAGAATCCTTGAAAATTAAAAAAAAACAGGATTAATATTAAATTAAACCAAACAGATGAATTTTTAAACAGCCATGACTTGAAAGAATAGCAGCCAATGTGTAAACGTTTCAACCCAAAAGGCGAATTATAGAATTTTTAACCAAGTGGACAATATTTTTAAAAAATTCGAATATTCAAGAAAAAAAATAATTTTTTTTCAAAAAGGTTGAATTTTATCCCGAAAATATGAATTTTCCCTCCAGAATTTTATTTTAAACCAAAGATTAAAGTTTTTAACTGAAATTAATAAATTCATAATACAAAATATAATATTTAAATTTGTAGTTAAAAAAATGATTTTTAAGCACAAAACTGAATTTCAAAGAAATAAATTCTTCAAGAAATTTCTGGTTCTACAAATAATAAAATTAATTTACATCAAAATAGTTTAACTTTTAACTTATCAGTTAAATTTTCAACCAAGAAGATTAATTTCGTGCAAAATAGACGAATTTGCAAAAAAAAGGAGTATAATTTTGAAATTGTTGAATTTTCAATATAATAAATTACTTTTCCATGAAGAAAATGTATTTTTAACAAAATATATTTATTACCAACGAAATAGTTTAATTTTAACTAAAATGGAATGGTTACTTTTTTCAATGAATAAAATTATTTTAAAATAAGAATGAATAAATTTTCAACAAAATAGTTAAATCGTTACCCAATTAAGTTAATGTATAACAAATTAATTCAACTTTCAAACTTTAGTAAAAAGCTTTAGTAAAAAACGTATTAAAAAAAACGAATTTTCAATAGAATAATTCAATGCTCAACCAAAGTTGGACAAAGTATTGACCCCTCTCCCTATTTTTGAAATATTTGATGATATTTGTGAAATTATTGAAATCTTTCTGAAATCCTTGGGAAATCATTGAAATCTTTGTACACTCATTGAAATCCATCCGATTTTTTTTTAATATTTGAAATCTTTGAAATTCTAAGAAAATCATTGAATTCTTAAAAAAATTCGGATATCTTTAGAAAACTTTTCAAATTATTTGAAATATTTGTTAAATATTTTGTAATGTCAGTAAAATAATTTAAATCATTTAAGTCTTTGGAAATTTTTGAAATATTTTAAATATGTGCAAAATCTTTGCGAAATATTTATGGAATTTTTTTAATAATTAGGAAATCTTTGCTTAATATTTCAAATCATTGTATGATTTGGGAGAAATGATTGAAATATTCGTAAAATCTTTCTTAACTCTTTGAAAATGTTTCAAATATTTGATAATATTTGTCAATTTATAAAAATCTTTGGAAATTATTGAAATATTTTTGCAATCTTCGATATTTATCTGAAAATTTTTTAATCATTCTGAAATCTTCGGTAAAATCTTTTTGAAATATTTTATGATATTTTTGAAATTATTTAAATCTTCATGAAATCCTGAGGAAATTTTTGGAATCTTTGCTCACTCTTTGAAGTCTATCTGAAATTTTGGTTAAAAAATCGAAATCTCTCAAATTTATCCGAAATCTCTGTGAAATTTTTGAAATCTTCAAAATTTTAAGAAAATCATTGAAATCTTTAAAACTTATTTCTGATATTTTTAGGAATCTTTCCTAAGTATTTGAAATATTTGGTAAATATATTTTTTATATTTGTGAAATGATTCAAATCATTGAAGTCTTTCGAAATCTTTGCTAATTTTTTTGCCATTTTTTTAATGTTTTAGAAATCATCGAAATCTTATTGAACTGTAGAAATCCATCTGAAATCTTTGCTAAAATATTTGAAACGTTTGATCATATTTGTCAAATTATAAAAATCTTTGAGAAATCATTGAAATCTTTGTGCAATCTTTGATATTTATTTGAAATCTTTGAAATCTTCGGAAAAATCTTTTTGAAATATTTGATCTTTGTAAAATTATTAAAATCTGGGGAATCCTTGGAAAATCATTTGAATCTTTGCCCACTCTTTGAACACTATCTGAAATACTTGTAAAATAATTTAAATCTTTAAAATTTATCCGAAATCTCTGTGAAAATTTTAAAATCTTCAAAATCTTAAGAAAATCATTGAAATCTTTAAAAATTATTTCTGATATCTTTAAGAATTTTTAAAAAGAATTTGAATTTTTTTAATATTTGTGAAATTATTCACATAATAAATAGTTTTTGAAAATCTTTGCTAAATATTTGCCATTCATAATAATATTTTCCATTTACTAAAATCTTCATGAAATCTTTGGGTAGACATTGAAATGTTTATGCAATCTTTAAAATTTGAGATTTTAAACAGAAAATTGAAATATTTCTGAAAGCTTTTTAATCTATCAAAAATCTTGCAAAACAATTGTTACATTTTTTTAATCTTTGGGTAATCCTTGAAATGTTTGCGCACTCTTTGAAATCTATCTAAAAATCTTTCCAAAATATTTGAATGTTTGTTCAATCTTGGGGAAATGTTATAAATATTGGTGAAATCCTTCCGAAATCTTGGGAAATCATTACGAAGTTTTTCAATTGTTTGATAATACTTCTAAATTTATTTTAATTTTGGTGAAATCTTTAGGAAATCATTAGAGTATTTGTGAAATATTTGAAACTTACCTTAAATCTTTACATTTTTTTAATCTTTGTAAAATCGTTGAAATCTGCAAAAAGTTTGAAGTATTTTTTTAATATTTTGTAATATTTGTGAAATTTGTAAAATATTTGGTATTTATTATTGATTTATTTAGCTATTTTATTAATATTTTTATTTATATATTTATTATTTATTTATTCTATATTTATGTATTTATTATTTATATATTTATATATTATTATATTTTATTTATATTTTATTTATTATTGATTTTTTTAGCTATTAGTTTTTTTATTTATGATCTATGTAAAAATCTGCACATAGCATAATGTTATTATTATATTTTGAAAACCGCCATTATTAGCCAAAAATTGTTATTCTCTGTCTAATTTTTATAAATAAAAATATTTTTGCTAATTTCGAATCGAGGTAGCCAGCAAATTTATATTTACAAATCCAATCTTTTGGCTGTTCACCTCTTGTTCGGGAATGTTAAAAGCAGTAATCGCTATTCGCAATTAAATCTAACCAGTGACTCCGAAGAGATATAAATAGAACAGAGGATTAATGCATCCAACTGATCAGTCGTTTGTTTCAAAGTGACAAGCTTTATACGAAATTCCGGTAACAATTAAAAAAATTTTCCTGAGTTGATTAATTTTTACGCTTTTTACGAATATGAATATCACGAATCAGAAAAGATTTTTCGCCGATTGCGAAACTCACTGTGCTCGAGGCTAACACAAACAGATCTTGCCTTACTTTTTATTTTATTTGTAGAGGTGGAATAATTGAAGAATAATAACGAACAAACCAACGAATTTAATCCGTATTTTTCCGTATCATGTCAATTTTTTAAAAAAATTTTTAAATTATCTCAAAAATGTTTTTCTTTTTTTTAATTCCAGTATTATTTGCCTTACTCTTATTCTGTTGAAATACAGATCCCTTATTTAAATAATAGAGAAAAGCTTGCTTTGAAAAATTTTCCATTTTCATTACTGTTTATTCAAGATCGTAAGCACTCTTTTGTGTTTAACTAACATAAAAATATTAATATTTTCTCAATTATGCGAAGGAGAATTAAAGCAATCTTTAAAGCTAATGATATATTTTTAAATCAGAAATCACATCTATTGGCTAAGAAATCTACCCTTTGGTTGAGCAAATCATCACAGTCGAATCTGGATTCAGTGATTCCGGATTTAGAGTTTCCGAGAATTGACGCCGCGCTGCGGGAGGATGTGTGGTGTCCACTCAGGCGTGATAAACCCGAGAAGGAAGCAGGAACGAGACGAATATTCAACTATTTGTTTAAAAGTTAAATATTTTGTGTGAAATTTATGTTAAAAGTTGAAAATTTAAATATTTTTTTAAACAGTCATTTTAATTTTCAGCTAATAATGAATTTTATTAACCAAAGATTTTTCAGTTCAAAATCCTGATATAACATTTTTTATGAGAATATATTATTTTTGGTTGAAAATTTGTCCATTTTAGTAGAAATTAGATATTTTGTATAAAATTCAACTGTTTGGTTAAAGATTAGTCTAATTTTTATTAAAAACTGAGTTTTTGTTTCTTTTAATATCAAATAATAAATTTGTTTGTTCTGAATTCATCTTTTTTCTTTGTTCTTTTGTTTATACTTAAAAGTTAAATATTTTTTTGAAATATCGTCTTACTGGGTTTGAAATGTCATTATTTGCGTACAAAATTAACTTTTCTGGTTGACAATTTAACTTTTTTTTTTATAAAATTAGCATTTTTGTTTTGTGTAATCAACGAGTTGGAAATGATTGAAAATCATTTCTTGCTTGCAAATCCAACTATTTTGTTAAAAGTTCATCTTTTTTGTTTAAAAATTCATTTTCTTTTGTAAAATTGTTATATTTTTTGTTTATAAGAAACTGTTTGGTTAGAAATTAATCTTTTTTGTCAAGGCTTTTAGATGGTATTCATTTAAAATAAAAAATTTTCATTAGTTAGAATATCAGCTCTTATATTATTCGTTGATAATTAATCTTTTTAATTAAAAAAATTATCGTTTTGGTTCAAATATGACATTTTTTTTTTAAAGATAATTTTTGTGTTATGAAGATTTATCATTTCAGTTAAAGTTTGACTATCATGTTGAAAAATTAATCATGAACTATTTTATCGAAATATAACTTTCTTGTTAAATATTTGTATTTTATCATAGAAAATTCGTCGCTTCGAATTACAAATTTAATTGTTTAGCAAAAATTCGTCTATATGCGATGAAAAATCAACTATTGGGTAGAAAATAAAACCATTTTTGTCGAAAATTCCACTTTTTTCGAAGTCCTTTTTTGTAATAGAAAATTTGTACTTTTGATTTAAAAATTATTCTTTTAGTTTACTTAACTTTTTTGAATTCATACTTTTTGTTTGAAAATTTAAATACTTCGGTGAAAGTTAAACATAATTTTTGATTAAAATTGAACTGAGTAAATAGACATTTATTTTATTGGTTAAAGATTAAATTATTTTGTGCAAAATTAAATTTTTTTGTTGAAAATTTAATTATTTGGTTAAAAGCTAACTTTTTAGTTGAGAATTTTCATTTTTTAATCGAAAATTCCAGTCTTTAGTAAAGGATTTTCTATTTGGCCTAAAAATTAATTAATTTAGTTCAAAGTATTGTCTTTCTTAGATTAAAAATATTTCTTGGTTTGAAATTCGTCGTTAGGGTTTAAAAATGCATCTCTTTTAGCAGAAATTTGATATTTTTCGTTAAAGATTCAACTATTTGGATAAAGTTTAATTTAATTTTGATTAAAATTTTTTATCTTTTTTGGTTGAATTATTAACGGTTATATTTTTCATTTTGAGTTTTTGTTTGTCATTGGCAATCTAACTACTTGGATTAAAGTTGAACTCCTTTTCTAACAATTAATTTTTTTAAATAAAATTTAATATATTCAATTTTTGGTTAGTAGTTTATATTTTTTCATTGGAAATTTGATCTGTAGAGTTAAATATTCCATTAAATATTCAACCGTCTTTGTGAGAATTAAAATATTTTGTTCAAAATTGCACTATTTTGTTTAAAAAAAATCTTATTTTTTGGCACGAAAATCAACTGATTTGTCTGAAACTCGTCTTTTTGGACAGATAATTCCCATTTTTAGAAAGAAAATTCGTCCTTATGATTTATACTTTTTTTTTATTCGTTGAAAAGTCCTTGGTTAAAAGTTTTGGATCAAATTTAATCTTTTTTATTTGAAAAATGGGCCATGTGATTAGGAATTTAGCATTGTAGGTTAAAAATTCATTTATTTATTTGAAAAATAAACCATTTTCTTAAAAATTTAGTTATTTTTGTGAAAGTCGACTTTCTTGCTACAAAATCATAGTTCTTTTTAAACAAATTACATACATTTTTAACTGAATACTTTGAGTAATAAGTGTAATGTCATTCCCAATTTTATTTGAATAATTTTCAGTTTTTGCGTTTTTCACATTTTTTATCTGAATATTTTGATTTTTAAATTAAAAAAGAGTAGCTGTTAAACAAAAATGAAGTAGATGAATTTTAATTTTAGAAAATTAATTTCCTAGGTAAAATTAAAAAAAAAAAAACAGTTTAATTTTGTACAAAATATTTGATTTTTCTACTGAAATGATACATTTTTAAGTCAAAAGGAAAATTTTTCTACGAAAGTTACTTTCTTAACCAAAGAATACACAATTTTTGTTGCAAATTCCTCTTTTGAGATAAAAAATTCGTCCTCTTAGATTAAAAATTGATGTTTTTTTTTAACGAAAATTATTAGGTAATAACTGATCTGTTCGGTTTTATATGCAACTTTTCGACTGAGGATTATTTTTTTTTTAATTTAACTATTTGTTTTAAAAATCATCTTTCTTGGTTGAAAATGAACTCTTTTGGAAAAAAAGTTCTGAGTTGAAAATTGATCTTCTTGGTAGAAAATGCAACTACATTCTAAAAAATTCCTTTTTTTCTTCTTCAAGATTTAACTATTTATTTTAAAATGCAGTTCTTTTTGGTCGAAGTTTAATCTTCTTTGTTTAAGACTTTTTTTATTTGTTTAAAATTTTCTATTTGTTATCAGAAAATTGAACAATTTTGTTAAAAATGACGAACAAATTTTTTTTGTTATTAAACAGTAGACACCATGGAACCACATCTTCTGGACCAGAAATAGACCCTCCAATTTTAATATATAAAAAGAAATATTTAAAGTTCACTCAAAGCACTCTTATCACATAAGATCATTTGGAGCGACCTTTAAATATATTTTTCTAAATATAAACAAGTTATCGGGTCTATTTCTACCTCAGAAGAATATTTGATTCCATATTGGTGACTGTAAATTTAAAAAAAGTTTTTTTTTGGACTTGTGTTTGTAATGATTTTATTTAAATGAATTCATTCACCTTTTTTCCTAAAAAATCACCATATTTCCCCTATTTTGAGAAAATTTTAGATTTTAAGATCTGTCAGTATTATATTTTAGTTATTGTTTTATAAACGGGAGAAATTGAATAGATATAAAAATTTTCGAATTTGAACGATAGATGTTTGGAATTCCAAATTATAATATTCTGACTTTCTGAGACTGACGGACATTGCGACCGACATTCTCCAATGGATTTGCACAATAGTGTGGATTTCACTGTTGATAAGAACAACCAGAATGGAGACGTTCGATGCGGCTAAAGAGATAGGGATACACAGAGTACAATCACATTTCGAGACTATTCCACTTAAGGATAAATCAGTTTAGTAGATTTACATCTGAAATGTACTCTTAAAGATTGAAGATAACTGCTTCCTCATCATATTCATGAGAGATGTTATGCCTTCTTTATGTGTGGGAGAAAGAATTTAAATTCGAAATTGAAATTGTGGGCGGATTTAACCAAGAAAAGATTTTTATCTTAAAAGAAAAATAGTTCAATTGATAAATAAAGAATGAATTTTCTACAAAATATTGGAATCCTGCACTTTAAATTTAAATCAGTCAAAAATAAATATCTGTCAATTAATTTTGACTGCTTCAAACAGTGCGGATTTGAAGACTGACAAGTCAGTCAAAAACGACTTTTTGAATCAGTCATTTTGAATGTTGTAATTAGTCATTTTGACTGATATGAACTGTACTTTTTATTGGTTAAATCAGTCACTTTTAATTGATTGAATAATTCTCTTATGTCTCATTATAATTATTTTATTTTATTTTTTGTGCGTTTTTTTCACGAATAACTGAAGCTTTCCATAAAGCAGTTATATTTTCAACCGAATAGTGTAATTTTCAACTAAAAATTTAAATTTTAAACACAGAAGATTAATTTTCTACCGAGAAAAGAAATGTTTAACAAATTAGATACATTTTGAACGGAACAGTTTTAGCAATGAGTGCAATGTTTGTCCCAATTTTGTTTGATTAATTTTCAGTTTCCATTTTTTTGGTTTTTAAAATTTTTGTAACTAAATAGTTTAACATTTAAATTGAAAAAGATCAGCTTTAACATCACATGGAGAAGTTTAATTATAACTCAAGAGAATTAATTAAAACAAAAAGCCAAATTTCTACAAAGCAGTTTAATTTTGTACCAAATAGCTGATTTTTTTACTAATCTGTTTATTTTTAAGTCAAAAAGATAAATTTTTCACGAAACGGTCAGAGTTTTAACCCAAGAATACACAAGTTTTCACACGAAAAAAAGTTTATTTTTAATAAATTATTTGAATTTAAAACCAAAAGGTTGAATTTTCAGCAACAAAAAATTAATTTTCAAATAAAAAAAAATTAACAGTTTTTTACCAAATAGTTAAACTTGTGATTAAATTGTTCAATTTCGAACCAGTCAGTTAAATTTCCAACCAACTAGTGAAATTCTCCACCAACAAGTTGAATTTCCAACAAAAAATTTTAATGCTTAACAAGATAAATATTTTTCTAACCAAACATTTGAATTTTTATCCAAGAAGATCAATTTTCTACAAAAAAGGAAACGAATATTTCACAAATTACATACATCATGAAATAAATAGTTTGAGAAATGGGTAATTTTGGTTTAAATTTTATTTTATTCATTCTTAGTTTATATTTTTTCGCTTATAAATATTAAAAACTAAATGAATTTCGAAAACAGAACATTAATTTTCTACCGAAAAAGAAAATTACTTCCAAACGTATTTAATAAATTTATAAATAAATAGGTTGAGCATTCAGTGTAATGTTGGTCCAAATTTTATTTTATTAATTTTTAGTTTCCCGCTTTTTTGTTTCTAAATTTTATTAACTAAATAGGTGAATTGTTAAATTAAAAAAGATAAGCTTTAACAGAAAATGGAGTTCTGTACAAAATTTTCTCCGCTAGTACGGATTTTTAAAGATTTTGAAAAAAGGAGAAAAGTTAAAAAAGATAATAATTTTTTTAAATTATTTCCTGAAATTTCGAAAAAGAATGTAGAAGATTTTAGAGAAAAAAGTTGCAATTTTGAAAGATTAGGAAATAATATAAAAAATTTGGGTTTGTATAAGAGTTATTTAGTAATTTTAAAAAGATTGAAAAAAAGTTTTAAATTTAAATTTAATAGAATAAAAATAAAATTGTGTAATTCTGAGGATTATTAAAAAACATTTAGAAGTTTCTAACTGATTTTTTATATTGAAAAAAGTGATTTTTAAAGAAAACTATAAAAAATTCAAAAATATCTCTATAAATAAGACCACTAAAAAATTGTAAAAAATAATATTCTCGACATTAAAATTCCAGAAAAAGAAAATATTCTAAATAAACAATTCGCAAAATTACAAAACTAACACTTTAATATCCTAAACTTGTAAATTTCTAGCATAATTAAATTTAGGACAGTTTCTAAAATTAAACAATTAGAAAATTTAAGAATCTAATCAATTTAAAAATAATTTGATTAATAAATAAATAATCAAATATAAAATTTTTTGTTTGAATAAAAGTATCTTATTTACTATACATTGTATAAAAATTGGTTAATTTATTAGAGTCTTTAATTCCATAAATATGCAATCCCCCTCTATGTGGAAAATTGTCCAATCCGGAAATTTCAATTTTTCCGTATTTTTCAGTAATCCCCTAAAGATTTCAGGAAAAAATCGGGTAGGCGTAAATGATATTTAGATATTTTAGAAGTCTTAAAAAGATTGAAAATGTTGTCAAACTTGAAATTTTTTCGAAAATGTATAGAATATTTGTAAATTTCTCCCAAAATTCTTCAAATCCTACATTTTTCTAAAAAATTTAAAACCGTGTAATTAAAAAAAAAAATTCTGCGAAATTTAATCTATTTGGAATGTTTATTCCTTTTTTCCTAAATAATTTTTTTTGTCTGAAAATTCAACTACCTTGTTGAATTTTTTTTGTTACAATTCAACCATTTTTTTGTTTAAATTTAAAATGTTTTCAATTGAAATATGAAAATTACATTTTTCGTAGTGAAATAATAATTTTTGGTTGAAAACTTAACTATACAGTTGAAATTTAACTTTTTTGTTGATATTTTCCTTTTACATATTTGAAATTTTTTTAAATTCTTGTTAAATTTTGTCGAAAATATTAGGAAAATTATTTTGATATAACCTTAAATCCAAATGAGCAAATGAAGTTAAACCACTTCAGTCGAAATAATAATAGTCATTACTCTACTTGCTTCTCCGTTATTTCTGACAACATCGCATACTTCCCCCACCCTAATTTCCACTCACGTTTCCTACTTCCTCATCCATGTTTTACCCTTACTTCTCCTCCCTAGTTTCATGTTACCCCCTCCCCACATTTCTCTACATTTCCGCCCATCTGAGTTGTGAGCTCTGAGCTGTGAGCGGTAACTTGTGAGTTGTGAGTAAGAAGTTAGGTATTTTCCTTTCTTGGAAAAAACTATGTACGGCGCGATTGATAATGTAATTATCATGAAAACGCGTCTAAATAAGAATTGAAAATTAAAATATAAACTGGAAAAATTAAAAAATTGTATAAAAATTTCTGTGTTTCAAAAAGTTTTCAAAGTCACTGGAATTTTTTCAAAGTATTCAACTCTAACCAACGTTGCGCGATAACGTCGCGTATCATGCCTGGCGTCGACATTTTCATGGGGAGAAAATAAAAGTCAGGAAAGATACGACAGTATTAATGGAATCCAAGTTGAGACATTTTCACACTGCGATTTATCATGGTGAAAACTAAAAAAAAATTGTGACTTCAATACCTCATTCGTTCCATCAAATAAATTACAACCAAGGTTGCAATATTTCTTTCACGAATAATAATACGGTACCATAAAGTAGTGCATTGGGAAGCACACAAAGTTCCCTGAAGTGTGTATCGATTAGTACAAATTTTGCTAACCTGGTCGAGTAAAATAAGTTTAAAGAAATTATTATCGGGAAATTTTTCAAGTTTTTTTTCATATTTTAATTCATTTTAACATTTTTCGGGAAAAAATGGTTGCCAAACAAGAGACTAACTTTTAAGTGTGGCCATGCGGTCTCTTAGACCGCATCATGCTTCTGATATGTAAGTCTCTCCCTCACTGTTTTAAAGATCTTTAGTGATTAAAACTTCGGATTTGCAATACTTAAAATTAAAAAGTTTTTAACTTTTTAAATTAACGATTAAATATCATGCAAATATTTTATTTTAAAATTAAAAATGTTCTAAATTCTTTTGGCTTTAAGTGGAAACTTCTGAAATTTTAAAGATTTAAAATTGAAAAATTGTTTTCTAATTTTCAACATTAGGAGTATTTATTTCTGAACTTTTAAAATGATAAAACTTTGAATTCTAGGTCTTTAGAATTGAAGAGTGTTAAATTTTCAAAATTTGCAATCAGAAATAAATGCAAGTTTTATATTGTACAAATAAAAATTTTGCAATTTAGATGCTTGGCATTCAAAATTTTTTGAATTTGGAAGATTTTTAATTTAGAGCTTGTTCTCTGATTTCCAGCATTATCAAATTTTAAGAAATTTCAATTACAAAAAGTAAAAAGGCAGAAATTTTCGATTGTAACTCTTTAAAATTGTAGAATTTGAATTTTCAATTTTTAGCATCCAAAAGTTTTTTATTCTGAAAATTCACAATTAAAAATTATGCAAGTTTTCAATTTTTTGTATTTAGAAGTATTAATTTTGAATATTCACTATTGAAAATTATGCAAGCTATATTGTTACAATTTAAAAAGCTATTATTTTGATTATTCAGATTTATAATGCATTCAATTTAAAAGATTTAGGATTAAAAACTTGAGTTTCGTTCTCTAAACCATCCAAATTGGAAATTGGTGTACTTAAATCTTTAAAATTATAGCTTTTTATTTTTACAATTTACAATAACAAATTATGCTACTATCAAGTTTTACAATAAAAAAATCTATACATGTGATGCTTCATATTCAAAATATCTTCAATTTGAAAAATTAAAAATTGTAATTATAAATTGCGAAAATCCAAATAGACAGGATGATAGGAAAATATTGACAAATTAAATTCCGGACACTAGAAAATTTCCAAACAGAAAAAATTTGAAATAAAAAATCTCCGACATTTGAAAATTGCCGAAAATTTAAAATACTTAAATTAGAAAACTTCCGAAAGTTTTATTATTGAATTAATTATCTATTATCAGGAATGTTTGAATTCGGTGATATTAAAAATTGCAGAAATTGTTGATATCGATATTTATTCAAAAATAATAATAGTTATTATATTTTATAGCACTTTAAGCTATTTTTGCCAGCACATGGATAAAAATAGAGATTGGGAAAGGGTTTATATTGGCAATATTACATAGCCGGAAAAGGAGAAAAATTCATTTCCCTTCCAAGTGGCCACTGTTTTTATTTGTTCGAGAAAATTCCTGATTATTTGAAATCAATCCAGAGCCCTTTTTTGCTACGGCCAGGGTGAAAGCAACCCTGAGCAGTGGACCCTCACCCAACCCCACTTGGTAACCAACTTTTCTGATCGAGTTTTCCTCCAAGCTTCTTGTTTTTATCGATGAAAACCCCTGTGGCCCTGCACCGATTTTTATTCTAGCCACACCAACTTCATTTATAACTTGCTTCACTTCCGGAACAGACCGGAACCCCATTGCTCGACAATGCAACCCTGCTCTAGACGATATTGACTAAAGTGTTTCTGCGCTTGTTCGGAAAAAGGTAGAAACGAATGGAAATTTTCGAATAGTATATTAGAGAGAAAAGAAACATTTTCAATCTTATTTCTCTTTACCACGCCTCTTACATTTTTCATCCCTTCGTAACAGGTTTCTTTGAATAGTGCTATCCTTCTCCACTTCATTTGATCTTATTTCTTTTTCCAAGATTTTCTTTTTTTTTCTTTTACTCTTTTATGCAATTCCTCTTTCCTATATCCTATTGTTTTCCATTTCTATTAGACTCCATTTTCTGCCATAATATTTCTAGGCTTTGCTATTCATTGATTGCATTTTTTGAAAAAAGATCTTCTCACTTCGCTCCACTGGGAAATGAACCACAGAATTTCAGATTGACGGTCGGATGCTTTTTGAATTAAGTTATTAGAGAGATCGAAAGAAAAATCACCAGTTAGGAATATCACATTAAAAAAATAAATTTTTTTTGATCTAGTCAAAAAGGACGTTAAATATTTTTGGTTATTTGAAGATTCAACTTGATCGATAGTTTCGATTTAAATGTTCACAGATTCTGGAATGACATCTACACTTATTGATGGTTACTACCTCTGATGATAATACAGATTCCTTTGAATTACTTGTATCATAAATCAAAACGTAAAATCTGGCTTGACATAGCCTATATTTCTGAAAGAGGATTTTTCTTCTGATATCTCTAATAGCTTAATTAAAAAAGCACCCAACCAACAATCGGAAGTTCTGTGGCTTGATACCCAGTGGAGCGAAATAAGATCTTTTTTCAGAAAAATTTAATTTAAAAATTTGAAAAAACTTATTTTCCATCTACTCGGAAAAGACGTTAAGTATTTTCTGTTATTTGAAGAGATAGCTTGATTGATAGCTTTGATTTATATTTTTACAGATTGTGGCATGACATCTACACTGTTCGATGACAACTGCCTCTGATAATAATACAGATTCTTTTAAATTTTTCATTTATTTTCCACTCTTTTTTAGCATATATCTCCTGAATGTAGTTGTGTAATTTTCTCAGTATTTTTAAAACATTAATCCTTCTTCCTTTCATAATAATTGTATTATTTCATTTTCCATAAACATTATATTTTCCTTCCTAGTTATTCTGTACTCTGCTTTTCCTATTTAGCACTTGCAATGCAACGCTTTTGCGAAAAGAACTACCCCTTCAATTATTTTTTGTTTCCTTCCTTTTTTTCCTGTTTCGGTTGAATGGACGTCCCTCTGCCATTGATAATTTTTACTAAGGTGGGGGAGTGAGGGGAAAGTGAGAAAAAATTAGAGAAGAGGAAGTAGGGAAGTGGAAGGAAATGAGGTGATGGGAAGTAGAGGAGTTGAGAGGAAGAAAAGTAGGATACCTAAGGGGAAATGGGAAAATCCCAAGCTTTGGGAGGGGAATTATGGTAAGTGAGGAAAAGAAGGAAAAGTGGGGAATGGAAGGGAGGGGTTAGTAGGGAAAGTGGTGCAATGTGGACTTATTTATCATTTTAATAGACTAAGAAACCATTCTTAGTAGACGGGCAGAGCTTACTTTGACTGATAGTTTTTAAATAATTACATCCTTTGCCATCAATTATTCTATACTTTTCTATTAATTTGTGTATAAATTTTCATCCATTTTTCGTTGCAATAATTACAAAATTTTTCTGTCCTTTTGTATTTCATTCCACTGTTTAATAATTGTTATATATTCTTTCCCTTATAACTTCCATTTTCCTTTCTGATCATTTTATATCCTACTATTCATTTATAAAATTTGATATCCTATTTAGCTTTCCGCTAATTGTTGACCTTACTATTTTTTCATTCTATTCATTTTTATTGAAAAATTATATACAAACAGCGCAAGATATAAAAATAGTCCAAAGAAAAAAAACTTAACTTTAAAAAATCCTAATGATATTATAATAACAACTTTTTGAATTATTTTTTAAAATCGAAAATCCAAATTTTGAGCGCACAACAAAATAATTAAAAATGAAAAGTTCCATTTTGCTGTCAGAATATAGAACATACATTAGAAGATGAATAAACAAAAATTGTGCCTTCAAAAAACATCTACAAATATGTTCCGAATCACTTAGTAAGAATTATAATATTTTCTTTCAAATTATATTTCCCTTCCAAATTACTTTATATTCTACTATTCCTTTTTATCACATCTTCTTGTAATATATTTCCTGACAATGATAACCTTACCAGAGCATATATAATTTTCTATCCTCTTATACTTTTCTATATGCTTTAATTCTATTGTCACTTCCCAGAATATTTCCTATATTATCATATTAATTTTTCTTTAATTACTTTCTTTTCTTTAATTATTTTCTCTTCTTTATATTACAACTTTCCCTTAATTATGTTTTCTTATATTCCTCTTATATTACATTTTCCTTGCCAATTATTTTATGCTTTTCTAATAATTCTTGAAGGTTTTGTAGTCCCGGGCAAGTAGTGAGAAAATTTAAAGTGAGGGGAAATCAGTTACGGGAAGAGTAAGAGAAAAATTGAATAATAAGAAGGGGCTTATGATAGAAATAAGCGTAAATTAGTAAGGGAAAATTAAGAAACTGAATGAAAGTAGGTTTAATGAATCGAAAAGAGCTCGGGCAGGAAAGGAAAGTGAAAGGAGGGATAGTTGTTGGAGAAGGGAAGCAGTGGAAAGGAGCATTATCTGAGGAAGTGTGAAGAGGGGAAGTAGATAAAAAAATGTATTAAAGGGATAGATTAAGAAGGGAAGAGAAGGAAAAAGAGGTGCCAGTTAAAGGCAATAGAGTAGTAGAAGAGAGGGGAAGGTAGGATGAAGTTAGTGCAAGTTGCTAAAATGATTCAAAGTGACCATCGTTAGTGATGAAAAGTAAGAGAAGGGCTGATCAATGGAGAAGGGAAGTTGGGAAAGGGTAGTAGGTGGAGGGAAGTAGGGGAAGGAAGAGTTATTCGGCAAAGTAAGAAGAGGATGATTTATAGAAGAAAGTTGGGAAAGGGATAGGAAGAAGAGAAAGAGACAAGTGAATTAACTAAGGGGAGGGGGCACCAACCCGGGAGAATCAGGAGAAATTTTTACCCGAAGAAAACCGGGATAAAACCAGGAGAAAAATATTACACTGGGAGATTTCCCATATTTCATATTTCGCGCATTTTGTAATTCTTGAACATTTCTAACTAGGTACTATATAATTTTTAAAGTTTTTAGAATAATTTAATTTGAAAGGTCCACAATATTTCACGCAGTATTTAAAATTCTGCGATTTGGAGCTGTCAAGATAACAGTGAGATTTTATTTTAAAGAATCACATCTTTTAGTGAAAAAATCGCATCTATTAAATATTAAATATTCTTAAATTTCTTATTCAAAGCCTTGATAATCAGTTTTGAAATTATTAACTTTAGATGTAAATATAAAGCAATTTCTAGAATAAATACTAATTCTAAGATAAAATTAAAAATTATAAAATTGAAAATAAAGTTTAAAATTAAAAAAAAGGCGAAGATAAAATTATCTGAAATTGATACATCAGTAAATGGATAATTTCAGTAATTTTAATTGGTTAAACTTTTAGAGTTTTGAATTTGCATGATAAACACTGTCATTCAATTTTTTTCCTTTCATAGGCTTTAATTTTGCATTTAAAATAGAATTGGTTTAATTTTGGAAAGTGTTATTACCAATTTATAAATTATTAATTCTTTGACGATGTAAATTTGCTTCAAAAAATTTAAATTATACAGGGTTTGATTACAAAAAAGTTTTAGTACCACAATTTTTGGTGTTTAACATTTTTTCAGTTTTAAATAAGGTTCACATTCGTTTAAGTTTGAACATTCCGAAGTAGGTATTTTTTCATTTTTAACGCGTCCCACTTAAAATTACTTTTTTTTTAAAATAATTTTTAGAATAATTCAGTTTATTTTTTCATTTCAGAAAAAATGGTCTGATCAGCTTTAGTTAAGTCATAGTATAATTTTATTACGTAATAACAAGTTAAAATTGTAGAATTTTGAAACCATTGACTTTGAACGATTCAATTTCGTTTCCTATATTAAATTCTCAAATTTTAATTACTTTCGATTTAAAATTATTCCAATTTAGAAGTTTTAAAACTTTATTTATCTAATTTTGAACGCTTTTTATTATAAGGAATACAATTTCAATTTCTATGAAATTTAAACGATCAAATTTCCCAAATTCGGCTCTTAAAAAATTCAATTTTAAACTATTGGATATTGTCGTATTTTTGAAATTTTAATATAAAATCATGCTAGATTCGTGATTTTTAAAATCATATAAAAATTGTTTAATTTGTAAAGCTTCAATTCAGAGATGATACACTTTAACTCCTGTTTCTAATTTAATTGTCGAAAGTCCTTGCTATATTTTTTTTTTAATTTCAGATGCTTGCAATTCGAAATTATTAATTATTAAATATTGTTTTAAAAATATTCAGTAAATAGTGAATAGAAATTTAGAGAAATGAGCGCGCGATTTGTGTGCGTACATTTACTGCTAGTGTATAATAAAACGCATCTCTCTATTTTCCTTTATTAAACAAAAAATATTCCTCATCCTTCTTATTATATGGTTTAAGGTTATTCAATTTCTTGAAAAAAACGTTGCTAAAATATTTATCGCCTTCCGCAATTGATAATACATATATGGGAAAAAACTGTGCGTTTCGCAAAGAGAGTTTTTTTTCTATAAACTGGTAGAAATCACGAATATTTATTAGAAGAACCGAGAGAAAGCTGGGAGAAAACAATTTAAAAAGTAGTAGCTACCCTTATCAAGGGTCAGGGATTAGGAGTAGAGAGTTAAACGCAGGGTGAAGTGAGTGGAAGTAGGTAAAATTATGCGAACTGATCATGGATAGTGAGGAAAAATAAGAGGAGGGCTAGTTATTGCTGGAGAAGGGAAGTAGGGGAAAGGAGCGTTATCTGTGAAAGTGAGAAGATGAGAAAGTAGAGAAGAAAGAAGATAGAAAAGAGTTTTTGGTGGAGAAGGGAAGAGAGGGTTGAATTAAGGAGAAGGGCGTTGCAGTAGTGAGGAAAAAGTAGGGAGGGAAGAGATGATAAGAGAGTGGTGAATTAAGGACAAGGAAGTAGGAATAGCGAGAGGAAAGTAAGGTGAGGTGAGTGGAAGTTGGTGAAATGATTCCAAGTGAGCATGCTTATTGAGGAAAAGTAAGAGAAGGGCTAGTTGCTGGATAAGGGAGCTAGGGGAAAGGAGCATTATCTGCGAAAGTGAGAAAAGAAGGAAGAAGAAAAGAAAGAAGTTGGGAAAGGTTTGAAAAGCGATGGGAAGAGAGGGGTGAATTAAGGATAATTGAGTAAATTCTACTATTCATTTTTACCTCTTGTTTATTTCTCTAAAGGCATTAATTGATCTAAATTTATTTATTCTATTTAATTTTTCAATAATCACGAAATCTCATTCCACTCCTCAATACTTCTACTATTTTCTGTCTCTTTTACATTCTATTTGCCTTTCAATAAGAAGAATAGAATAAAAATGAAGATGATCAAATATGTGTAGACTTTCAAATCGGACAAAAATGGCGACCTGCAGCACTTTTTTAACCAAAAATTGTGGTTTTTCCTCACTGTGCAACTGTGCTCTTTTCGCTAAAGGGAAATTACCATAACGACATACATATATGCACGAGATCCGTTAAAATTTCCGATACTATTCGCGTCTTTCTCTTTTTGAGTATTTTCGTTTATACCTTGTTCATAGACCATAGTTTTCTCTCTTCCAAATCCAACGAAACCATTTCTGTCATCACAATCGATTGCGGTGACTCTACTAGTACCTTACATAATATGTGCTCCTTTCGAAAGACTCTATATACCTATGAATCGCTTTGATTCCAGATAAGCGTGCCAGAACGTAAAAGTCACTGTAGGAATGAAAGAAAGACGAGGTAAAGCGGAAGTGCTTTTCTCTCATGATCTTACAAAGCTAAGGAGCTTTTTATATGAGAATACCCGCCCTTTAGGACGTATCATTAAGAACATCAATCCTATAAGTTTTTGTTACAAGCGAGCTGTGTAAAAACCCCCTTAATGTTTATTCACAATAACAATTTTATTTGAAAAATAAAAATAAATTTAAAATAAGTAGATTAATTTTTTAACAAAAAAGAAGAATTAACGGAATACATGAATTTTCAAACAAACAGGTTGAGCTTTCAAACAAAAACAAAATATTAGAATTTTAATGGTTATTTAATAATGGTTAATTTTTAATGGTTGCACTTTTATTGAATAGTTGAATTTGCGACTAAAATGATTATTATTAAATTTAAAAAACTTAAAAATTTTAAACAAATGATTGAACGCTCTACGGAGAAGTTTAATTTTCTACTAATAATAATAAATTATGAAGAAAATACAACAATTTATCACTGAAAACGAAGAATTTCCATTAGATAATTAAATAATCAAATTATCATTTGTAAAAATGAATGTTCACCCAAGAAGAATGATTTTCTAATAAAAAGACGAATTTTCAAAAAAAGCATAAATTTTTAACAAAATTTGTTGAATTTTGAAGTGAAATCGTTGATTTTGAATAAAAAATTTAATTTTTCACCAATAATTAAATTTTACACCAAGATGTTTAATTTATTACCAAAAAGGTTGTATATTATGAAAACAAAGATATTTATCACTAAAAAGAAGGAATTTTGAGCAAAGAATAAAATATTTGAATCCTCGTTTGCAAAAATGAATGTTTACCCAAGAAGAAGAATTTACTACTAAAAAAGAAAAAACAATTATTTAAAAAAATTGATTTTCAACTAAATTAATATCGAAGTTTCAACAACATAGTTATATTTTTAACCAAAAAAATGAATTACCGACCAATAAAATAAATTTTTAACCATAGAAAAAGCTTCAATAAAATAATTAGAGTTCCATGCAAAAAGAGGAATTTTCAACTAAAATAATTCGTCCGAAAATATTAATTTTCTAATAAAGCAGATCTTTAAGTTTTTGACAGAAAGATGTTTTTTTAAAACATAAAATCAAATTGTTAAATTTTCACTTAAAACAGAAAACTACATTTTATCAACAAAAAAAGATTCAAGAAAAGGTTTAAACTTTTTACTAAAATAATAAATTTCACAAAAAAAATGGTTCAACCCAATAACGTGTTTTCAGAAAAATACATAATTTTTCAAATAAAAATGATAAATTCTCAACCCAAAATGAAATAGTTAAATTTTCAGTTGAAAAATCCAATTTTTAAACAAATGGTTCAATTTTTAGCAAAAATAGTTAATTTTTAGATGACACATGAAATTCTAAGTAAAGAAATAAATTGTCAAAAAATAAAAAAAAAGTTCAACTTTTAACTAAGCAGTATAATTTGTAAGAAAAGAAGATGAACTCTATACAAAAAGTGTAATAGTGGATATTTAAACCGAAATATGTTTATATTTAAAATCAAATACATGTAAATTCAACCAGAACATACAATTTTTAATGAAAATACTTGAATCCTCAATCAAAACAGCTTAATTTTTGATTAAACAGTTTCATTTTAAAGCATATAGGATAAAATTTCTAATAAAAGAGATAAATTTCAAAAACAAAATAATGAATTAAAAAAAAATTTTGGAATTTCAACCATCAAAGATTTTTCACTCAATAAAAAAAAATCATCAATATTCAATTTTCAAGATTCTACTTTTCACTTCTCTCATTTCCCATACATCATCTGCCCTTATATTCGCCTACTTCCACTATTTTCCCTCTTCTCACTTCCCCTACTTTTCTTCTTCTCATTTAAACTACTTCCCCTATCTTGACTTTCTACCAATTCACCCATTTTCACAAACTTTTCGTTTACCCTAATTCTTCTTTTAAAATTTTTTTCCCTACCTCAACTTCTTTCTCCTCGAATTTCACCTCACTTAACTAACACTCCCCTTTTCCACCCGTCACTTATCCTTTTAAAATAACAAAAACAACCCTAATAGCCCTAACTTAACTTTCCTCACTACCCGCCATCACTTAAAATCATTTCCCCTATTTTCTCTCACTTTTTCTCCCTATTGCTCCACCCTACTTGCTCTCAAGACCTCCAACTAACTTCCTCTAGGTACCATCCCTTACCTTTTGATTCAGTTCCAGCATTTACCTTCTTCTTGTATCCCTCTCATTTCTCTACTTCTCCCATCCCTTATTTCCCCTTCTTCAGTTTTCCACATTTTCCCTTACTTTTCCTGTTTATTTACTCTTAGCTTCATCTAATTTCCCTTGCCTCCCTTTCTTTCTTCCCTTAACCCCATTTTCCCTCGCTTTACCTTCACTCACCTCCTGTTACTACACCTACTTTCCCAAGCCTTATTTTCACTTAATTCTCCTCACTCGACCATCCCCCTTATTTTCCACGTTTCCCCCCTTTTAATTTCTCATCACTTTCTCTAGTTCTGCTCTACTCATTTACACTCACTTCACTTATTTCCTGTCCTGTATTTTTTCTTCATGTTCCCATTTTACGTCTACTTCTGTCCAATTCACTTTCTTATTGTTTTCTCTTACCTCACTAAGACCCCCCTTTTACACCCGTGACTTTTCCTGCTCTAATCACAAATACTACCCTCATAGCCCTCCCTTCCATTCGCACACTACCGTCCCCCACATCAAATTATTTTTCCTCACTACTTTTCCTTCTTCTACCTACTGTTCTTCCTTAGATGCCCTTCCTTAGTTACCTCCCCCAAGTCTCCTCACAGTTCCTTTACTTTCCCCTCTCGTTATTTTTCCTATCGAGAGTCCTCACATTGTTCCTTTCATTCCCTTACATCATCTTCCCTCGCTTCCGCTTTTCTAACTTCCTATCACTTCACCTTCTTTCCCAACCCTCATTTTCCCTTTCTTTCCCTCACTTCAACATCTCCCCTACTCCTTGTTTTTTACTTTTCCCCTCTTCTAATTACTCATCACTTTGCCTAGTTCTGCTCTCCTCATTCACTTTACCTACTTTCTGTCCTGTCAGTTCTTCTCACTTCGCCTAATTTCCCTTTGCGGATTTCCTGTCACCCAGGCTGTTCCGGTAGCCCTGGTTTACGGTAGTGCGTCAATAAAATAAAATCACTGAGATGATTGAAGGTGGTTGAAAATATCGTGAAATTGCAGCATGCGGAAATGTATTCATTGGAGCTAGGATGAAAAGTAAAAAATGTATTGTTCGAGAAAATTGTTTTCGAGCAGATTGTAGCGGTTGAAGAAAGAAGAAAGCAGGAAGGCTATATCTGGGATGACGACGATTGGCTTGTGGTAATGTCTCTCCGATTTGATCGAGCTATTGGGACTGTAATAAGCCGAAGTCTGTCGGCTCCGAAGCGAAACTTGGAAATGACAAGGAAACGCTTGAGAAAGGAAATGGGAACGGAGCGCTTCCAAAGTGGCCCCATCAGTATGCAAAATGTACGAGTCGCAGGATGCACGCGTGGTCTCCATTTTGCTCCACTATAACCATACAGGCATCACCACCTCAGCCCCTCCTTATCCATCCGCATTTTGCATTCTGCATTCTGCATCTTCCAGCTCCCCAAAACTCCCAATCCACCCTTTTACACCCCTCATGTGGAAAATCGTCATGCGGATATCCTTGCAGATATGAATCTTGCGAAATTCTCGTGTTTTCCTAATTCTCTACATTTCACTAACGTACTTTTATCTTAGTTCTTATCTTTGTCGAAGTTAGAAAGGATTTCATTTCCTTACAACATTAGCTCAAACAGTTTCTAGCAATCAAATGCAATGTTCAGCTTCCAAGCTGAAGATGTTAAAATTTACGAAAAAGTTCGAAAATCTTCTGATTTCCGTGTAACTTTATTTGGTAGGGAAGTTGTGGGTAATGAGGCATAGTCGATTTTACAAAAATCTACAAAGAAATAAATGAGGTTAGATTCAATATATGTATTCATGAGTGCAATACGAAATATAAAAAATGGTACTTCAGGATAATTGTTTACTTTTCAAGCTGAAAATCTGGGTTTGGGTATTTCTCGTCTATTATAAGAGTTGAAGAAAAAAAATTAATTCGCCATGTTTTCGTGGAACTTTATTTTGTAGGGAAGTTGTGGGTAACGAGACGCGGTTAATTTTACAAAAATCCACCAAGAATTTAAAAGCTGCGGTCAGATTCAGTATATTTATTCATAAATGTAATATAAAATAGAAAAAAAAGGTTTTTCAGGATAATTGCTTATTTTTAGAGCTGAAAATATTGGCTTGGATATTTCTTGTCTATCGTGACAGTTCATGAAAAATCATTGATTCACCTGATTTGCGTGAAAATTCACAGAAAAGGCAGAAGATAAACTTTACATCGATTTTCCATTAAAGATTCGCTGCAACAAAAATTAACTTTACATGATAAACTTTAATTAAATATCGGTTAAACTTTATTATGTTTTTCTATGACAACACATGTGTTTTAAAAAACACGAAGTTGTCTGCATAATACTTTATTCTAAAGATTACCTGCAACAAATTTTATCATTACTTTATTCTGTGTTTATTTTGTAGGGAAGTTGTGGGTAATCAAACGCGGTCAATTTTACAAAAATCTGCAAAGAATTTGAAAAGTGAGATCAGATTCAGTATATCCATTCACAAATGCAATATAAAATAGAAAAAAATTAGGTTCTGTAGGATAATTGTTTATTTTTAGGGCTTAAAAATATTGTTTTCTGTATTTCTCGTCAATTATGAAAGTTGAGGGAAATTCATTGAAGCTTATAAGCTTCAAAGATTTTTTCTTGTGGTTTTGTCTAAATTTATTGAAACTTTGTTGATATTGATCTCCTGGCTTTTTACCGCAGGATGTCATGTGTTACAAATAGGTAAATTTAGTTAACATCTGCAAATAAAAGTCTCATTTCAATACACAAGTGGGTAATACTGCGCGGACGACCATTGAGGAAATGACAAAATGTTGATTGTTGACTGTTCGTTGCTTTAAATGCTAATAACTTCCCGAATAGTAGCTAAAAATTATTTTTTCAGACTAGAAATAAATTTTTATATTTACTTTTACTAAAATTTTGTGGTTTATTGTGAAAACATTATTTTTAATTTGCTAACGGGTTAAATTAATAGTATGTGTCACATTACCCGACATATAGAGTAAATTGACCCAGATGGACTTTTTTCAAAGGCTTCTAAATAAAGTATTTAATTGATAATGATTTAATTTTTTCTAGGAATAAAGCAATGTTAAGGTATTTAAAATTTTTTTTCATGCATGACTAATCTATTTTTTCAGTTTCTTTTTTACATTTTCAGGTCGAACACTTTTTAAATTTAATGATTTAAAAATAAATTATAATCTTCATATTTTTTCCCTATTCTTCTTTTTTAAAGAATTTCTTTTTTTCCTACTGTTTTCAGAAAAGTTTCCCTTTTTTTTTGTTTTTAAAATATTTTTTTAAAAAATTTGGTTGATGATTCATCTTTTTTTCGAAAATTTAACTGTTTTGTTAAACATTTGCCTTTCAGGATACAAAATGGTTACTTTACGAATGAGAACTCCTCTTTATTGGTAAAAAAGTATTATTTTTTTATTGAAACTGAAGTTTTTTCTTCAAAATTAGTCTCTTTTGATTAAAAGTAAGTATTTTTCTAAATTCTACTATTCGGTTTAACATTCATGTTTCTTGGTTGAAAACGGTTTGTTGGTTTTAAATTCAATTATTCATACTGATAATTTAACTGTCCTCTGAAATTCTTTTTTTCCTCTATAAAATAAAATGATTTATCTTAACATTCTTATCTTTTGTTAAAAATTTAACTCTTTTATTGAAAATCTTCGTATTTTGAGATTTAAACTTTTTAACTGAAAATATATCAACGCTATTTTTTGTTGCAAATTGATGTTTTCCAGATGAAAATTCAAATATTATGGTGATAAACACAAATTTTTGCTTAAAAGTTTAAATATTGTTATAAAAATTCATCATTTATTAGTTTAAAATTGAACTATTCTGTTAAAACTTAGGTCTTCTATTTTGTTTTACTTGTTTCAAATTTGAATTTATATCTGGCTATTTTTTAAAAACGTATTTTTCAACTCTATTATTCGGCTTAAAAATCATCTTTCTTGATTTAAAACGATTCATTTCTCAAAAATGTAACTATTTAGGCTTATAATTCAACTTTCTTTTGAAAAATTTGGGTTCTTGGTTTAAAAATAAAATATTTGTTTAAAAATGTGCATGTTTTCTAAAAATTTAGCTGTTTTGTTGAAAATTTGTAGATTTTGAATTAAAATTAATCTTTTATGATAAAAAATCACCTTTTTGGTTAAAAATAAACTTTCTTTTGGAAAAATTCACTTTGAGGAATAAAAATTCTATTATCTTCTAAAAAAATAGTTTTTTGTTTGGTGAAGATTCATATCCTTCAGTAGAAAATCGGCTTATGGATAATTAAAATGCCATTTAAGTATTGTGTAACACATTTACGGGTTCGAGGGACAAGATGAGATTGAACAATGCGGTACTTACTACCTGGAAAAACCTAGAATTTTCATGTAATTTTCTTTTAGAATTTAACTAGACGCTCTGATAAATAAATAAATAGTATTATAGGTTTTCCTTAATTTAAACATATTATCTTACTAAAAAAAATATTATACTTTTATCTTAAGTATGCCAAAAATTACTATTGTACTCAATACTAAGGTGTAAATTTATTTTTTGTTTCAGGTACGCGTCATTGATACAGTGGATTATTTTTTATTTCAGAATAGAATTTTATGATCTCAGTGGTATGTAAAGATGGTATTTACAGTTTTAAGTTCCTTAAATTAATATTTTTAGTTTGAACTGAGTTTTTCCAATCGAATTTAATTAAAATATTAATAAGTAAATCATGTCTTAAATTCTAAGCATGTGAAAAAAAAATAAAAATAAAAATTTGGTCGAATTATTATTTTAGGGAGTGTCCACATATTATGATATAAATAGCTGCATTTTTTCTGGACGAATAAGGTGCAGGGGAAAAAGGGGCGAACGTTAACTGATATTTTTTAAAACAATCGAAAAATGTTTAATCTTCGATATCTAACTTTTTTTCTTCAAAATATCCATTTCCGATGTTAAAACGCTAACATAAACTAAAATTTATTGAAAATTGAAAATTTTGATATTTTTTGTTTATGAAAGCTAATTTGCGGTAGAAAAGGAACACAACATAAAATTTTTAGCAGTTTTGAGTCTTCTTCGAAAATTTATGATTGTATACTAAAATTCTTTTGATAAAATATTAATTTCCAGCGAAAAGTATTTACATAAAGTACGTGTATTATTGTTAATAAAATGTTGGATAATTGAAAAGTCTTAATTCCACCGCGAAAATGTATACAACAACACAAATGTTTGAGAATTTCTATTAAATTTTCTATGATTCCTCTTACTAAAAGGAATTATTTTTAGATACAATTCTACAAATTTCACATTTAAAATATAACATAACTTTAAGAATTTATCATTTATTAAAAAAGGTTCTCTTGATGTCCACATTATAAATTTAAAAAATTAAATTTGATTTATTTAGATTTCTTCTCAAATTCAGTTATTTTTAAAGCATAAATCGTCATAACTTTAATAAATATTATTAAAACTCTTTGAAATTTATAGTTAAAAGATCTACCACCAAAGCCTTTTTTTCTGAATGTTCTAGGAAGATTTCTGGAGAATTTCATATTCACTTATAGAAAATTGACGAAATAAGGTATTTTATAAGAAAGCACTCCATGCCGCCAGCAATAGCTCCATGAACATTGCGCACTATCAAATTCTAAAAAATCTTTCTTTAATAGTGAGAAATAAATTCGTTCAATGAAATTTTTTTTTAATTTCGAAAATTCCTCGATACTTGTTGTCGACGAAGTTAAAAAAAGGTGTTTACCGACCGGTCTCAATTTACAATTAATTATTATGAAACAATAGTGAGTTAAAATTTTTTCTTTATATTTTAGGCACGGGTAAAGTACACTGCGTGTGTGTACCTAATTTCAAACGGTTTTGATAATATTCGGCTACTTTATAACGATGTATGTTACAAAAATATAATTAAACTTTAGAAAAATTTGTTCTTACATCTTTTAGTGTATTATTGAAAATATTGATTGGAAAAATAAGATCTGAATAAAAAAAAGTTCCGTCTTGTTATTCTCTGCAAACATATTCTTCTAGAAATTTAATTTTTATAATTAATTATAAACAAACTGAGGGTCAGCTTAAAGAAAACAGTAAAAAACTTTGGATTCGTCATAAAAATATCTAGGCCCGGCTTTTCTTATTTCTAAAACATTTTTTAATGAAATATATTATTTTTAAATATTCTAAATCTGTTTTAAAAAAGTTAAATATCTGATGCAAAAATTAAAAATACCCTTTGGATTTTCCTCCGAGATATTTACGTGTATCTTTTTTTTAAACTATTTTTTAAACAATTAAATAATTTGTTAATAATTGTGCGTACATCTAGATGCACATCTAGGTGCGCCTTTTTAAAATAGTGTTAGCATTAAAAAAGGCACCTCTGGATATTCGGGAAAATAATTTAAAGGTGTTTTTTTTTATTTGACGCTCTTTTTATTGATAATTAATTACAGAAGTTTCGTGCCCACATCTGTGAAAAGATTCAGGATTTCATTATTGAATCCTGAGCCTCAATTCACAGACTTTCAAAACATATCGTTACACCAATTTTTCTTCACAGGAGAAAATTGGGAAAGATATTTTGTGAAGAAAACATGAAAAACGATTTTTTTCCTATTCATTATTTTGGGTTTATTTTACTAGTCAATGCTAAAGAATATAAAGCTTCGTTTAATTTTTATTTTGCAGCAGAATGTTATGAGCGCATAACGCTCCAGAAACACTCGGAACAGACCAATTTAAATATTTCGCGCCCTACGAGATTACCAATCACAACTTAAACAGCTGACTCCCACATCAATTGTTTCGCCAAGTGTTATAATTATAAATATTCTTACACTTAAAATCATGGGGGAAAAAAACACAAAAATACCACTTCTCAAGACAAAATTTGAGTAATCATTATCAGTATAAAAATCAAAAAACATTCACTTGATAGAATGGGCCTGCATCATATTAGTAAAGGGCTGTATCTCATTTTCCATGGGACTTTACTGTCTCGCAACGTCGCGGTTTCGAATGAGATATCGTACATCACTCGTAGGGTAATTAAAATGTCCTGAGAACATTTGAATTTTCTATTCAAAGACGGGCCTTGCCCTACTTGTCGTGTAATATACTAATAATCTGAGTCAGTAGAAAATTTTGTAACAAATATTGCAGATTAAAATCCTGAAATATTGAAACTCTTCAATTTCTATTTGTATGATATTCTTTCCTTTCCCGCTTTTGTTTGCCTTTTTCCGATTTCCTAGTATAATAAATCTTTCCAGTACCTCATGAATGCATATTTATGTACTGCTCTTTGGAGTTCTTTTTATTTATTTTTTCCTACTTATAAAATTGTCTCCGTTATTAAAATTAATATAACAGAAAATTATATCTGCGGGAGAAAAAGGAAATTCTATTCCTCCGCATACAATTAAACGTGACGAAATGAATAAGACGGAATAAGAGAGAAAAGGTAAATTTTCCACGAATTATCCCAGCAATAATAATCTTCTTTTATTCCCATATTCTGAGTTACACCATGAATAAGGACATTGTTTTCTCTTTAGCTGCTCTTCAGCACTTGCAGGCAGAAAAGTTACAAACAGTGGAAAATATTATGCATAATTTTCACTTGTTTTTGTACATTTTTTGTATTACACAAATGCAAAATATACATAATATTTCCCGCTATGTAAACTGAGGTAGTTTGCATTCTTTTCTGGAATTTTCCTGAATTAAAAATTTCAATAATGATGAAAAAGGAACAAAAACAACTCCCATTCTAAAAGAAGTTTTACTAAAAAATATATATATTTAGAGCTTCTGCAATCCCCGTGAACTTTCATAGGTCTTTTTCTTAAAAAACACCTAGAATAAAAATGAATATTTTTTTTAATAACACCCATAATTCTATTCCATACGATCCGAAAAAATCCCCATAAGTAAGAAATTTGGGTTTGCGAGTTTCTGGCGCTAAAAATGATTCTTCGCGGTTTTTTGAATACAAATAGTTTCAAAAGAAAATAATACTACTTTCTGTGAATAAATATTAACATAAAATGCTCTAATAATTTGTTATTTTTCTAGCGATTGTCTCTTAGAGTAGAATTACAAAGTCGCTATTTTCTTGGAATTCTTGCAACTTACTTTTAACTTCTAAGTTAGATGAAAGACCTTTAAAATTATTAACTCTATATCCATTTTTCCATTAGAGTGTTGTGATAATTAATTCAAGTTAAACAAAAAATTGCTTACACAAATTATAATTGTTCACAACTATCTTCTATGTTAATGCTGGATAGTTTTCGATATTCATAATTTCAGTTTAAAATTAAGCTGTGATTAAAAATGTAACTATTTGGATAATAGTTCGTTTTTTGGTTGAAATTTCAATGTTTTGGTTGAAATATAACTTTTGTGTTAAAAATTCAACAGTTTGATACTAAATCCAACTCTTTTGTGGAAAAAACATTTTCTTCTATTAAATATTTAACTATTCCTTTTTTTGTCTAAGATTGATCTTTTTTAGTATGAAAATTCAACTTTTGGTTCAAAATTTATGTAATCGGTTACAAATTCGTCTTCGTGGTAGATAATAATTCATCATTATAGTTGAAACTTCAACTATTTGGTGGAAAATTTATGTATTTTATTAAAAATTGATCACTGCTTGTGGAAAATTAATCATCTTAATTAGAAAATTTAACTGTTTGGTTGAAAATTATTTTTTACGTTGAAAATTCTACTTTTTGGTTTGGTACAAATTCAATCTTCTTAGTTGAAAATCTTAATAATTGGTGGAAAATTTAGATATTTTAATAACAATTGCACTTTTCCGGTAGAATTCAACAGTTTTTGATTTTAAATGAATATCTTGTTTTTGAAATAAATACATTTTTTTTGCAGATAATTTATTTTCAAGTTGAAAAATTGAATAATTTGACAGGAAATGTAACTATTTGTTAATGCACTAAACTTTTTTGTTGAAAATTAGTTTTCAGCTTTTCCTATAGCAATGCTAGAGAGTTGTGGTTTTTATAAAATTTTCTACTTCTTTATATTTCCGCTTTATGTAACTTTCAATATTTTGTCTACTTTTTAGTAAAAGTTGTATAATATTTCATTCAATTTATCATGGATAATTATATAACAAATTATTATTATTACAAATATATATTTTCTATATTTATAATCGATAAATGCGGGTTTTTTCGACTTGAATTTTTGAGCTTTGTACACTTTTTAATTATACTGAAGTTATAAATAATTCAAGTTGAAAAAGATAATTGTTTGAAAAAATTATTATTATTTTTAATAATATTATCTTTGTTTAATGATAGTAAGTTAAGTTTTTTTAAAATTTTAAATCATTTATCTATTGTTCACTTGAGATGATATAATAATTAATTTAATTTAGCAAAAATAATTGTTTGAACAATATATTATTATTTATAACTATCTACATCTATATTAATGCTAGATAATTGCTGTTTTTTCTAAAAATTTTAGCTTTCTGTCCACTTTTAACTTAGTAAAGTAATAATTAATTCAAGTTAACAAAAATAGTTGTTTAATCTATTTATTATTGTTTATAACTATCTTCTCAAAATGAGAGCTAGAAAGTTGCGGTTTTTCCGAAATGTTTAGCTTTGTTTTGTTTTTATAGTTATGTACCAATAATAAATAAGAAATGGATAAAATCTTATTTCAAATTATCTTTTTCTTTTTTATGAGTATATTGTTCTGAAATAAAACGACTATTTGAAATATTCTTAAAATTTTCGATATGTATCATACTAAATGATAATTTTTCTGGAAATAGTTACTGAGAGCCCTTTTGCTGAAATTAGTATTAATATGTATTATTTGTTCCTAACCTGCATTAAATATTTATTCTTTAAGTAAAAGTTTGAAAAAAGTTGAAAAATTCAGAAGAGCCACAACTTTCTAGAAATTATCTGAGGAAAGATAATTATAAAAAATATTATATTGTGTACACAATTATGTTTCTTAACTGGCATTAATTAATAATTTAGTACGTAAATAAAAAGTTAATCAAAAGTGGAAAATTTAGGAAATACTACAACTGTCCAGAATTAATATAAGAGAAGATTGTTTTTAACAATAATAGTTTGTTTAAAAAATCATGCTTGTTAAATTTAAATAATTATTATAAAACTCCAAGTGAAGAGTTGACTAGTATTATAAATAATTATGATTAAAAAAACAGGCAAAATAATGATAATTAGCGCCAAAAACTTACAGTATCCATTTTTTTCATTGATGGGGTTTTTTCCGGACTCTATCATGATGGTTGCATTAGCTCTAAATATCATTTGTTTTTTCAACAAAATTTTTTTGTAATTTCGAATAAATTCAAAATAAATTTTAAAAAATCGAATTGAGAATTTTTAAATAAATTTGATTTAAATCCAAAATATATGTTTATATATCAAAAAAATATTTCGTCACCCTAAATTAAAGATAAAATTCTTTCGATAGAAACAAATTTTTTTCTTGAATGCAGCTATTCCGTCTGAGCTCAGCTACTTATTTATGCGCATAATTATGCAATAATTTATGTGGCCATACTTTTTTATCCCCAATTATTTCCCGCATTATACGGTTAATAAGTCTACTATATTCTATACCATTTAAAATTATCAATTATTCATGACAGGAGGAAATTTATGCACGAATATCGAGCACGCGATATAATTTTATGATTCATCAAAATGAATATGGGTAATTCAATGGCGAGTGCTGATAATAATTATTAAGTTCATTTGTACTATCCTGTTTGTGGATTTAAAGGAATCACAATCAGATTGCCCAAATAAATGGTTCGAAATTCTTTTACGGCGCCCATTTTCGATTTGTTTATTTTTTTAATTTTAATGCATTGAGCTCTCACTTATTCCAAGGCACGCAAAACGTAAACATTCGGATATACCAACTCCTCAGGGGCCCCCACCTCTACCGCGAGTCGTGAGGTGATTTCGTCAACCGACGTGCATTGACTTCCCCGGCCTTGTATGTATGCGCGCTCTTTGCCGCTCGCCGGGCCTCTTTTTCATTGGTCAGCCACTGACGCGTGCGATGTTGTACAGGGACAGTGGTCGGAGGTGAAGGAGCTTCGCTACTTTAATAATTTGAAAAATCGTATTTCTATACAATTTTTCGAATTAAGGAAGTTGCATTTAATATTTTTCAAATAATTTTTATTTGTTTAAACAATTTATCATTTTGTAATATCGCGAATAAGTGGTATTTTCGGATTGCTTTCGCCTAATTTATGAAAGTGAAGGGTAAAGTGAAGCTCTATATTCAGTTTTGAAATATTTTTTAACTATTTAAATGCAACTATTAATTCAAAAGTCTTTTGAGAAATCTTTTTTGCTTTTTCGCAATAAATTCTATCACTTTTTCCTAATTATTGGATTTTTTAACCTGTTGTTAATTGTTAAAAAACTTGTATTGTTTTAAGAAATGTTGTTGTCTTGTAAAATCGCACTTTTAAAATAAATGTTTGAATAAATGAGAGCATTAAAAAATAACGAATAGGTTCGAAAATAGGTTTTCACATTTAGCAATTAGACCTTCACATATCGAAATGACCACGAATTAACGTTATTATGAAATAATATTTTTCTAAAATAATTAAAAAATTTTCAAAAATTAGCACCAGGTTAAAAAAACTAAGAATTTGGAAAAAGTAGTTCGGAATGAAATAATAGAATCGAATCAAAAAATTTTTTTTTGTTAAAAATTGTATTATTTAGTGAAACATTGATTTATATGGTGTTAAATTAACTACTTGGTTAAATTCATTTTTTTACCTAAGGATTCATCTTTTTAGTTAAAAATAAATTTCTTTAGTTGAAAATGGAATTATTTGGTCAAAAAATCTTTTTTTTTCAATTTAAAAATAATGCTTTTAACTGGAAATTTGTCTAGTATATTTTGTGTTCAAAATTTTGTTTCTTAATGTATTTTGTTACAAATTCGTTTTTTTTTATAGAAAACTAATCCTTTCGTTTAAAGATTTGACTGCTTAGTAAAAATTGTATCTATTTTTCTAGAAATTCTTTGTTTTTGCAGAAAATCAATTTTTTTATCAAAAGTTCATTTCATGGGTCAAAAATTTAACTATTTTGTTGAAAAGTCGTGTTTTTTATTTAATATTAATTTTTTGACTGAAAATTTCACTATTTCATTTCCGCTTTAAGCTTTATCTTTTTAATTAGCTTGTAAATTAAATTTTTTTTCAGACAATTCGAATTTTTCGGATTGACAGTTTAACAATTCCGTTGACGTTTCTTTTCACCTAAGTACAAAATCTTTCTTAGTTAATGATTTGTCTTTGTAGGTAGAATTGTGACTTTTTTGTTTGTAAATTTATATTTATGATTTGCAAATACAACTCTTTGGTTTAAAGTATATTTTTAAGGTTAAATATTAACTCTAATGAAATTTAAAAAAAATTAAAATTCGAATTTCTTAACAGAAAATTATAGTTTTGGTTAAAAATTTAATTTCTTGTTAGAATACTAACTTTGTGTTGCAAATGAACATCTTCTAATTTTCTACGATACTCGATGAATTTTCTATCAAAAAAGATTAATGTTCAACGTAAATTTTAATATTTGACCAAAAGAGATGAGTCTTAATAAAAAAGTGAATTTTTTACCAGTTGAATTGAATAAAAAGGCGAATTTTGAACAAATTATATGAATAGTCGATAAAACAGTCGAATTTTTACCCGACACTATGAATTTTTCACCAGAAGTTCCTTTTCCTGCAAGTAGTTAATTTTTTAAATAAACAGTTTAACCTTTGACCAAGTAGTTTAAATTTTAACCAAAAATATGAATTTTCAACCAAGTAGTTGCATTTTTACCCAAAAATATGGTATTAGTAAAGAGATGTATTTAAAAAAAGACTTATTTCCAATAAAATAATTGAATTTTCGGCCCGAAAATAAAAAGTTTTAACAAAAAAGTTCCTTTTAAACTACATCGTTTAATTTTTTACTAAATTGTTTTATTTTTAAGCCAAGAACGTAGAACGTTCATCTTTTAGATGGAAAATTGTACCATTTTATTAAATTTAAAAAAAATATTATTTTCTATAAAAGAATTGAGTTTTCCACCCGAAAATAAGAAGCTTGAACAAAAAACTTCCTTTTCAACTAGATCATTTAATTTTCTACTAAATTGTTGAATTCTCAAGCTAAGAAGATAGAACGTTAATCTTTTAGGTCGAGAATTGTACTATTTTATTAATTTTTATTTTGCTTAAAGGGGATTTTTTATCAGAGTTTTTATCTTAAAATTTGATGATTCCATTTTTGTTTGAAGCTTTATCCTTTATATTCTAGAAGTTAAAAATTCAACTAGGTAGGTCTTTTCAAGAATAATTTTTTCATGAAAAATCAATCTTTTTTTTTTAATGTAACGTTTTGTTTTAGAATTGAACTATCTTGTTAAAAAAGCCTTTTTTATTTAAATTTATCTTTTATTTTTAGTAATTCATCATTTCCTATTTAAAAGTCTACTGTGTTCTAGCTTATTTAATTTTTCAGCTTCAAAAATTTAATCTTTTGTTGGAAATTCCTCTGGAAAAATTTGCCGTATGACAAAAAAGTGGCTAGCGCGGCCATGGCTGCACCAAGTCACAGTGGCGCCCCCGCCAGACCTCGTCGACACCAAGGAGGGGCTCCTTACTTAATTTAAGCATAGCGCCTAATGAGCAACGACAAATTATGTACGATCGAAGTGTCTCGATTCTAATAAGAGGAGTCAACTTCTCTGGAAGCTATGAAGATTCCTCGGGGTGTTTATGACAGCCATACTTAAAGAATATTAATGAATTTAATGGGTTGGCGAATTCAGGACGGTATGCAGATGGACAGGACGACAGCTTTATTACGTCTTTGAAATTTCACTTCTGCTTGTTAAGAGCAAAGTCTTATTACGCGCGTCGCGCCGCGCTAATTAAAATTTCACCCGGAAAGCGCGCTTAAGGCGCTTCAAACGAGTCTATTTCGCTCTACCCAGTATTCGTCTAAAAGGATGAATTGTTGAACATAATAATCTTACAACATAATCTAAAGGCAATTAAATCGCTTGAGACAGAGAGCTTTTTCCATAAAATATTCTTGTTTTTTTTTGTAATTAAAATTTTGTTTGTACCTGAATGCGACAGTACAGCGTGCACAATTGTTAGACTGTTGCCGGTTTCAGGCGCAAACAAATATTTTCATTTATAAAAAAACAGAACATTTTCCGGGAATAGCTCTCTGTCCAAACCTGTATAATTCCCTTTAGATTGAGTGGTAAAAATATTATCTTGAACAATTCATCCTTTTAGACGGATGTTGGATCAAGCAGAACCAACTCATCTGAAGCCCCTTAAGGCTGGAAAAATATGATCTCAGTTTCAAATGTTCTTTCTGTCATTTTAAAATTTGGATTAGCCCGACCAATGGCAGATTCAGAGGGGCGA
>NC_046658.1:174849752-174890313 GCF_010883055.1 Belonocnema kinseyi | reverse complement strand
CCTCACGAGATTTAAGAAGCCTTTAAAATTTGAAAACTTGTATAGCAGGTATATAAAGTACTTAAGGCCTTATTTGACAAATTTGAGATGTCCCATGATCGGACCTTAGTATCTGGAATTGAAGGAAATGACGAGGTTCCAGAATTTCAAAAATTTTTAATTTTAAACTCAAATTTGAAAATTAAACGTAATTTTGTAATAGGATACTTTTTTCGTGATTTTATTTAAAGGTCATACAAAAATTGCGTAAGACAATTTAAAGGAGGGATGGTGAGTACAAATCTTACAGTTTCTTTTAGATTACCAAAGTAGTTCGACTTTCAAACAAGTAGTTGCAAATTTTTAAACAGAAAGGATAAATTTTTTATTTAAAAATTTTTATATATTTTAACTAAGGATATTTTTTTTATTTTAAATCTAAAACTGTCGGATTGAACCAAACAATAATGATTTTACACAAAATAGTTAAATTATCAACAGAGAAAGGTTTTTGAGTCAGTAAAGAAACTAAATTTCATACTGAATGTTGCATTTTCAAATCAAAAAGACAATCTTTTTCCAAAAGATTTTAATTTTCAATAGAATGTTAAATTTACAGCCAATTGGGATGCATGTCGAACCAGGAAGGTTAATTTCATACTATAAGAGACACATTCTCAACAAATTTGATACCTTTTTAACCAAATAGTTTAGTTTATAATTAAATTAATTAATTTTCAATAAAATGATTATATTTTCAATCAAAAAGAGAAATCTTTTATTAAAAATATGAATTTTCTATTGAACGACGGTCTGAATAAAATACATAAATTTTTCAACAATAGTTGAATTTTCAACTAAAACGATTTATTTTTCACTGAAAAAATACGAATTTTCTACAACATACGTAAATTTTCAACTAGCCAGTTGAATTTTTAACTGAAAACTCCAATTTTAACCAAAAATTGAATAAGTAAATTTTTATTTCAACAAATTAACTAACAACTAAAATTGGAAATCTTCTACTCAGAACTCTGCAGTTGTAAAAGAGAAATTAATTATTAATTAATTGTTTAATTTTAGGTTGGCTAAAATGGATTCTTAAAAATTAAAAACACAGATACAGATATTCTCCAAAGAACAGTTGATTTTTAAATAAAAAATTTAATTTGAAATAAAAAAATCATTTAAAAAACGATTTAATTTTAAAAAGAAGTAAATTTTCAACGAATTTCAAGAATATTTAAACAAAACAGATTAATTATCAACCATGCTGTTGCATTTTCACCAAAAAAATTGATTTTCTACAATAAAAGTCGAATTGTTGACAAAATGCATAATTTTGAACCAAATAATTAAATTTGTAACCAAAAAAATTAATTTTCTTCAAAAAAAAAAACCCACAAAATTGCAACCAAATAGTCAAATTTGTAGTCTGGGGAAAAAATTTTATAGATCAAAATGTTTTCTAGATCATATATCCAGTATTTAATTTTTCGTTTAGAATCACCATTTTTTGTTTTGAAATTAAACTACTTGGTCAAAAAATGACCTGATTTATTAAAAATGATTTTTTTTATGATAATTAATCTCTTAAGTTTAATATTTAATTATTTTGTTTCAAAATTATTTTTTCGGTTGAAAATTATTGGTCAAAAATTGATTTCTATTAGTTAAAAAATCACCTTTTTTGATTGAAAATTGATTTTATAGGCTGAAAATTTATATTTTTTTATGGAAGATTAGCCTGCTTTGTACCAAATTCTTTTTTTTATTGAAGATGTTCATTTTTCGTTCGATATTTTTCATAATTATTAACTGTTAAATCTTACTTTGTTCAAAATTTAAATATTTTCTGGTTAAAATATGAAATATTGAATTTTTTGTCGATAATTCATATTTTTTAGTTAAATTCAAACTGCTTAGTCAAAAAAAAGAACTGGTTTGTTAAAAATTAATTATTTTCATTGAAGATGCATCTCTTCAGTTGAAGATTGAACTATTTCGTTTCAAAATTCTTTTTCATCAGTTCAAAATTGTTGACTAAAAATTGATATCTTTTATTTAAAAAGTAATATTTTTGCCAGAAAATTAGTCTTCCTGGTGAAAAATTCAAATATTTGTTTCAAACTTCATCATTTTGTTTAAAATTTGCCTTTTTTTGGTGAAAAATCAATTTTTTTCTTCAAAATGCTAATGTTCGGTTGAAAATTATTTTCTTTTACTTGAGGATTGAAGTATTTTGTTGAAAACTCATATTGTTAGTTGAATCTAATTGTTTTTTTTTTATTTAAACCTGAAAAATGTTTTGCTAAAATATCAAATATCATATCTTTTGTTGAAAATCCATGCCTTTAGATTAAGAATTCAACATATTGGTTTAAAGTTAACATACTTTCTTCCAAAGTCTTTTTTTTATGTAGAAGATGGATAATTTTAGTGGAAAATCCATTTTTTTCAAAATTGAACTATTTTTTTTAAACTCTTTTTTTTGCAAAAATTAATTTTTTTAACTAAAAATTCGATTATTTTACTTAAAAATCTTTGTCAAGAAGTCTTGGTTTATAATTGATTTTTGTTAGTCGAAATGCTAAATTATTTACTTATTGCTGCAGAGATTTTTGCTTTTTTTATCTCCATTTATGTCTCATCACATTTACCTTGAAATATGTATTTTCTTTTTTTTTTAAACGATTGCAAAGCTTAACCGCTGTATAACCAACCCTTTTTCTGACGTGAAGGAGAGCATGAAGTCGGCGGCATCTTTGATGTTCTAATGACCTTAGTTTGCTGAAAAACAAAAATAAAAATGAAAATAAAAATAAAAATACCGACGACACTGAGTCTTGGAGAGGAAAGGTTCTTCTTTTGCTCATTTTTTCCACGTTCTTGCATTTTATTTGCATGCTTCGACTTCTGACGCGAGATATTGCAAACGACGCAGGCATCGTGAAGATACGTTTCTCTTCTGCATTTTTGATTCAATGTGATCACAAGATTGTTTAAGAAAAAGTGAGTCTTTTAAAAGAGTGGTAAAAGAACATAATTCAGTATTTTTATCGAACCAGGGTAATCAAATAAATTCTGATGCTAAATTTTCCGATGATTCGTCCATTAATTTTTGCAGAGGCGAAAAAAATGGTCTTGGCCGGGATTTGAACCAGGAAAGCCACTATTCAGATGGAGCGTTGACCAGCTACGCCATCGAGGCCATTGATTACTGCTGCACTAATCAACGGTGGCGCTTCTGGTTGACATCCGGGCCGAGGTAGATTTTTTTTCGATTCACCAAAAGTGGTTGGATGCATAGACGTCAAATTTAATATTAGAAATTAAAATTTAATTTTTTCAGAGAGTTAATAATTATAAGCTGGAAAGAAGAATTTGGTCAAAGTGACCTAATTTCTAATTAAGTCCCAGTGGGCACAAGCGTTAAAGAACATCTTCGGAACGGCTCAAAAATGTCCTAAGTAGGTTTATATAAGGTTCCAAAAACATACAATGCTCCAGAGACGTTTTAAAGACGTATTTCAAACATAAAACGTTTTTAGAATATTCTTTGGTCTGAATTAGGACAGTTTCTAAAACTTTCCTATAAGTTGCCGTACCTCGCCGTTCTCATTTTTTTCACTTAACCTACTTCATGCCTTTTTATTTTCTTTCCTACTTCTTCTTCTTCTCTCATTTCACCTAGTTTGCCTCTCTTCACGTCCTCTCATTCCTGATCATTTTATCCTTCCCCCCTTTCCTAATCCATCTTCTTTATTATCTACTGCCCCCTTCCTTTACTTTCCCCACAAGCACTCCCCCCTAAAGACCTTTATTATATCTCATTAGCCTGTCCCTAAACATCTTGATTTATAATCATTTTCTTTACTTCTTCTCACTTCCCTGTTTCTTCTGCTCTCACTTCTGCTGCTTCACTACCTTTTATTTCTCCACACTGGCCATTACATGCCCCCTCATTCCTGCTCATTTTATCCTTCTCCCCTCCCTAATCCATCTTCTTCAGTATCTACTTTCCCCTTCCTTTACTTTCCCCGCAACCACTCCCTCCTAATACCCTTTATTATATCTCTTTAGCCTGTCCCTATTCATCCTGATTTATAATCATTTTCACTACTTCTTCTCACTTCCCTGTTTCTTCGGCTCTCACTTCTCCTGCTTTACTATCTTTCATTTATCCACACTGGCCATCACTTGCCCTTCTTCATTATTCTTTATTTCCCCTGACTTTTCTTTACTAAATTTTCTCTAATTTCTCCTTACCCATCCTATCACTTTTACTACTTCGCCTTTCATTTTTTCTTTAGGTACCTCACTCCTTATTCCCTTATTTCTTAATCACAATTCTTCTTCTTTTTTTGAATTTCCCCTGATTTGCCTCTATTTATTTCAGCTATTTCTCCCTTGCTTAATTCTTCGTCACCCTACCTTATTTTCGTCATCGTCCACTTCCTTCTTCCCTGGCTTTCCCATAAGAAACTCTTCCCTGATTCCCCTGTTTAGATCTCATTACCCTGCCCCTACTCATCCTTAATTGTTATAATTTCCTCTGCTTCTTCTCACTTCCCTTTCTTTTTCTGCCGTAACTTTTATTGGTTTCCTACCCTTTATTTATTTAGAATTCCTATCACTTCCTCTACATCCACATCGTGCATTTACCCTGACTTAACCCTTTATATCTTCCAAATTCCCATTTCTTTCCCTACATCTCTACTCTTCATTTCCCCTGACTTTAACATACTTCCCCTCATTTATCCTTGCAGAGCCCATAATTTTCCCTGCTTAGTCTTTCCTCATATTCCTTTACTTACCAGATTCCATTAATTGCTACCGTACTTCTTCTTGTTCCACTCTCATTTTATTTGGTTCGCCTCCCTCAATTTAGCCTTATTCCCCGTTGCTATATACTTTGCCCCAACTACTCCATTATTATCATCTACTTCTATCTTTCCTCATTTTCCCATCTGAGACACCCCCCCTAATACCCTTTCCAAGGTCTCATCAACCTGCGCATACTCATCTTCATGCATAATCATTTCCTCTACTTCTTCCCCCTTCCTTTTCATCTACCCTATTTACTTTTCTTGTTTTCCTAACCTTTGTCTCTCCAAACTTTCCATCACTTCAACTTCTTCGCTATCCTGTATTTACTCTTGCTTCTCTTTATCTCACTTTCCCGCATATCTCCCTACTCATTGTACTATTTTCCCTACTTCACCTTTTCTTATTTTCCTCCACTTACCCTACTCTTTACCCCCATTATTCCCTGACATGCTTCTTCTGTCTCGTCTCTCATTTCCTCTTGTTTAACTCCCTCCATTCAGACCCATTCCCCCTTGTTTTATTCTCCCCCCCCCCACCCACCGAAAATTATTCATCATTTTCTTCTTCCTTCCCTTGCTTTCCAAGTAGACACTCTTCCTGATTACCTTCCCCGCACCTCATTAACGTGCATCTACTATCCTCATTTATAATTATTTTCTCTACGACTCCCCACTTTCCCGTCTTCTTCTCACTTTACTTTCTCTGCTTTCATACTATTTATTTCTCCTTATTAACTATCACTTTCCTATCTTTATTTTACCCTTGCTTTTCTTTACCATATTTCTCCTCATTTCTCCCTACCTATTCATAATTTCCCCTACCTCTTTCCTCATTCTGGTTCTTTTCCCTTACATTTCCTCCCTATATTTCTCGCTTTACCCTTCGCTCCCAACTTCTCCGTCTTCATCATCATCTACTTCCCTCCTACTTCGCTTGCCCATCATGCACTCCCCCCTAACCCCTTTAATAGATCTCATTACCCTGCCCCTTCTCATTCTTATTTATAATTTCCCTTCTTCTTCTCTACTCACTTTCCCTGCTTTTATACTCTTAGCCCCTCCCCCATTCTCCATCACTTCTTCATCTTTCATTTTCCCTTACTTCCCTTTATCATATTTCCCCTCATTTCTCTTGACCCTTCCTCTCATTTTCCTCATTTCTCTTTTTTTCCCTACTGTTTCTCCACTTACTTCCTCTACTTCCACATCCATAATTTCCTCTACTTCCACTTCTTAGAAAAAAAAGCGATGGACGTACAGCCACCCGAAAATGATGGTGATACGTAGCTTTGAAAAAGTGAGCTTGATTGGAATCGCGAAAGCTGACAATGACAATGGTAGCGCGAAAAATAGGAGAGAATAGCAGTAGCAGATAATTGGAAGGAAGGCTAGAGCAGATACTGTCAAAAGTCTCCGGTAGCAGCTCGTAAGGATTACAAAGAGTGAGTAGAGACCTTCTTGGCCTATATTTGAAAATAGTCTCTTGCAAAGAGCCCACTCGAGAGTCTGAGATTCGTTCACGTGTGACCGCACCTTTGAACTTGGATCCGAATGAAAAACGAACTCCTCATTTGCTCAGCTTCAGCATCAGGTTCGGCTGACAAAGTTCATTATCTACGAGAGGAATTCTTATGCTTTAGCTCTTGTCAAAAATATAATTCTTTATCCATTTTTATTTATTTTACCAGCAGGCAGGTTAACGTTTACATATTGTGATTTTATTCCACTTACCTAAAAAATATAAACAATTTAAAAATCCAATGATTAACAAATTTTTGAATATAAGTTTTTCGATTTTGTTAACCACTATACATATATCTATATATAAATTAGGGTGGTCCAAAAGTCCATTACATTTTTTTTCCTAAAATTTGTATACGTATGATTCACAAATTTGATCGAATCTGCAAAAAAATGCTCAACATGTAATACATAAAGTATTACTTTATATTGATAGTAAGATAATTAAATGAATTGTTTAAATAATGGATCATTTTTATAGAAATTTTTTCGTAGATTGAAGTTAAGAAGTCGCGTTTTTTCGGAATATGAGAACTTGAATTTCACTTGTTAATTAGAAGGTGTTAATGATTTATTAAACTCTAAGTAAATAATTTCTTAAACAATGGATAATTTTTTATATCGGGTTTCTCTCAGAATTAAGTTAAAAAGTCGCGGTTTTTTTTAGGAATTGTTCAACTTAAATTTTTACTTCTTAATTATAATGTGGTAATAATTAATTAAAACTTAAATATATAATTGTTTAAATAATTTATCATTACATTTAATGATATTTTCTTTGATTAATGAGGAAAAATTGCAGTTTTATATGAAATATTCAACTTTTTGTCCACTACATTATGTTTTTCTTTATATTTTTAACTGTTTGTTTATTCTTTACTTAGAGTGAGGTACATGTTATGTTGACAGAAAAAAAGTGTCGACTATTTATTAAGTTTTTTCAAATATCTTCTCTTCGGTTAATGTTAGAAAGTCGTGGTTTTTTGCATTTTTTCACTTGCTTTTAATTTTTCAATAAAAGGTAAAATAATTAATTTAAGTGAACAAAGACAATTTTTTAACTAATTTATTAATTTTTGAATAATATTTGCTTTAACTAATGCTAGAAAGTTCCCGTTTGTTCCAGAAATTGTAGTTTTTTTTGGATATGTAGGTATGAACAAATAATAAACAAAATAATCCACAAAATAATTTCTCAACACCCGATTTCTTTTGTTAACATATTTGACTGAAATAAAAAAGCCATAGTTAACTTAAAAATTTTAGAAAAAGAGACAGAATTTTCTGGAAATGCTCTAATGGACGATAATTATAAATAATAATAATTGGTTTAAACTTTTACTTTTGTTTACTTCTATTAATTATTACCACAATCGGAGTGTAATGTTGAGAAAATATGGAAAATTTCAGAAAAAAATCGAAACTAGGATGAGGTTCTTATAAATAATAATAATTAGTTTAAACGATTGTTTTTGTTAATTTCCATTTATTATTACTACACTGTAAGAAAATCGTGGGCAAGTAGATAAAAATTTCAGAAAAAAACTGTAACTTTCTAATATTATTCTAAGAGAATTTTATTGAAAATAATGGAAAAATATTTTTAAACATTCTTTTTTGTTAACCAAAACTATTTATTACCTATTTATAATTAAGAAGTGGATTAAAGTAAAAAATATTATGAAGTGTAACTTTCTAGAATTATTTAAAAATACTCTTATTATTTATAATAATAAATTATTTAAACAATATTTTTTGTTAAGTTATATTGATTATTGCTTTGATTTAAATCAAGAATTAAAAATAAATTCGGTAGGTGTAAAAATGACATACTTAAGACGAAAAAAGACGTCAATGACCTTCTAAAAAAACAAAAATAATGTTTAAAAAAATATTTCCTCACTAAAATTAGAGAAGTCAACATGTCGCAGTTAAAGAAAAACATACTCTCAAATTTTCCTCTTGAATTAGTTTTGTAGTTGTTAGTATTCTAAATTTGACCATGATGAAAGATGGTGCATAGCCGAAAAATAAAAAATGAAGGATATATTTTTAACTGTTTTACAAAATAGGCAAAAAATTAATTTTAAAGGAGGAGACAAGACAATCGTTCCTTTGCATACTGATGGCTTTATATATTGATAGTGATGGTTATGATGATCATGATGATGATGATAATACATAATGGTCTTTTGATGTTGATCATCAATATCAAATGAAACGCCTTTTTGTCTTCTCTATCAAAAATAAAGTTTTTTACACTTATTTTGCTCAACAATTTTCAATGTGTCCATTTTTTATTGACAATCTTCTTAGCTCGGACTGATTTCTTCTCCAAACATTTATCAAATTTCTTTTCGAGAAATTTTTGCAAGCCCACTATGGTAAAATTTAGAATAATAACTACAAACTAATTTAAGAGAAGAATTTAAGAGTATGATTTCTTTCAAATGCGACATATTCGATGCTTTAATTTTATTAATGACTAATTTTTAACTTTAGATTTTTGTTTCGTAATGAGGAGAGCATTTGTCTTTTTGAACTTTGACAATAAAGGATAATTTTTTATTTGAAAATTGTGGTCACATCAATTACCAGGTCATTAGCGACTACAATTACAGGATAGTATCAAAAAATACACATTGAAATCTCGGTCAGATTAATGTTGTTGACATTTGGTAGCTTATTATAGTATTGATAAATCTATATTTAGTTTAAAAGTCCTATTTTAATAAGAAAACCAAGTATTTTTTAAAATAAATTTTGATCCGTCAAAATTACTCACAGACTATCCGGCAGATATAGTCTTCTTTGATTCAGTTAATTTGAACAATCTATTAACAGATATTTTAATAAGAGGATTAATTCAAGATCATCACACTTTTTGGGATCACGTTTTTAAATTAAATTATGATGCTTTATGATGATGTGATCAATTCTCAAACAACACAAGCTACGAAAAAAATTCAACAAAAGCTGTTTAACCAAAAATTGGTATATATTTTGGAAATTAATTCTTTTAAATGAAATTTTAACTATTTTATTGAAAATAGAATTGATTGGTTGTAAATCAACTTTTTTTTAACATAAATATTCTCGAGTTTTTTATTTTTATTTGAAATCTGGTTTGTTGAAATATCAACTACAAAATTTTTCGTTGTAAGTGAATTTTTTTTAAGTTACAAATTTAACTCTTTGGTTAATGCAGCATCGTAATCAATAATTTTTTTTTCGTATATTGAAAATTTTTTCTGTGACTTAACATTTAACTATTTTATAGAAAAATTTATTTTTTCAGTTTAAAAAAATGCTACAATTTTGTATTTAATTCAACTACGCGTCCAATCAAAAAGAATTTATAAAAAATTTGTCATGATTAAAGCAAATACAACGCAACTCATAAAAAAAATTACAAATTTTTATGAACCATTTTTTTATGAGTTTCGTTGTATTTGCTTTAATTATGACAAATATTTTATAAATGAATTTTTGATTGGACGCGTAGTTGAATTTTATACAGAATTGTGGCATTTTTTTAAACTAAAAAGATGATTTTTTCTATAAAATAGTTAAATTTCAAGTTACAGAAAAAAATTTTCAATATATATAAAAAAAATTGTTGATTACGATGCTGCATTAGCCAAAGAGTTAAATTTGTAACCTAAAAAGATTCACAACTCGAGAATATTTATGTTTAACAAAAAAGTTGATTTACAACCAATAAATTCTATTTTCAACAAAATAGTTAAAATTTCAGTTAAAAAAAATTAATTTCCAAAATCAGGTTTTAACGATGGCCTCTGTCTGTCTGTCCGTCCGGCCGTCCGTCCGTGAACACGATAACTCGCGAAAAAATGAGCAAATCAAATTCATCTTTGGCACACTTATTTTAGGTCCTAAAAGAAAGGACGAGTTCGTGAACCAGCTATTTTTGATAAAAATTCAAAAAGTGAGCGCATTTTGAAAATTTTTGAGACCATTTTTTTTTTTAATTTGAAAATTCTATGTACGGATATTTATAATATTAAAAAGAACAAATAATTTATCCTCATGACTTTTTTTGATAAAATGAAAATGTTCAGAAATATAGCGTTTTCGAATTTTTTTAAATCACCTGAAAATCAAAATTTGAAGCCAAAAAACGCACGGTATGAAAAAAAGTCAAGAAAAGAAAAACATTTCTTTTTGAAAGCCCTACAAGATCATCATAACAAATTTTTGGATTTTCTTCAAAAATCATAAATTCAAATTTTTATTGCACAAAAAATAATGGAAAATAAAAAACTTCCTTTTGTGGACAAACTATGTAGGATACGAAAAAAAGATGAATCAACAAAAATTTCTATTCTAAAAAAGATCTACAATTTCGTTAAGAATCACTTCTTGATAGGACGCGTACTTTTTGTTTTATTCGTGAAAAATAACATTGAAAAAAAAATTTTTTTATTGTGTGGAAGAACGCAAAAGTTACGAGAAAAAAAAAGATTTAACAAAACCTGTTTACAAATATCGGTCGAAAATCGAGCACGCAGCGCGAGTTTCACAATGAGAATGTGTACCTCAAAGCCTAGAGAGCTTTGAGAAACTTAATCTTTGACAATACTTAATTAAGTAGAAAATTCAGAACATGAAGACGCATATAAATACTGCCATCTAAAGATACCTTTTTGATAAAGTTTTTTTCAAGCAATCCAAATGCAAGAAATAAATATCCGAGCGCGAAGCGCGAGATTCAAACGTCGCGCGCCCTTGGCGCGCTCAAGCTTGTGAGAGAAGCGAGCCGCGCGCGTAGCGCGCGATGAGAATATGCCCGCCAAACGGGCAAATTTTTTATAATTTAGTTCTGAAGGTCGCATCAACTACCAGGTCATTAGCGATCACAATTCCTGGATAGTAGCACATAATGTTGAACATTGAAAGCTCGACCAGATTAATGAGTTTGATATTTTAGTAGATTATCATAGTATTGAGAAATCTATATTTAGTTTAAAATACGTATTTTATGAAGAAAACCAAATGCTTTGTTGAATGGATTTCGATACGTTAGGAGCATTTTGAGACGGTCTTGTAAATGTAGTCTTCTTTGATTTAGATAATCTGAACAATCTATTAACATATTCTAAGGAGAGGATCAATTCACAATCATTACACTTTTTAGGATCACATTTTTCAAACTTAATTATGATGCAGTATGAGGATGTGGTCAATTCTCAATTCTGGTGAAAGCTATTTGATCTTTTCGACTATCTGGAAGGATATTGGTTTCCTCTGAAAAAATCACTCTTAATTTCATGGAGTTTGGTGGTTGGGGATGCTTTTCAAGTGTTATCCCAGATAATATTAAACTAGAGTTGATAAGACTGCATTGATCATAATAATCAACTGGAACAAGCTTATCAGAAACAGGAAAAGTGGAAGCTAAATTAGCTAGGGTATCAGGTTCTTCATTGGCTTCAATTTCTGTTTGCGAAGGAATCTAAAATAGGAAAATAATGAAGGACTTTCTTAACATCCTTGAAGCCTCTTTTTTAGTCTAAATTATTTTAATCTTATAGCTATAAAACTCTTTATAATGAACTATCCACACAGAATTATTATATCGAACTGTATGATAGATTAATTTTCCTCGTTTTTAATTAACTTTCAATAAGTATTGCGCAAAATTCGTTCAAGATTTTGATACACCTGTTTTAAGTTTATTCGGAAATTTTTGTATGGACTAATTTTTGATTTTCATTCCATGATGCGGCGAGAATTGTTCTCTTGAAACGTCGATAACAGAGGGTCTTTTTTAAAATTTAATTCTGAAGGTCGCATCAACTACCAGGTCATTAGGTTCTTTAATTATAGGATAGTGTCACATAGTGTTATGCATGGACAGCTCGATCAGATTAATGAGGTTGATATTTCAGTCGGATGTTATAGTATTGACAAATCTCTATTTGATTCAGAGAAAACTATTTCATTAAGAATATCAAGTACTATTTGGAATGAATTTGGATCAGTTAGAATTAGTTTGAAACTGCCCTCTAGATATAGTCTTCTTTGATTTAGATAATTTTAACAATCTATTAATCACTTTTTAAATTTAAATTATAATGCATTATGAGGATGTGGTCATTCTTCAATCTAGTGGAAGCTATTTGATATTTCAGATTATCTAGAAGGATGTAGGTTTTCTTAAAAAAAATCCCAGTTAGTTTCATTAGGTTTGATGGCTTTTGACGGTTTTTAATTGTTGTTCCAGATAATGTTGTAGGAAGAGGAACAGGAAGAGTGCAAGCTAACTTGGCTAGGGCATCAGCTTCTTCCTTGACTTCGATTTCTATCTTCAAAGGAACTAAAAATAGGACTATCGTAAAAGATCTTCTTAACATCATCAAAGTTTTTTTCTGAACTGACTCATTAGATCAAAATATGCCATTAATTAATTATCCTCGTTTTCAATTACGCTACAACAATGGTGCAAAATTCGTTCAAGGTATTGATGTCACTGAGTTTAGTTTATGCGAAAGGCTTCATGTTTGTGTGAGTGGTTGTAATACTGCAGTGCAATATAATAGTCCGTAGTAAAAGATGAATCGAATGGAATTACTGTCGTTCACAGAGTAATGCAATAAAGGTAATCGATAAAACCACTGCAGCAACCTGGTCAGTTGTTGGGTGCAGATTAGTTTGGTTGAACTCAGGATGAAATGAGAGAGGTCGTAGGTGCTGCCTGACTGCTTCTCCTGTCCTAGATTAATTATTTGAATTGTAGAGAATGCGTGTCGGGCACCATGGTGATCACCACATAGTTTAGAATCCCAGCAACGCGTTATGGTGAGTACCTAATAAGCTGTCTTGCTCAAAATTATTGTGGGATGCATACTCACAAAAATTAATTTTATTGCCCCCTTTCTGAAATTCAATATAAACGCCACGGGAAAAAAGCGTAATCCGAGGTAATTATTTTTTTTAAGGCAGTAGTACACTTTTAATAGAGTTCTGATCTAGAGTATTTTGATTGGAACCCGGACAATTTCACTTGTAATCTCGAGTAATCCAGAGTAATTCAAGTAATTCAGAGCAATCCTAGTAATCCAATTGTAATCTACGGTAATGAAAATATAATTAGGAATAATATAAATAGGTAATCCAAATAGTTTTAAACTATTTTGTTGAAGATTTGTTGTTAAATATTAATTTTCTTAACTGGAAAATTAACTATTCCATTTTGAATGAAAAATTGATCTTTGGTTAAAAAATTGATTGTCTTTTTTCGTAGAAAATAAATCTGTATTGTTAGGAAATCATGTTTTTGGTAGTAAATTAAACTATTTGATAAAGAATTAATCCAGGTTTATCCAATTTTTAACGCTGAAAAGATAAACGTACCAGTAATCATGACGATAATTTGTTCGCTCTTTATGCAATATCAAATTATTAAGATTCCATTTAACATTAAAACTTGCTAAAAATAAATGGACTTTATCATTTGGTATTTGTTTTTAAATATACCCAAATTGTTACCAAGTCATAATTTACTTGTAATTCAGTTTCAAAATGGATAATTAAGTTCTAATCTGGCGTAATTTAAATAGTTTCTATTAATTTTTTTAAGACTTGATACTTTAATTTGTTCAAAATTAATTTTGTTAACTAAAAATCTGACTATTTTATTTTTTATTTAAAATTAACATTTTTTACTTGAAAAGGTATACAGTTTGTTAAAAATTTGTCTTTTTCGTTAGAAACTAAATTTCCTGTTTTTATTTGGTGCAGAATCTATTTACCTTGTAGAAAATTCAGAAGTTTTAATAAAAAAGTAAGTTTTCGGTTAAAATTTCAATTGTTTTATTTAAAATTGGTCTTTTTGGGCTTAATATTACAGAATATTATTAAAAATTCGTTTTTTATTAAAAATTAATTTTTACAATTAATATTTAACTATTCTATCTTCAGTTTGAAACGTATTTATTTTAATTAAAAATTTAACTAAATACTTTAAAACTTAAAAATCCATTTAAAAATTTCTCCTTTTTTTGGTTAAAAAATTTTTTTAACTCAAAATTGAATTGTTTCATCTTTAATATAAAATGCTTCTTTTTAGTTAAAAATTCATGTCTTTTTTGTTTGATTTTCATTGTTTGGCAGAGAACTAATATTCTTGCTTAAAATTAAATCTTGCTTAAAGAAAATTGAAATATTCTAGTCATAAATTTATCTATTTTTTTATAAATTTCGATTCATTTCTGGAATTAAAACTTAATTTTCTAAAGCTAAAAATTAAATTTATTCAATTCTCAAAGATTTATCATTGTAGTAGAAAATTCAACTGTTTTGTTGAAAATTTAACAGGCTTCTTGAAAATCCTAGTTTCCCGGTTAAAGTTGATTTTTTAACTGAAAATTAAACTGTTGCTGTAGAAGATTAGTCGCATCAATTGGAAATTAATTTCTTCTGTTAAAAAATTGACAATTTTGTTAAATATTAATTTTCTTAGAATACAATAAATTTTCTACATTAAAAATATAACTATTTCATTTTTTTTAAATAGCTCAACTGCTTTGTTGCAATTCATATACTTTGGTAGAAAATTAATTAATTTTATTAAAAATTTGTCTTCAGGGGTTGCAAATTTCACGATTTTGTTAAAAATTCGTCTTTTTAATTTAAAAATTAATTTTATACTGAATATTTAGCAATTGCATTTTTGGTCAAAGTTATTGTTTATAAGTTGAAACTTCACGTTTTCTTTTTCTATTTTTTTTCGACAGAAAAGTAAGAATCTTGCTTGTAAATTAATCTTTATTGGTATTAAATTAAACTTTTTTTGATGAAATGACCCTTTTTTGATACTTTTCTATCTTTTAACACAATTTTTTTCGCTTATAATTTAATGGTACCATTTTTAATAATAAATGTATCTTTTTTATTTCAAAAATCTTTTATTTGATTGAAAATTCATTTTTTGGTTACAAACTTTTTCTTTATAGTGAATCTTCTTGGTACAAAATTCAAGTTTTCAGTTAAACTACTTTGCTAAAAATTGTTTGTTTTTTGGTTGAGAAAATTCATCATTGTAGTTGGAAATTCATCTCTATTTTGAAAATTGAACTCCTTAGTTGAAAAATAGTTCCTTTTTGTTGAAAATTGATTGTTTAATTTGAAAATGAACTTTTGAATTTTTCAGTTGTAAATTTATCTACTTGGGTTAAAAACTCGAAGACTCTGCAAGAAAATTCAAATATTAAGTTGGCGATTAACTTTTTTCATTAAAAAATTCCTGCTTTTTTTAAAATACCGCCTTTTTGACAGTAAATTAGTCTTCTTAGTTGAAAATTCATTTTCTAGGTCTAAAAAATGAACTACTTGCTAGAAAGATATGTAACTTTTTTAAAATTCATTTTTTCGTTGGAGATAAATAATTTGAGTTAGAAATTCATCTTTTTCATGAAAAATTGAACTATTTTGTTAAAAATCGTTGCTTTTTGGTTAAAAATTGATTTTCCATCTAAAATTTGAACTATTTAAAGGTCAAATTTTGTATTCTTTGCATTTGTCTAAGCATTGAAGAAGACAATTTTTAAATTTTTTGGTTGAGGTTTTTAGTTTGAAATGTTTAATTTATATCTATAATTTTTATTTTCACAATTGTTTCAGTTTATATATTCAATTTTTAATCAGTTGCATTTCCAAAGCCCCTTTAAAATTATTTAGCTTTTAAAACTGGCATTTTTGAATGAAAATCCTGAAAAGTTCAACAGTTATGGATTTATATAATTCGATTTATAATTTTTTAATCCAGGAATAAAAAGTTCTGATTTTTTTTCTGAACATAAAGCAAATTAAAAACACTTAAAATTGTTGTGTCGTATAAAATAAACATGAAGTTCAACCTTCAAGCGCTTCGTTTATCGAGCAAATTTTAAGAAATGGAAAACCTAAAATGAGAAAGTTGCAGATTAAGGTTGAAATAAGTTTTTGTTCAAATTTTGACTCAATGGAATTAATTATTCGAAGAGTATGCATTTTTTAAATAACACATAGCAAGTGGCAATAGTCACGCTGCCTTTTATGCATGTGCATGTAGAAAGGAATTTTATAAAAAAATGTATCGGCTTTTTTAACATACAACTAAAATGAATTTTTTACATTTGTTATTTTTATTTTTTAAGTGTATTTAATCTGCTCCACGTGTAGGGAAAAATCATATACTGGAAAGCGATAAAAGAAATATCTATTTCTCCAACTGGTCCAAAAGGTTAAAGCCTGTACAACTGTTTGTTAACATTAAAAAAAAATTTTGTATAATTTTAACGGCAAGTTTTTAAAGCCTTTTACTAAGTAATGAAGATATTTTTATAATTTTATTTGTGGAATCTATTTCCTAAGGCCAAATACGGTAAAAAATATCGTAAAATTAACAAAATTTATAAAATAATAAATTTATAAATAAAATTTACAAATAATAATATTGGAAAATTTATAATTAAATTTAAAACTTTTTTCTCCATTATAAAAAATAAATTATGATATTAATAATGACATAACATGGAAATCTCGAATAAATATTTATTTGTTGAAAGTTTTCAAATTTTTTATTTCGAGTTGAAATTAAATTCTGAGAATGAAAAACAAGAAAATAAGTATTATCAGTTTGTTTTTTACATTCTCATTAGAGAAGGTATTAGATTTGTATCAAATTTGCCCCCCCCCCCCCCCCAGTTATTCTCAAATGTCCACGTTTTGAAACCCCTGAATCTGAAAAACAGGTTTTTACGAATGTGTCTGTATGTCTGTATAACTGTGAACTCGATACTTTTGAAAAATTAATCTATTTGATTGCCCTTTGGCATACTCGTTTAGTGTCCTAAACTTAAGGTCAAGTTCGTTAGCCAGCCATTTTGGACGAAAATTCAAAAAGTGGGCACATTTTGAATATTTTTGAGACCAGTTTTTTCAAAATTCAAAAATTCTGTGTACGGTAATTCATAGGATTTAAAAAATTTAACAATTTATCCTAATGACTTTTTTTGAAAAATCAAAAGTTACTAGAGTTATAGCATTTTCAAAATCCAGAAAAACAAACTAAAGTGAACAATTTATGCCAAACAACGCATGATAAGAAAAACAGCCTGAATAAAAAAACCGTTGCTTTTTGAAAGCCCTACAAGATTATGATAACAAGTTTTTAAATTTATTCAAAAAGTTGAAAATTCGAAATTTGATCGTACCAAAAATTTTTGAAACCAAATTTTTCAAGATGTAAAAATTCTATGCGCAGTTGTTCATAGTACTGCAAAACTTAAACAATTTATTCTCCTGACTTTTTTTTATAAAAAGAAAATTATCAGAGTTAGAGCATCTTCAAAATCCAAAAAAACAAACTAAAATGAACATTTAAAGCCAAAAAACGCATGAAATGAAATAAAGTCAAGAGAAGAAAAACGTTGCTTTTTGAAAGACCTACAGGACTATGATAACAACTTTTTTAATTTGGTCGACAAGTTGAACACTCGAAATTTGATCGTTACAAAAATAATGAAAAATCCAAAAATTCCATTTTTTGGTCAAACTATGCAAGATACGAAAAAAATGAAAAAGCTCAAATTGCGCGCCCTGGAATGAACTTCAAATTAAGAATGAATCACTTTTCGATAAAAGCTAGGAGAAAAAATGAGACAAAACTTGTTCATCCAAAAAAGAGCTATAAATTTTGATAGGACAGTTAGTTTTTGCTAAGATCGTAAAAAATAACATTCTAAATAAAAATATTGATTAAAAAAAACGACACAAGGTATGAACTTAAATTACCAGACAAAAGTTAAATTTATTATTAATTATTTTTCGATGTCAGATGTGTCAGAAAAGATTCTAGGATATTTTAAAGGAATTGTTTAATTTTACAGAATATTACAAAACATTAGGTTGAATTTCAGTTATTTTCAAAGATGCTTAGGAATGTTTACGAAATTTGTGAGAAATGAAGAAATATTTAATAAATTTTTTGAACTGTTTTCAAATTTCTGAATATTTCTTATCTGTTTGACTCGCCTTAAGTTCCTGAAAATATTTTCAAGTGACTCAAATTTGTTTCAAAATTTCGCAATATCATTCAAAATGTTTAAAAATTGCCTTATAATCTTCTAAATTTTCGCAAGCATTTAAAGCAGATTTGACCATGCTCTTGAAACCTTTCCAGATTCGTGCAACAAAATTGCACAAAAAGGCTTTAAAAGAATTATGTTCCTAAATTTTTCTAAAATTATCTAATATGGAAAAATTGCAAGAGTCTAAAAAATATTTTAGACACTTTTAAAAAATTTTTGGAAACATTAAAAAATGTTTTTTGATCTCTTTTCAATTTTCTCTAAGAATTCATCGCAAAGAAATAGTTTAAAACGTTGCTATGAACTTTCTTTTATTCTCCTGACGACCGAAAAACTCCTAATAGCTAGTTAGCCACTGAAAGCGAATCGTCCAGTCGGGCGAGGTCGGGTTCGTCCTCGTGCATTTTCGGCTTTGAACGAGGCATGTATTTGCAGCATGTTACAGAGCCGATTCACCAACACGCGACGTTTGTTCACTTCTTACTGTCAAGCTTTTTCTGTTCCTCTTTCTTACGGCCCAAGCACCGTTGTCCACTTTTTACAGCCAATAATCTATTGCCACTTTTTACAGCCGTAAAATGATATCCATTTTTTTAGGCACTTTTCTATAGCTCACCAACGAGATAATTTCACTTTTTATTGCCAGCCGCTCAATTTGATTTGCAGAATTCCTGAAAATAAAAACAAAGAATCTACAAACCAACATAAAATGTTCCCATTGAAATTTAAAAAAAAAATTCTAAAAAAAAGGAATTCTTTTCTTTGACAAAAATAAAAAAGAGAAAATGAGAAATGCCTTCTCATGTTTTTTTGAAATTTCTTTTATTTTTGTCCAAAAAAAAGAAAAAATTTATTTTCTTTTTCTTCTTTAAATTTCTGCAACAAACATATAACAAAATGATTCAATTAGAATTTTTTTGAAAATGAAATACATAAACGAATGGTAGATTATTGTAATATAATAATATAATAAAGGTTATATTCTCATGGCAGAAAATTATGGATTCTTAAACAAATTCAGAGATGCATTTAATTTAATTCAATTTTATTAGTAACATTTTTGGTTAATGTTCTTCTAATTAAACATACTGGGTCAAAGTGCTTAAAGTAAGAAAGAGTAATTTCAGTTTACCTATTTGACGAAGAACGAGCTTCAAATTCTCTTCTCAATTTCTGAAATTCTTCAGGAGCTGTGTTTAACGCCCCAAGTGATATTAAACACAGCGCAGTCTCGGGTTCTATTTGATATTTTAATTCAATTAAAATTTGCTTTAATTAAACAGCTGCCTTCCGGGAATAAGATTTTACTAAAATTAAAAACGTTTATTTGAAATTAAAAAAAAATGTTTAAAAATGTTTAAGGGTTTATTTCCATTTAAATATACTCTCTAAATTTAAATCAGTAAAATCTAACACCTTTCTCAAAAAGTGACCTTTTTCATTAAGCATTCGTCTTCTTGTGATTAAAATCCATTTATTTGGTTGTAAATAAACTTTTTTATTTAAAATTCAGTTTTTTTGTTTAAAATATTAACCTTTTTATGTAGAAAATTTGTTTTTTCGACTAAAAGGTTCTACAATTTTATTAATTTTTTCCCTCCTTTTACTGAAAAATATTTTTTGTTTGAAAATTTCACTTATGATCGAAAATGAATCATTTTTTGTTAAAAGCAAAACTGTTTCATTAAAAATTACGTTTTCTAACTTACTCAAATATTTAATTTATTGTTTAAAATTGATATTTTTCAGTTGAAAATTCTAATTTTCTGTTCCAAAATTTTAGTTTCTTGGTGAAAAATTCGTTTTTGTTGCTTAAAATTAAACTCTACTTATTTTGCTGAAAATACCTTTCTTTTTATTAAATTCAAAATTAACTCCTATAACTGAAAATGTAACTATATTACATTTTTGGTAAAATATTGAAATTTTTTTAAAACATTTTTGCATTCTGAAAAAAATTAGATTTTTAGCTTCAAAATGTAACAATTTTGTACAAAAAAATCATTCTTTTTAGGTAGAAATTTAACTATTTGGTTCACATTTTTTTCTATTTTTTTTTTAATTGATCTTTTTTAGTTGAAAATTCTAATTTTTTGGTTTAAAATCCTTTTTTATTGTTTGAAATTTATCATTTTTGTTTGAGAATTTGTACTTTTGATTTAAAAATACAACCATCTGATTTAAATTTATCTTCTTTAGTTGAAAAGTTAAATATTTGTTGAAAAATTTCCTTATTTTGCTGAGAATTAGTTTTTTATTAAATTAAAAATCTCTTGAAGCAAATTTTTATGTATTGAAAATTTAATAATTTTGCATTAAGGTTATTATTTGGGGGTTAATATTCAATTTTTTAATTTAAAATTAACTATATTGTTGAAAACTTATTTTTTCTGATTGGTTTAAAAATTCACCTCTTCTGGTTCAAAATTAAACTATTTTATCAAAGATACATTTTTTATTGAAAATTGATCATTAGAGCTGAAAGTTTATAATTTTAGTTGAGAAATCATGTCTGTAGTTAAATATATTTAATATTTGTTTGAAAATTATTTCCTAATATGGAGATTACTTTTGTGGTTTAGAAATAATCTTTTTACTTCATAATTCCACTATATTCCTAAAAATTTAACTATTATTCGTATTATTCTTCGATCCAAATTAATATTTTTGTTAAAGATTTATAATTTTAGTTGAAAATTCATCTCTTTAGTTAGAGATTCATAATTTGAGTTCAAAAGTCATCGTTTTGGTTGAAAATTTAAATATTTGATTAAAAATTCATTTCTTTTTTTGAAAATCCTATATTTTTACCTGAAATCTTAGAAGTTTAGAACATTTTTAATATAATTCATTATAATATAGTACCCACATTACTTTATTTCTGAAAAATTTTCACCCTATTTTTTAAAAAGTCACCTTATTCTCCTGTTTTAAGAAAATTTTGACCTTTGGAGACGGATATCGATGCAGTAGCAAAAATATAATTTTTGTAGATAAAGTGAGACTTTTACTATCTTTTTTACGATTTTAACCAATAAAATTAAAAATGACTTATTCATATTAAAGTTCTTAGGATTGATTCAATAATTTTAGTTTTTCATAATTTATATTTTGAGAATAAAAAAATAGAAAATAAACAAGAATATAAAAAGATTTTGCGAAATTTTCGAAAATAGACAAAGTTCAAAATAAAGAAATTATTATTTCAAGATTCAAATTGTTTTTAAAATAATTTTGGATAGAAACTTTCTCAGTTTAAGAGATTTGTGAGAAAAGCAAGTCTTCTAACAGTATCTCTCTAAGGAATTGTTTCCTGACTTACATTCATTATCTACGACCCTGCAACTAATCTCAGGCTGCCACATAAGCTCTTAGATTTACAGTACTTATTTCCGGAACACCATCCACTTTTTGTTCAAAAAATTTCCACTAATGCTCGTGAATTTGAGGGTAAATGGCGTCTGAATCTTTTTATTTTTGTATTACTCTTTTGAGGTTACTCAAAAATTACGTCACGCTATTCTGAACACTTTTTACATCCCACCCCTTTTTCGTCACAGACCATCACAAAACGCTAGACTACCCCAAGGTGACGTCACAAATACAATCCCTTCCAATTTTGAGTCAAAATTTTTCTTGTATTTCATTTGATAAACGCCCAAAGTAAAAGACGAAAATTAGAAACATAATATTTTAAAGCTTTTAAAATTACGTATAATTAGGATTACATTATGTGGTTAAGATTTTAGGGGAAAGTGATCCTAGGTCGGCACATTCAGAGTTTTTGTCTAAAACAGAAGGCAAACCGATTTTAATGACACTTTAATTTCTTTGGTCCCATACTGCACTTAAATGCAAGAAAAAGGTCAGGTTGTGAAAGTTTTAGAAAAAAAGGGACAAATTTAAACTATTTACCGTGTAAAAACTGTTAAAATATTGTGCATATGGAAATACAAAAAATAAGAGGGCACCTATCAGAGGCAAGTAAATTCAGTCAAAGCACAACTAAACTAAAAGAAGACAACAAGTGACGAGTGACATGGAATTGAAGCACAACAAGATAAAATAGCACACCAATAACAACAAAAGCAACAACAACAAAAAAGGTGCCGACTCAGGACCACCTGTTTGGTTTTCACTCAGGACCACTACGAATGTTTACACTTTTCATGCTATGACGCACACGAAACACATTCGAATGAAAAAATCGACTTTATCAGGCGAAAGCAGACAGAACACAGAAACCAAATCACGTAATCGATTGTAGCTTTTCAAAATATTTACACACCTGTAGCTGTTTTACCATAATGGAATAAAATGGAATTTCGTTTCCACGAAAAATGTATACCGCGTTACGCTGTCAAGCAAAAAGTGAAAAGAATAATTATCAGCTTAAATTACGTCCGTGTCTATCAACCTGTCATACGACAAATTTATTAAGCCGATACGCGTGCGATTTCTGAGAAAGACGACGGGGTCCGCTTAACCCAGAGTGCCGACTTAGGACGACTCACATTCAGGAGCCTTAAGAGACTTTACGGCCCAAGATGATCTTAAAATAGGGTAAATGGTGTCATTTTTTTACTTTTTAATTGAGTTTTGCTATCTCATAGAGGAAGCTTTTGAATCAAATAATTGAATATTTAAACGCTTCAAATTTATCTTTAACCAAATCAAAACAAACAAATCTAAACAAACAAAAAATATCATTTTCAGATCAAATAGTAGAATTAAAAAAAATAATTATCATCCAAAGATTTATAACCAAATATTTAAACTTCAAACAACAACCATAACAAAAAATATTTTTGAGGGAAAAAGGTACATTTTTAGCCAAATAGTTGAATTTTCATACAAGTATTCGAATTTTGCAATAAATATTATTTAGGTTTAACTTAAAATAAAACCAAAAATACTAACTTTTTTAGACTACAGTGGAATTTTTCATCCAAATGGAAGAAGCATCTATTTGATCAGCTAAACATTTAACAAAATTGTAAATATTTCCAGAAAATAGTTAAATCTTTACAAAAATAGTTGAATTTCTTACTAAAGTTATAAATCTTTGCAAAATTAATTAATGTTTAACAAAGCAACCACAACAGAAAAAATTTCTAAACGAAATAAATAAATTTAAAAATTGAAAATACGAACTTCCAAGAAGTGTGGAATTTTCATCCAGCAAAGATTCTTCATTTCAGAGAGAAATAAACAATTTCAACACAATTATTTAATTTTCTAACCAAGAAGGCAACTTTTCCCGAAAAAGTCTAATTTTCAATCAAATAGTTAAATTTTGTACAAAAAGAGTATTATTTCTACCCTAAAAAAATTTAATAACAAAATAGAGGTTTTAGGCCAAATAGTTTCAAATTAGAAGCGATTAGTTTTCACCTAAAATGAAATAGTTCAATTTGCATAGAAAAAAAGTCGTTTTAAATCAATTGATGGATTTTCAAAAAATATATTAATATTAAACTAAACACATGGATCTTTAAATACTAAAATGATTTTTTAACAAAGTAGTTTCAGCTTTAACCAAACAAAAAAAAAACAATTTTCAAGAAAATCGTTAAATTTTTAACAAACAAACAAAATCGAACTTCAATTGATAAAATGAATTTATAACAAAGCAGTTCAAATTTTAACAAGGCAGTTAAATTTCCACCCATAAAGATTAATTGTGGAATTTTCAACCAAAACTGATGAATTCTTAAACAAAAATTCAATATTTGAATTTCTAACTAAAAACGATCAGTTTACAGCCAAAAATGGATTCGTTAAATATTGAAGTAAGTTAAATAATTTTTAACTAAAAAAAAATTGTTAACAGAATATTTAAATCCTCAGCCAATTTGTAGAATGAAGCAGTTTTATTTAAAGCAGGGGACAAAAAACGATTTATTTTTTAAAAAAGGGGTAGTAAAGTGGAAAATATGGAAAAGAGTCTAAAATAAAATCACTCAGTTTAATTTTTTTCAAAGTATTTCAAAAAATTTGAAACCAAATTGATATTTTCCATGTGTGATGCGAAATTCTGTATCACCGCCCCCCAATTCCACCTAGAAGTGTGATATATTTTTTAAACGTTCCCCTTGATTTTTTTTGGGAGAAGAGTGAAAAACGACAGTATTTATTCGTTTAAAATCTTCATACTTTTAAAGTTCTTTTTATGCACCATCAGCAAGATTTTCATTTTCTAAAAGGGTATGGGATGGGAGAATGATTAATACATTACGGCTGCTTCCAGAGTCCAACTTTCTAAATGTAAAGAAAGTCCTTTTTTGCAAGTGCCCTAGTGTATTATAGGTGTGTCTTCTAAAGGGTTTGTAGAGCTCGGCAAACAGCCCGAGAACTGTTCAAACGAGCAAGTTAACGTCGAGGAAAAGGGAGGCCAAATAAGATTCGAGAAGAGTGCACTACGTATCTTGCCAAGAATATTCTCTTATGCACTTCGCAGTTTCGCATTTCCTCATTAGCGCACTTGTACTCAGAAACACGGACAGATTTGTCCATTCGCAAGCTAATATTCTTTAGGCTGAAAGCATTCGCTTTTATGAGCAATTCAAGGCGCAAAATTTATCTGTATAATATAAAAAGATCTCGCCGCCCCTGTTTTGAGAATTTTCCTTTGCGCCTTAACATGTTCATCTCTCCTCACATTATCTGTCCCTTAAAAATGCAACCCTTCTTACAAACGCTGCTCCTGAAACACTAAAACCCACTTAACAACCCATGCCTTTTAACCCCTGCAATCCTCCATCCCGTGTAGAAATTCAAATGGGGAACTGGTACGGTTCCCGAGCATTCGACCCCACTTAAAATCGGAGGCTAGTCGGCTCATCTGACTAGCCCCCGACCAGTAGTGTCACGGTAGATTAGTCAGGGGCTAGTCAGGTGACCCGACTTATGCTAGTCGGGGCCTGATTGGGTACTATTAGGGGTCATATGATAATACATCCGAGTGGAATATTAACCATACTCCCCAGAATTTTTGGAACATCCCCTAAAAGTTTGTCAAAATACTTATTATTTACGGAAATCTCCATAAACTTTTTTGAAATATTATAAGTGCTCAAATTTACCCAAGATTTAATAGGGAACATATCCTACGCTTAAAAATGTATAAATTTATGTAACTAAAATTCCCCAAAATTTGTAGAATATTAAAAAAAAAAACTTCAGCTGGAACGCATCAATGGAAGAGCTTCGCTCAGACGGAACCGCCATGTTGGTCACGGTAGTCTCTGCTCCAGGTTCTACGTGTTCTCCAGGCTACGTGTGGGCTGTTGTATTAAACACGCGACGCGTCATTTCTTTTGCGCGAGAGGCGGCACGTCGCGCCCTTGCGGATTTTCTTTAAAGCTACCAGTCCAGAAGCGCCAAGGCTCAAATGAAGGTGGAAGCGAAATCTGAACTGTACCGTACTTACTAATTTACTACTGATATACTGCTCTTCACTGATTAATCAAAAATTTTTGCTCTTTCTAATTTCAACTACCTGAAGGATTAGACTCTATTTACACATGGCAAATCTTTCAGATCAATTTAAAAATAAGCATCTATACAAATTTAGAGTCTCGAGACTTTCGGCGGACTTTTCACCTACATCTATATGTATCTTTCCCAATATGGATTTTCTTAAAATTCCATGCAAAGATATTTATTAATGTTCCTAGAAATTCGCAATTTTCTAAAAAATACTGCAAAAAAATAAGATTACGTCTTTTTGAAGATTTTGATCGTTGTTTTTATAAAAAGTTGATTTTCGTACAAAATTATCAACTTAATTATTATTTATTAAGTATATTTGAGATGAATTTAACATTAATAAATCTTTTCTCCAAAAAACGGTGTAAAATTATTGTTAAATATATTCTTCGTGTTTTAAAATTTAAAAAAATCATTAGTGAATAAAAAGGCCCGACTAGCCCTTGACCAACCACCGACCAGGCTCCGACTGAAATTTTGACAACAAAAAGCCCAACTAGTCCCCGATTAGTCCCCGACTGGGTACTTTGTCCAAATTAATAACCCGACTAGCCCCCGATTAGTGCCGGACTTGTAATAGGGCCAAATGGGGTTATTTCCACATGGGATGTATACCCTGCCCCTTAATTTCTGAAAGCACCCTTCAGCCGATGTCCCTTAACCTCTGCAACTTTTCTTGCAAACCCTGCCGTCCCTTGATCCCAAGAATCCTCCTTCGAATTTAGGCCCGTTAAGTTGTCTAACCCTTCCAATTTACCGCGCCCCTTGCCTTCTAAAAGCCTCCTTATAAACCTATGTCCCTTAACTTTTGCAGCCCGCCTTACAACTCATGCCTATTATATCCTGCAAACATTCTCGCACCCGCTGCCCTTTAACGCTAACCCCAGCAGCCCTCCTTACAACTCATGTTCCTTTACCCCTGCATTCCTCCTTACACCAGTTGCCCTGACGCTCATGCAACCCTTCTTACAGCCTAGTTAAAAACTCTTGTACAGGAACCTCGGAGGATCCTGGATGTGTTTCTGGACAAGAACCCATCCAGGAACGTATACACATAATCTTGTCGGTTCCTGTAAATGAATTAGCAAGGATACCTGTACGTAAGCTAAGATTTAAACGATCGTGTACAGGTTCCTTCACAAAGTGATTTGTGACACGGGTTCATGTACAGGATCTTGTTTAGGACTCTATACGTGAACCTGTATAGGAACTGATCCGCAAGAGTTCGCCAATGGCTTGGCTCAATCGATAGTAAGTTTGATTTTTAAGGAAAAAAAGGGAAAGCAACTTCATAGCTGTAAGCGATAAAGGAAACTGTAGAAGAACCAATATTCGATTATGTAATGGTTCCTCTGTCGGTATAGGTTTGCATTTCAGAATCATGCCCTTCTCTAGATTCCTACACAGGAAAGGTCAAGATTACCTGTGCAGGAACGTGTCCAGGAATATGTCCAGCATCCTCGGAGGTTCCTGTACAGGACTTTTCAAAAGAGATGAAAATTTATTGAACATTTTCTTTGAAGTCAGTGAAAAGTATGGGATTTCATTTGTCATGGAAAGGGAAAAATGGTTAATTCTTAGATTTTAATTTAAAGTTATCTTTATTGAAGATTCTATGTTGAAAATTGTACAACATGAAAATTCTACTCTTTGAATATCAACAGTGAGCAAAAACGAAAAATATGGCAGGGCAAAGTTAGGGAATTTAAAAATGAGGTTTGCAACCACCTTGATATAATTTTGTTTTAGATTTATTTTCCTTTTACTTCTATTTGTATTCTATTCTTTTTCATTAACTTTCTTATGTCGATTATACTGTTAGTTAAAAAATTTAAAAAAACATTTCTGTGCAAGTACACGATGGGGCGACCTACAGCTTAAGGTGGGTTCCGAACCACCAGAACCTCAGTAAAGGTACGTTGAAAAATTTCTAGAGGTACCGGCTCAGGGATCGAACCCCGGACCTCTGAGGTGATGTCCGAGTGTCTAACCAACTGAGCTATTATTATTATTATTATTATTATTATTATTATTATTATTAGGTTTTAAACTCAGCATTTTTGTTACAATGTAATTCTCCTTAGTTTAAAATGCAATTGTCACATTATTTATTGGTAGTTCACTTTTCGAGTTTGACCCTCTCTTTCAATAATGATTTATTTGTTGAAGATTCATAATTTCAATAGAAAGTTTATCTTGTTGGTCAGAAACATACGCTTTTTTGTTGTGATCCCAGCGGATCGAAAGAGGATTGTTTCTCAGAAAATTAAAGAAATATAAATTCATAACATCTTTTGTTCTGGGAAGACGTGTGTAAAAGAATATTCTCTGATTGTTTGTTACCATCCTCGATGATATACTGAAGCCTGGATTTAAGAACGATTTCAGACATCGTTCGGAGTGCCCTTGATCATAAATCCAGGAAATCTAAACGTAAACCAAGCTTTCTCAAATCCAATTTTCAGTGTAAAATAGGTTTCGTGTGATTAACTTGTTCGTTTTAAAGTTCATCTCTTTGGTTAAAGTTTAAAGATTTTGATAAAAATTGATTTACTTGTCTAAAATAAATTGCTTTAAACAATAAATGTCAGTTTTTCAATTTTGGTTGGAATTTGATCTTTTTTAGTTGAAATTTTTCAATTAAAAAAAAATAGTCTTCTGGGTTGTAATTTTCTCATTTTTGGTTAAAAATGGAGCCATTAAGTTAAAATAATTTTGTGTTGAAAATTCATATTTTCTAGGTGATAATTCAAATGTTTTTTTAAAGAAAATTCGTCTTTTGGCTTGGACCTTCAACAATTTGGATGAACTTTTTTTTCTTTTTCGATAGAAAAATCTTCTATCATTGAAAATTTGTTTCTTTGGTTGGAAAATTTCTCCTTTTTGTTTAAAAGTCTAACTACTTTGTTTAAAATTAGTTTACAGATTAAAGGCTCACCCTTTTAGTTAAAAATTTACTTCGGTGGTTGAAGATTTTACTATTTAGTTACAAATTCTTTTTATTTTGGTAGTTTAAAATTACTTTTCTAGTGAAATTTAAACTTTTCCTTTATTTTTAAAAAATTCATATATTTTAGTTAAAAATTTTGATTATCTATTAAAAATGCATGTTTATTATCCAAAAATTATAATTTTTTTCGTAGAAAATTAATGTGCTTGGTTACCGTTGAGAATTTAATTTCGTAGATTGGATATTAAGCTATTTTGTTGAAAATTCGACTATTTTTTTGAAAATTGTGCATAAAAGTTAATTGGAAATAAAATCATAATAAGTTACAGAAAATATCAGTATGTCTTATAAAAAAAGTTAAAAACATGCTAAATTATAAAGTGTACATGGGTTATGTTCTCTCTACAAGAAAAATAAAATAATTTTTAAGCAGGGACACTTTCCATTTTTCAACAATTGTAACCCATTTGATGTATTTTTAATAAAAACGAACGCATAAGAGCCTTAAAAAAGTTATTTTTAATTATTGTATTTAAAATATGATTGACTTTTTTATTAAAAATAAAGGGAAAAAAATATAATAAAATTAGGTCCAAAACAAGAATGATATATAACCTACAGAGCTTTTTGCTTATTTGAAAAATCATTTTAAATTATCAGCATATATATTTACTTTTTTACAAAGACTTTGATTTCTGAAATGTTTGTTTAAGGACATGGGTAATAAAAAAAGTATTACAAAAAATTCAAAATGTTTAGCATGTAGAGAATGTTTTTCCTGTCAATCAATCAAGCTGTCAATCAACCAAGCTGTCAATCATCCACTATGATGATATTATTTTTTTAAATTTTGTAAGAAGACGTAAAAAAAGTTCTGTCGAAAACAAAAGTTTGTAAATAAAAAATATCCTTTAAAAATGATTTGAAATTCATCATCAGGATCATGGAATTTTTTATATTAATTTTTCTTTTAATTTTTGCCATTGTTAAGTGCATTGTCAATTAAAGAATTTTATGGATAATTATTTTTTATAAATAAAGTGTAAAAATTAGACACAATTCTTACTAAAGCAATTAGTAAACGATTTGGAATTATTGAATTAGTAACTTTTTTGAATTTATTTTTAAACTTCATATAAAAATTCTATGTTTTAAAATAATTGACTTTTTCTCTCAAAATATCGGCTTTTTTAGGACGGGATCATAATATAGATTTTTTGTAGAGTTTTTTTATTATTATATCAAAACCCCAGCTTTATTATTTAACAAATTTCATTATTTTTTAATAAATTAAATTTGTTCAAACAATATAAGTTAGAGGAAATTTTGGAATTTTCTCCTTTTTCTTCTAAAAATATTAAATCAATGATTAAAAAAATTAACACATATTTTCTGTGTATTCATGAATTATTTAAACACTTCAGTTTAGGTTATTTCAACATTTCATTGAGTTGTTTTAGAGAAGTCCAATTTTTTCTTATAAATTTTGTACTTGATTTTGGCTTTTTTATATTGTATATCTTTCTATCTTAGTTTTATTATCTAACCAATTCTTTCTGTTAAAATAATTTTGTTAAGGAAATTCACGATTTTGTTAACACAATTAATTAAATAGCATACACTTAATTTTATTTTTAGATTTAAGAATCAAGCAATAAATTTTTAATAATAAAATTATTAAAATTATATATCGAATTAAATTTAAAACCTCTTAAATTCCTCAGACAATTATGTAATAAAATAGTTAAACCTTTACCCAAATAGTGATATTTTAAGGCGGAAAAGACTAAATTTACCGAAGAGGGTTGAAAATTTAAACAAAAAGTTAATTTTCAACCAAGAAAGATAAATTGTCAATAAAGAAAATTAATTTTTCACTAAAACGATAAATTTTCAATCTGCAAGAACAAATTTTTAACAAAATAGTGGAATTTTCCATTAAAAATGATGTCTTTTAAACAATTTTAACAATTTCAAACTATCTTCAACGACCGAAATCTTAACAAAAAATTGCAATTCATCCAAAAATCGCTGCATGTATTTTCGAAACAAAAAGACGATTTTTTTTGAAGACAATTGATCTATTAATTCAAAATGTTGAATTTTTAACAAAAAAGATTAATTCAAAAGCAAAAAGTTGAATTTTCAACTGAAAAAATATTGTTTCATTAAAAAATGGGTGCATCAGTTTTTCAGTTTAATCAATTAATTTTCAAACAAATAAATCTTGCTAGTTAAACTCAACTAAGAATCATTAACTTTCAACCAAATAGTTCAATTGTTAACCAAAAAGATAGATTTTGCACTAACAACATTAACTTTCTAACCTAAAAGAATAATAATTTATTAAAGCTACATGAATTATAAGCCAAAAATACTTAAGCTAATACCTAACTTGAAAGAAAATATTTGAATTTTTAACAAAAAATATATTTTTTTTTCAAACAGAAATGCAATCTTCAACTTTTTAAGTTTAAAAATTAATTTCGATTCAAAAAATAATTATTAGTTAGCTGAATTCTACTAAAAAAGATGAATTTTTTACAAAATAGTGGAATTTTTCACCGAAAAAGACCAGTTTATGCAAAAACTTGAATTTGAAACTGATAAAGATGCATTTCCAACCAATTGATCAAAATTTGCAATAAAAAAAATGAAAATTTTACCAAAAATATTTGCATGAACTTTCAAGCAAAAAATACGAATTTTGAAAAAAGTGGAATTATCGACCTGAAAAGTTTAATTTTAGTTTTTGAAATTATTTTTTAACACAGAAAAACAATAAAATTTTCAACCAGTAACATTAAACCACAAAATATACAATTTTATCTGAATAGCTGAATTCTCAACCAATAACATGAATTTTCAAAAAATAAGAATTATACTCTTGCCTAAAATACGAATTGTTAACAGAGCATAATCATTTTGAAGCAAATAGTTGAATTTTAAGTTAAGAAAGATCGAATTTTTAAACAAAATTAAAATTTTTAGCCAAAGAGATTTATCCTAAAAAATATTATTTTTCAAGAAAGTATTTAACTTTCAAGCAAGTAACTCAATTTTCTGTACAAAATGAAGAATTTTTAACATATTAATTAATTTTCTACAAAATTGTTGAATTTCGAATCCAAAAACACCAATTTAGATACAAAATAGTTGAATTTTCAATCCGTAAATATGAATTTTCAACCAAAATATTCAACCTTCAACCTGAAAAGATAATTTTTGATAGCAGTTCACGTAACTTTAAAGTAAGTAGTTGATTATTTAATCGAAAAAGATATTTTTTAACGATATATGTAACAGCTGATATTTCAGCTCAAATACAATTAACTTTGAACAAAACAGTTGAATCCACAACCAAAACTGAACAATTTTAACCAAAAAGTTGAATTTTAAACAGAAATGGTTCATTTTAAATCAAGAAGATTAATTTTCTACCAAATAAGAGGAATTTTTAATTTTTATGGGTGAGTATTTTGCCACCAAAGACAAATCTGTAATTAAAAATAGCAATTTTTAACAAAAAATAGCATATGAAAATTTCTAGCTAAATGAATGGGTTTTTGAAAGAAGGAAAAAAGAAATTTCGACGAAAATATTGAAATTTTTAACCAAAGAGATGAAGTTTTAACTCAAATGATGTTTCTTTAAAAAAATTAATTTTCAACAAAAAAGTTTAGGAATCGACAAAAAAGAGAATTTTTCAAACAAGAAGCTTAAGCTTTTAAAAATTAAATAATTAGGTTTTCAACCTGAGGGGTGAATCTTCAATCAAGAGAAATTTAATTAGGAACAACGTAATTCTACTTTTCACCAGAAATACGATTTTTTCCCCCAAGACAAATAATTTGATCAAAATGAAATAATTTAATGTTTAAACACAGATATGAATCCTTACCAACAACAAAACTTTTCTAAAAACTCATAAAAAAATAGTATTTCAAATTTTGAAAAAGCTCCAACTTTTTGAATCTTTGTTTTAAAAAAATGTTAACTAGGATAGTTTCTAAATATATTTGAACGTTTTTAAACTTTTACAAATTATATAACTTTTCTAATTTTTATCGAAATGGAAAATTTCATTTTTACAATTAGCAAATCTTCTATGAATCTATAAGAAGTTTTGAATTTTTTTTTAAATTTGAAAAAAACATTTTTTTTTTTGAAAATACTCTAAATTTTTTAATTTTGGTTGGAACTATCTGATTCACGAACTTGACCTTCATTTTGGGACCCTTAAGAAGTTTATCAAAGGCTGACTTGATTTTCAAATCCTTCAAAAGTTAGAGGGGCTGCAAAATTCAGGTAACCGTACATACAGATATGCAGACATGTAGACAGACAGATATGCAGACACTGACAAAATTTTGTGATTTTCGGACTCTGTGATTGCCGAAACGTAAAGATCCGTTGAAAACTAGTGATCGAAAATTTGGAAAATTACATAACACTTAAGGGCCATGTGATGAGCTTAACAGCTGATCAAGGCAGCCCTAAGATCAATATTTTTCACCCATATTGAAAAATAAAAGTTTAAATAACGCAGATATTTTTTTCGGGAAATGTTAATAAATATTAAAGGATCGTTTGTGGCCTTGCAAAGAGTTGGAGGAAGAAAAAAGTTTATTCATGCAAGTAATGATTATTGACGAACACATTTAGGTTTTACAGCAGAAGTTTGACTTTTAACTTTCTCTTACGGTAATCATGCAATCTGTTTTACCCTTAGACCCTAGAAGTTCGAAGTTGTCTACTCACTGCGCTAGTGCTGCTTTGACACAGCTGATACCAGACTGATGCGTATGTCAGACCAAATATGTTTATTTGCATTTTAATTGCAAACATTAGTTTTTTCATTATTGGTGCATAATGTTCGTGAGCGATTTTTGTTGCTTTGTTCCACTTTGATAAATATAAACCTCATAATTAGCCCATTAACAACACTTAAAATTGCTTGCAGGGTTTGACGACAGCACGATCGGTATTTCACCAAAATAGAAATTAAATATAAAACTTTTTTCACTATTCTAATTATTTAGGACCAGAGACAAATTCTTGCATGCCTTCTATGTATCGTGCCAAATTTTTAACACGATATCTCCTTCCGTGTGGACGTAAGTTGGGAAAGAATACTTCCACTGGTATTTTCTTAAAAAAAAAAATGTTTCTCAAAATTTCCATTAGAACAAAGCAGAGACATGGACTTTATTACCTCCTCTTTCTTTTCCCAAACTTTAAGAGCGATACCTCATTTCGTTTAGACGTAAGTTGGAAAGAAAAATCGAAGACCAGGTTTGGTCACGTGACCCACTCGTCACATGGCCTTAATGAATGAGAATTTAAAAATGGATTTTTAAGTAAATAGTTCAACTTTCAAATAAATAGTTGAACTTCTGACTAAAAAATATATAATTTTGAACAAAATAGTTGCATTTTTTAAAAATTAATTCAGTTTCAACTGTTATGCTATTTGTTATAGTTACTTATCCTGCAACTGCCCCTTTCCCCCTCTCACAAAACCTTAGTTTTTGGCGCACCCCCCCCCCCCCCCCCCCCCCCCCCCCAATTTTCAACGTAGTTTATGGACGGCCCCATAATGGTGAACGACGAAAATGGCAAGAGAATGATTCTCGTATAGCCCAAAGCTCGTAGAATCGCGTAACGTAAGAGAACAACATACCGTGGTAAACTGTGTAGAGCCGCATGGCGTGTGGCATGACGAGGCATGGCATTTGGTCGGATGCCAGTAGTACGTTGGATAGCCTGAAATAGAACTGGCTTTGAGGTCGCGAAAAAGGAAAGAGAAAAGTGGAAAAGATGGAAAAGGGGTTAGGCGACTGATGGCGTTGGTGATGGCACTGTCGTGGTAAAGTTTGGGGGTGGAGATGGAATGAGAAAGAGGAAGAGGACAGCAGGGTCGCTGCTTGAAGGGTGGCAGAGTGGGTGAGGGTCGAGGGGAGACAAAAGATGGCAATAGAGTTGGGCATAACCGCTTTCATCTGCTACGTCTGCAGCAAATAAAAATGCAACTGTTCCCAGTCGTTTCCCCATTTCCCCGGAATATAACATTACGACCTGCCCGGCTTCCTGAGGCCAGGAAATTCTACGTTCCATGTGAGGAGATAACGTGGTTCAGGTATCTGTGCGCCGAGTTGAAGTTGAAGGCATTAATAATTCCGGTGGAGTTTATATCGACGGTAGCATGTTGTTTTCTGGAAAAGTTCAGATCGTACGTGATAGAGTCTACTTTGTAGCCGTAAAAGCGGCTTCTCCGTTTTATAGGTGATGCTTATTGATGCCATTCTTGCCTTTCTTGATGTTCCTGCCTCCCTGCCTGGCGATATGATAGAAGCTTTTCAATCGCACCGGATATGTTGCAGAGGCTGTATATGCTCGCATGGAATGGTCGATTAGATTCCTCTTGGTCCTGCTTTCAAATATTATCACTAGTCGGGAAATTGTATAAGAATAGACAACTGTTCATGGAGTTGTGAACAGTAATACCATATGTAAGGATGGTATTTTATGACTGGCGTAAAACTTGTAAATTAAGTAAAATATTTAGTTACTTAATATGAACTCTTCTCGCAGATCAGTAATTTTAAAGAAGTTGCTAAGTTCGAGAAGTATGTGTGGATCTCGGGTCAGCGAGGGTACGTGGGTTAGCGTTCGCAGATGATAAGGTTGTTATGAGTCAGTCGAGGACTTGAAAAGTATGTGAGAACACGTGAACCGCAACGGATCCACGATTAAAAATGTAGAAAGTTTTTTAAAATACTTTTTCAAATTAGAGTTCGTCTAATTCATGCAAAGTCAATGAAAATTCAGCATTTTCAACTATTATCAATTTATTAATACAAGTTTAAGTTCGACAGACAAGAGCTCCTGAATAATGAAATAAAATAGAAAAAATAGATCCATTATTTATTTCTAAAGCAGTAGTTATTGATAGGTTTATTTTTTTTCTCTTGAGCCAAAAGTTACAATTCTCATTTAATCTTAATAATCCAGTTCTCATTTTATTATTTAAATGAATCTCACCATTTCTATTTGAGTGGATTTTATTTTAAAAAATAAATAATTTATACATCATACAGTTATTATTGTTATGAACAATGATAGTTCGAATTCTTATGACCACCATCCAAATCGAATTTTAGAGAGGCCTTCAAAGAATAAATTTAAGCATTGATCATTATGATTATATAAGAATTGTCACCTTTTTCTAAAGAGGAAGCAAAAACTAAAACTCTGAATAAACATAGTTAAATAAACAATTTCAACCCGATTTTTTTTAAATACACTTAGAAGCTTCCGTCAAGATTTTCAGAAATCAATAATGGATCTATTTTTGTCGATTTTATAAATCATTTTAAAGATTGGCGACTTTTGATCTTGTATTTGATCTTCATAAATTGATAGCAGTTGAAAATGCTGAATTTTTATTTACTTAAAATGGATCACGCGAACTCTATTTTTAATAGTTATAAAAAAATTTCGACATTTCTAATTATAGATCCGATGCGGTTCACGTACTCTCGCATACTGTTCAAGTCTTCGATTGACTCTTTAATAAGAATCTTATCATCTGTGAACGCTAACCCACGTACCCTCGCTGTCCCGAGATCCACATCATCTTCGTCGAAGAGGGCGATTTTAAGATAATTGTCAAATTAAGTAACAGTTCAGGGGCGGGGGGGTCAAAACCTTTTTTTACCCTTGTTCATACTCAACTTGTACTCCATCACAAAAGACACTAAACTTCTCAACAATTTTTTATATCATAGTTTAAAACTCGCAGAAGGGACTAGTGAACGATTCGTCGCAGTTTACGTATTCTCGCATAATGACTTTTCTTTATTCGCGTTTGGATCATACAATTATTTAGCATATTGACTTTTTAAAACATATTAAATCCATTTAAATGGAACAAAATCCCTTAAAATCACTAAAAATCTCTTGGACTCATAAAAAGTATTTTAAAGTCTCTCAAAACTCTTGAAAATTCTTTTGCTTTTTTAAATTCTTACTTTAATAAAAAGCCTACTTGTAAGGTTTCTCGAAATCTAGTTAATATTAAGTTTTGATCAAGATTTTACTTTAGAAAAAATATAAAATAATATTAACATTGCCATAATTACAATGTTTAGTCAAATTTTCATAGGAAATATTTTTTTTTATGTTCCTAATGCAAATTTCATAACGACATTTTTTTCATATTAAGACGGTCTTAAATAAAGGCGATGAAAGAAGCTGATTCTTTATAATTAATGATGTCAAATTTGTACATTATTCAGACATTATTATTATATATTATCAATAAAAAGCTTTCAAGAAGTTTAATAAAAGAAATAATTTTTTTACACGAAGAAAAATTCATGTGTGCTATAAGTTTGCACTATCCTTTATTAATAATAATAAATTTTAGGTTTTCGACAAGATTTTTCTTACAATATAAATGCTGAGGTAATAATAAAACTAGTTATATAATAATAAATTTAATTATTAACTAAACACCCTGATTAAATATCAATATTCACTTATTTTTGATAAAACATAAACAAAATAATTAACATTTTTATGAATGAACGTTTGTCTTGATCCTTTGCTTAAAATATTGTTTAAAAACAAGCAGATATATTCCTTAAACTCTAAAAAATTTAAATTACGTGAAGGTCAAATTCAAAATTCTATTTAACGTCCAGTAATCAAGTTAATGTAAAGAATTCCTGAAAAAACCAAGACACCAACGATTGAATTTTAAAAAACACTAAAAAATGTGCTTATTCTAATTTTAAAAAGATCATCTCAAAACAAAAATTCTAAAAAAAAAATTGTTCAGACGAAAATGAAATAAGGGAGAGAGGAATTAAAAGAAAACAAACTAAATCTCCTTCCTTCTCATTTTTCATAATTTTATTTCTTTCAGTTTATACATTAATATATTTCTTGTTAACAATACTTAATCTAATACAAATAGAAAAGCACTTTTGGTCAGAAATAAGTGTTTCCGACATTCGCGAACTATACTAAAGGATTTTGTTTATATAAATTGTTTATAAAAATTGATTTGTGTATACAATTTATTATTAAAGTTTGAAAAGTATAAAAAAAATATTTTTTGAATTACTATAGGTATGTTTAAAGTATTAAAATGTTTACTTAAAAATTAATTTTTTTTTTCTTATCCGGTAATAATATTTTCAATTTATTTATTTCAGAGAATATTTTTTTTATATTGTAGAATAAATCATGTCCATATTTTTCCAGGAAAAAAGGTTAGAAATTATTTTGGCCTTAAATTTTTATTTTATTTAATCAAAAAATTTAAAAAAATTGATTTACAGGCCTAAAACGACCAAGCGGAGTCTTTAAATAATTCGTTTTTAACAAAAGAAAATGTATGGAATTATTTCTTTTACAAAAAGGAATAGTTTTTGATTTTCTAAAGCACTAGCTGCAGTAGTCCACTTAAGACTGTACTGCTTAGCTTGATTTAAATCTAGTGAAATAAAACAATTTTTCAAGTGAAAAAAACATGAAAGCGACATTTAAAATTTTAATTTGATCCAAAGAGCGTCATTGTTATTTCTTACGTTTGAAAAAATTCAATTTAAAAAAAAATCTAGTCAGAAAAAATTCCAACCATGATTTTCCTCATACTTTATTACTTCATACTTCCAAATGCTATTTTGGAGAAGAATTATAAAGCCTCTGTGCTTTATAGACATTTTTACAAAAAAATATTGTGGTTGATATTTGCTTAAAATCCCACATTTCGCTTTTTAATTAAATGCTTTTTTTCCTAATTAACAAAAATAAGTTTTTTAATCTTCCTATATTGCTAAATGAAATATTTGATCAGTAGACTATCTTTTTTTTCCAATATATACTGATAAGTCAGTTTTTTCACAATTTTTTAATTTCCATAAAAGCATAAAATGCAAATTTTAACAGAAATTCAGACTGCAGTGTTTAATATCCGGCTAATAAAGAACAGATACATTCGAGCTGCTCAAATACTTTTTCATTTCGTATTTCGGTTGCCTGATTCTCGATTCCCCAATGCCCCTAATACATATTAATTCACGGTGATTTACAATTCGAGAGATATTTTAGGACAGTGTTTCAACTGCAGAATTAAATCATTAAACATAGTTCACTTCATAATGAGGAATTTAGTGCATTTAAGCGTATGAGTTCATAATCCTTCACTTTATCGACTCATGATTTATTCTTCAGCTTTCCCTGTACACGCCGGCCCAAAAACTCACTTTATTATATATAAAATTTTGTATAACTAAATGAAAATATAATTTCTTACATATCTTTAAATATAGATTTGTAATAAATATTCTCCAATGATTTTAGATAAAACAGAAACATTTTTTGAAAAGAATATTGAATCTTGAATTTTCATAAATAACTAGAAAACAAATAGACTTACGATTTTCTTGTCTCACGCAGTCTTAAAATAAAATTATAAAACTATATTGATACCACATTTTTGTATATTATTATGTTATTTTTTATTTAACATAATAGAAAAGAAAAGCAACGATAATATTTTTGATAATTGATTAGGATTAATATTCCAACTTCAGAATTATTATGTAATATTTTTGTATAGTTTTGTATATATTTCAAACCGTAAATCTTATTTGAAATGAAATTATTTTCGTTTAAAATAACTGATATCCGTTTAAAAATTTAAACGTCATTTCTTTTTAATTACCAATATTCTATGAAAAATGTTAACATGAAACTGATCAAAAAAAATCAATCCTGGTTCAAACTATAATGAATTTTGTACCAAACAATTTTCTTTGCAGAGAGTTAATGTGATTTAAAATTGTTTAAATATAATAAATCTCTCAAATCTAATGATTTGAAATAAAAAATTTTAGTGTAAGGCAAAAACGTTGACAAACCCCGACATCTTAAATTGCTGACAAACTTTCAATGTTTAAAATCTAGTATTTTTTTTATTAAAACTGCCCATTCCCGATGTAAAATATAAACATATTTAAAAACTTTTGAATATTAGGAATCATGATGATGAATTATATTAGGTTACTTGAAAGTTACAATTTTATTTTTATTTTATTAAGTGGTATCTCCCTCTCCAGCTCTCTCCAGTCTCAAAAATCAGACCCAGATGTTAATTTTTCTTTTCCTGCTCCACCCAGTCCCAAAAATAACCACCAAAAGTAAAATAATCCTTTTCAGCTATACGAAGCCCCAAACATACCTCTAAATGTCAAATCTTCTTCATTCTGTCCCACCACAATAATACTGTTTGGGATCAAAGCCCCCTTTCCAGCTTTTTTGAGCTTAAAAAATTACTCCTAAATGTCAAATCTCCTTGTCCAGTTTTCTCAAGTCTCAAAAATCACACCTAAGAGTAAAGTCCCTCTTTCCAGCTATACTCAGCCCCAAAAATAATGCCCAGTATAAACTCTCCCCATCCACCTCTCACTAATCCCAAAAATCACCCCTAAATGTCCCCGTCCAGATATTTTTCTTCCGAAAAATAACCGTTTAGTGTCAAATCCCCGTTTGTTATTCGACCCAGTCCCAAAAATACCATTGAGAATTAAATCCCCGTTTCCAACTTTCTCTAGCCTAAAAAATCACCCCTAATTGTCAGATCTCCCTGTCCAGCTCCCCTTGGTATCAAAAATAACCTTCAA
>NC_046658.1:174848980-174849696 GCF_010883055.1 Belonocnema kinseyi | reverse complement strand
CCCCCCCCCCCCCCATCCAGCTATACTCAGCACCAAAAAAAGCCCTAAATGTCTAATCCTCTTTTCCAGATCCCATTAGTCCCATTAGTAATCCTTAAATGTCAAATCCTTCGTTTCATTTCTACATCTGCCCAAAAATACCACCTTCCGAGAAAAAATGCTGCGACTTGAGTTCGACTTGAATTGCCCCCAATTCCTCTAATTGTCAAATCTCCCTGGCCAGCTTCCCTAGTCCCAAAAATAACCGCTAAGTGCAAAAACCCCCTTTCCAGCTTCGATCAGCCCAAAAAATTATCCCCAGTGTCAAATCCCCTCATCATTCTCTCCCTAGTCCCAAAAATAACCTCTTAGTATCAAATCTGCTTTTTCAGTTCTACATCGTCCCAAAAAGACCAGTTAGTATCAAATCTGTCGCCCAACTCTCTCCAGCCGCAAAAATCGCCGCTAAATATTATATCTCCCTGTCAAGCTTTCCTCAATCCTAAAAGTAACTGCTAAGTGTCAATTCCCCCTTTCTGTGCCACTGTGTCCCAAAAATACTACTGAGTATCAAATTCTCGTTTCCAACTTACTAAATTAATCTTTAATTGCAAGAGCCCCCTTTCCAGCTATACTTACCAGGTGTATACATATGAAACCGGTATTGCCATTTAGCGGCCAGTAGGCACACTTGTAGGCACTATCGGAACTTACCATTTGTGCTAATTGGCGTATTG
>NC_046658.1:174846790-174848880 GCF_010883055.1 Belonocnema kinseyi | reverse complement strand
GGGCGCATACTTTGAATAAAATATTTGTTATCATTCTCTTGAAATAAATGTGTTTTTTTCTTGAAAAAATACCGGTTTCATATGTATACACCTGGTAGCATAAAATATAACCGTAAGTATTTAATCTCTTTGTCCTTCTCTTCTCAGTCCCAAAAATGGTCAGTAAATGTCAAATCCCCCTTTTCATTTCTGCATTGCCCTTAATATCAAATACGTTTTAAACTCTACCAACCTCCAAAAATCGCCCCTAAATTTTATATCTCTCGCTCCAGCTCTCATCAGTCCCAAAAAATAAGCCGGAAGTGTAAAATGTCCCCTTTTTATACTATCTTGTAACGAAAATACCACTCTTTTACCAGCTCCCCCTTGCCATGAAAATTACCTCCAAGTTTGAAAACCCGCTTTCCAGGTATATTCGGCACCAGAAATAATCGTATCTGTAAAATTTTTTGTCCATCTATCCCCAGTCTCAAAAATCATCGCTAAATGTCACATCCCCTTTTTCACTTCTGCATTGCCCTAAGTATGAAATACGTTTTTAAATCTCGACAGCCCCAGAAATCGCCCCTAAATTTTGTATCTCTCTGGCCAGCTCTCCTCAGTCTCAAAAAATAAACCGAATTTATCAAATGCCCCCCTTTTATGCTATCCTGTCATGAAAATACCACTAAGTATCAAATCCCCGTTTCCAATTTTCTCCAGTTCCAAAAATCACCCCAAATTGTCAAGTCTCTTTGACCAGCTCCCCCTTGCCATAAGAAATAACCTTCAAGTTTGAAATCCCCCTTTCCAACTATACACAATCTAAAAATAACCCTAAGTCTCAAATCCACTTGTTCATCTAATCCAACAATCACACCAAAATGTCAAATGTTGCTGTCCAGCTCTACTCAGTCCCAAACATATCCCCTCAGTGTTCAATCTCCCTTTTCAGTTCTACATTTCCCCAAAAACACCCTTAGTATAAAATTCGCTGTCCAAAAATTGTATGATTTTTTATCATCTTTGCTAATATTCAAAACTTCTATTTTGAAATAAAAATTATATTATAAAATTTACGTAACTAAATTCATCAGCAGAATTTTTTTTACATCAAAAGTTTTTTCGAATCTTTTCTTAGATCAAAGTAAATGAATTCGTTCATTGAAATAATAATTCGATGAAGAAATGCTGACTGAACATTCAAATATATGGAAAAAATCACTACTTTCAAATTTTCAAACTTAAAAGAATTTCTGCTCCCTAAAGATATTGTTTAAAAATGTGAAATAACCATGGGGACACATTTTGATATATAAGGAAAGATTTTTGGCTTAGTATAGTCAAAACTAGAAAAAAAATTATTTTTGCGGCCTTGGTCTTGTTTTAAAAAAAAGTAAAAAGTGCCAATACCTAAGTCCTAATCTAGCCTTAAGGCGCTTCTTAGGGCTTAATGTTTTGTTCATGTATTACAAATCACAATTTTTCTCCTCTAATTATAAATAGTTTGATGGCTCATTTTAACAACAAAGTCTAAAGAGCTAAATACAATTGCTCACAAAAGGGTTTTTGGAAAAGTAGTCTCGTTGTTCATTTTTTGGATTAATTAAAAATATGATGAATTTTAGACAGCTGGGAAAGAGCAAACCGCCACTCACAGTGGCGGTTCGCTCCTTCACAGATGCATAAAATGCATCATATTTTCAATCAATTAGAAAAGGGACAATTTTACGAAAAAACCCCTCTGTGTAGGATTGTCTTAAGCCCTTCAGATTACGTGGTTAAAATATAACATCAGGAAATTTATAATTGTAGAAGAAAATTTACGATTTGTAATACATAAACTAAAAATCAAGCCCCATGAAGCACCTTAAGGGTCTTCTTCATGTGGCCGCCCACATATTATTTTGGAAACATTACTCTTCTTATAAAAAAGAAGATTGCACACTTTTCTTATGAAACAAAAATAGTTTCGAGACATTAATAAAAAATAGCGATATCTATTTTCCAATACGAGGGTGGATTGATAAGTTTCCGACCTGACCAAGAGATGGCGCCACTAGGCCTACCTTGAGGTGGCGTTCTATAGTACCATCCTTAGATAGCTTGTA